>NC_134705.1:190692468-191029968 GCF_043290135.1 Rhipicephalus microplus
TCGCCACTAAGCAATCGAGAGACAACGCCGCATAGCGTATCAGTTGAAACCAGGTCATTGCGGTATATATGGCAGTAACCGCGCAGATGAGGCTGGTAGATCTGCACATGACGGTACGCAATACACAGCCATTCCGTTCTCAAGAACTGACGCAGCTACAAGACGATAGTTAGCCTAAACTGCCACACTTCGCAGCTACAAGGATTCGTCCGCTTGCGCGTGACTTAACACTGGTAAAGTGGAAATCGATGGAATTCACGAACACTCGCATATATACACAACTTGATTCCCGATCTCAAGCTTCGTCTTCCCTCAAGCATATACCGAGCTGAGGATACTCTCCTGTGACGCATGTGGCTTGGCGTGTCCTTCACGAACGCATACTCTTTTCTTATTGGAATGGCCAGCACTTCTACGTGCAATTACGGCAGCTGTGAAGAAACTATCACCCATCTTCTGTGCAAGCATACCCCTTTCAACGCGCCAAGACAAGGACTTACCAGAGCTCTAGATAGACTAGATGATCGGCCTTTGACGGAACAAAGTATTTTGGGTCGTTGATTGAGTCCATCCTCAGCCCAGAAGGCTTTGAAAGCTTTATTACGTTTTTTGCTGACAACTAGGCTTAAAGACAGACGTTAGTGTCATTTTTTTTTTATTTTCCTTTTCCTCCTTGCCTATATTTTACTTTCTCTCTCTCTCTTTGCAACATTTCTTTTCCGTCGTCTTCTATTCCCCTCACCCTTTTCCCCAGCACTGGGTAGCCAGCTGGTTTAGAAACTGGCTAACCTCCCTGTCCTTCCGCTCATTTCTTTCCTCCTAGTCCAGAATGTCCTAAATGGATACCGACACTCTATTCAGAAGGTGAGTTTACCACGACACCCGAATCTCCAGCGTGCAGAGACGTCTCTGCGCAAGTCCGAAGTTCTGTCAATGCTGACGAGATATTTTGCTTTGACATTGAAGACAATTTTTGCATGGCACACCTACCGGAATCAATGTTATCACTAATTAAGGCTACTGAATTAATTCTGATGACGTCTTACTTTATATGGCAAGTTTCGATGACGCCAGGTACCAAAACATTCAATATGGCCGCTTGTACTTCAACGCAGCCACGAAGTGGGCCGCTCGTTGAGACGTCGCGATATTCTGTGCGAGCACGTGATGTGACGTTACGGTACAGGCAGAACAGAAACTAGCTTTTGAGATCGCCCCGCCGCGGTGGTCTAGTGGCTAAGATACTCGGCTGCTGACCCGCAGGTGGCGGGATCGAATCCCGGCTGCGGCGGCTGCATTTCCGATGGAGGCGGAAATAGTGTGGCCTCGTGTGCTCAGACTTGGGTGCACGTTATAGAACCCCAGGTGGTCGAAATTTCCGGAGCCTTCCACCACGGCGTCTCTCATAATTTGAGACGTTAAACCTCACAAATTAATCAATCAATCAACATCACACGATTAAGCACTGGCTTGCTCGGTTCAGCGAGATCAACGACTTCGATGTTGCTTTGAATGAATGAATGAATGAATGAATGAATGATCTTTATTGCACTCATATCTTATACAAAATAAGCACAAACTGTATGGTCCCATATCCAAAGGCTAGTGCGGGTCCCATTGAAAGTATACATAACTGAAACTGTAATAGTTTTAATTACAAATAAACAGAAGTAAACAATTCAAATTTGATATCATCATACAAGAAGTAATGTTTATCTGCTAACAACAGTCACTTGAATTCGATTGAACATGGAAAAAAGGGAAAGTACATAACTTGTAGTAAACACAAATATTTGGTGATTAGTGGCGTACAGAAGTGATGAATGATACTTGTAGTTGCAAGTATCATACTATAAGCGCTTGTGATGTGTGTTCTTTGTAATAGTGGCTGCGCTTCCTAGCAAGATGTATCAATAGTAGTTCTCTTATATGGCTTAATAAAGAGAACAAGGGTATTGAAACATCTTTCAAAGAAAACACTAAACACATAAAGGGCAATATATATACATAATGAAAAGTTACAACCTAAAGTATCAGTCAACTCAAGCAGAGAACATTGCTTCAAAGTAGTATTTTTTCAGTGATCTGGAAAAGTTCTGGGTATTCATTATATAACGCGGCATGCCACTCCAAACTTTCACTCCGGTATATTGTAGTAGACGTTTGCTATAGGCGTTTTTTTGTGGGAGGTATATTGAAGTTGTTAAATGTTTGGTTCCTCGTTTGGCGTAGGGGAATTCACAGTAATTAATTTGGGAATGGTTCATTGTTCCTAACGATACCGTTAATACATGTAGCAAAATTGTAGTGTCAAAATATTCACGTGCTTGCAAAAGGACGTAACAACTCGAAGCTAGTTTTGAGCTGACTGCAGTGCTTTTATTTGACTCTGCCAATTTAAACAGCTGTCTAGAACAACACCTAGGTATGTAAAAGAATCAGTACTTTCCAGGGAGCAATTATTGATGTAGAGTTGTATATCATGTGGAGTAGGATTTGTACGGGAGTGGAATAACATATATTTTGTTTTTTTTTTTTGGCATTGATGGTAAGCCTGCTAGCTGTAAACCAATCGGCAAGGTTAGCTAGTTCAGTATTCACCTGTTCTTCTATGTTTGACATATTTTTGCCGGTAATAATTAGGGCAGTGTCATCAGCATACATAAGCATCTAGGCAGTTGTTAGTACTAGAGGCAAGTCATTTATGTATAGCAAGTAAAGTAACGGACCTAATACGGAACCTTGTGGCACACCTGTTTGAATGGACTGGAGAGAAGAAGTAATGTTACTGATAATTACCATCTGTTGTCGACCTTGAAGGTAACTCTGAAAAAAATTCGACATAGTGTTGCGAAAACCATATCTACGTAATTTGTAAACTAAGATGTCATCGTTTACTGTGTCGAACGCTTTTCTGAGGTCCAGAAAAACCGGCGAATTTGTTATCTTGGAGGGCAGTATTCAAAACTTGGCTTAGTGTGAGCACTGCTGTACTTGTAGAGCGCATTGGCCGGAAGCCATGTTGTTGCGGACATAACACATGATATTTGTTCAAAAAGGAAAGCATACGTTTCGAAATTATTTTCTTCGAAGATATTGTTAAGTACACTCAGTACAGAGATCGGGTGGTAGCAAGAAGGATCGGACCTATCTCACTGTTTGTAAACAGGGGTGACTTTGGCTATCTTGAGTGTTGATGGGTATTGACCGGCATATAATGAGTGGTTGAATAGGTTACATAATACTTCTCCAATTAAGTCAATGTTCTCTTTTATTACGCGCGCTGGAATCTCGTCATGACCCGGCGCTTTCGTAATTACTAGTTCACTCACAATAAGCAGAATTTCTTTAATCCCTATGTTGTTTATAACGAAGCTATTTGGTAAGGATGTTGGTTCATACAGGGCTTTGTTAGGAATAGGCAGCATTTTGGCTAACGAAGGACCAACATTTGTAAAATAAGTATTAAAGTCGTTGACAGTGTCCTCAGTGACATTGTCGGGTAGCGTTTTTTCAACACGAGTATGCCCGATTGCTTCCTTTATTATTTGCCAAGTTTTGCGCGAGTTACCGGAGGCTTGCTCAATAAGCTTCGAATAATAGTCTTTTTTTTACATTTACGCGACATAGCTACCGACTTGTTACGAGCAGTTTTATACTCATGTAGTAGATGAGCATTGTGCTTATCACGTTTCTACTTATGATGCCAGTACTCTTTAGCCTTAAGCACCCCTAATAAACCTTGGGTCATCCAAGGACAGATTGGTGTTTCATGTGAACGTCTATGGATCTCTTTTTTCGAGGTATGTGCGGCTTCCGTAATAGCATTATTTAGATTAGCAAACTCCTGGTCTACCTCATTATAATATACATCATGCCATCTAAAAGAGCGTAAGAAATAACGAACCTTTGAGTAATCAATTCTTCTGATGATGTATTATAGGCCCTACATCCACAGTGACAAAAGTTGGCATGTGATCAGTGACAAGCTCATTAAGAACACCTGCTGTTATGTTGTTAGGAATATTTGTGAGGACATGGTCCAACATAGTTTCTGTTGTACTTGTTACTCGAGTAGGCGCAGTGATGAGATTGCGGAAATTGTATGATTGTATAAGGTAAGCGTAGTCCTTATAACTAGCACTGAAGGCATCAATGTTCACATCCCCAAGAATAATAACCCGAGCACGACCATTCCTTGCCAGGGTAGACAGAATGCCCCCAAGTTTATCAAAAAAAAAAACAGCTAGTATCGGCGTTTGGCGGCCGATACACCACACCAACAACAGAGCATTCTATCTTTACAAAAAGTGCTTTTATATATGGGAGGCTGCATGTGAATTCAGATAGTAAAGATAAGCGGAGTCCGTTCTTTACGAAAAAAGCAACGCCTCCACCGCGACAGTTAGATGTACGTGGCTGAGATATCAATTTATAGCCAGGTATGGTAACTGTTTCATCCTTTTTCAGCCATGTTTCTGTAGCTGCTATTACGTCATAATGTTTGCCATGCTGCCAGAAAGACGAGAGAAGACGATTGAGATTTTTTTCTTATACTGCGAGTATTACAGTGGAAAAGAGTTATATTTCCTTTCGGATTCGATGTGTGAGACTCAGCCATAAAAAGAGGTTAATTTATTTTATTAAGGTCATCAATACATGACACGTGTAGTACTCGGGAGTTCTCGCATTTACGCATTAGTATCTTTCCATCGGATACCCATGCAAACTTCCAGTTCTTCTCTCGTTTTACTTGTGTGGCTTTACCCTGCAGCAAGACTTCGTTCTCTGCACATTAATGTTCGTTGACATACACCGGCGTGTTATATTCAAAACCAAGCATTGAAGTGTTAAGGCAGTGCTTTTTAGCTGCTCTCAGAAAGTTGTCTCTCGATGTCCGTGACACAAATCGGACGACAATATTTGGGGGCGTGCCACTTTTTGTGGGAACGCGATGCGCGGCATCAATTTCTTTGCTGGAGTGCTCAATGCGCAAGCATTTGGCAACCTTCTCAATCGTGTCGAGTGTGTTTTCGTTTTCCGCAAGCGGAACACCCTTCACTTCAACATTGTTCCTTCTTCCGTACTGCTTCAGTTCTGTTAGTTCTTTCCTAATTACCTGTATTTGGCTGCTCAATTTCTTGTTTGTTTTCAGAGTCTCAACATTTTCTTTCTTCACTTCTGCAAGTTCTGGTCGAAGCGACTTGAGGTTCCTCCTTAAATTCTTCAAAACTCGTATTAACAAAGTCCATTGACATCTTTACTGATGATAGCTCAGCTTTTATGCTATTGTTCGAGGAATCAAGTTTCTTCATTTCTAACCTGAGATCGTTCATTGCGTCAGCAAATTTAGTGGTCATTTCCAGTGACATTTTCACCACCTCCTTTATGCTGTTAGGGGCTTTATCACCCAGAGCCTTTGTGAAGGTCACTAACGCATCAGTGTCGGTGTCCCTCACGTCGCTCTTTCCAGCCATGGTAAATGCACAGCACAACGTTAAGATGACAACATCAATAAAGCACTGAAAACAGCACTGAAACAAAACAGCACTGAAAAAAAATAAAGCAATTAAACAAATAAACAACACTGAAACGAATAAAGCACTGAAAACTTTTGACAGCTTCGCTTTCAAAAGTAAAAAAAAAGCGATAATGCCATAAGGTCGCAGTTCATTGCACTGGGGGGTGCCTGCTTTTGCGAGTTCGACACAGAATTCTGAGCAATTAGATTTACTTTTAAGTTGAAGCAATGTTAAGTTTTAAGCAAATTCATGCAATTTAGAATCACTGGAAATTCGAAGACAAAAGCAAAAACTTAAAACATTATTTCGTACAATCCAAGAGATATTCAAAATACCTAAAGACGAGTACATACGCCTTCCCGGAAAAGGTAGCACTAGATTGAATCATGATGCCCCCATTAAACCTTTCAGCGCTCGCACTGACATCCTTCGGTAGTCATTTTTCCCGGATGCTATAGAACAATGGAATTCTTTACCCCAACATGTTATTAATAGTACCAATGTCCAAACTTTTGACAGAGAAATTGATGCTTATTTTGGTAATGGTTGAAGTACTGCCCATTCTGTTTTCCTGTGTTGACTGCTTAGTGGTTTTTTTAGGTGTTGTGTTTGTACTCATATTGTACTCCCTCCCTGTTATGACCCTCAAGCGAGGGTTGACAGTATTATTAAATAAACAAACAAATAAATAAATAAATAAGAATCAGAAAGGTGGGCAGCCTTACGATTCAACATAATTGAGTTGCACGTACCTACTTCAAACGTATTGATCGACTCTATACCATGATGCCAACAAAGGGAGGACGAGGTCGAGAGGAGTGATGCGGGGGGAGGAGGAGAGGGGGGGGTGAGCGAGCAAAAAGGAAGAGGGACGTAGGAGGATTACAGACGCAGGAGAGAATGGATCGCACATGGAGTCGAAAGGGACTTAGGGATACACGTACCGGATCACGTGTGCCTACACATCCCAGAACCGGGAAAAAAGGACGGAAACAGCATAAGGCAGCCAGGCAGCAATCGATGTAGGAACAAAGACAGCGGTGGACAGGGGAGCCCGGAATAGGGCATAAGATATGAGATGGGAAGTCGCACAGCACGCCCAATTTCGCGCTTCTCCGCCCTGACACTGCTACACGGATGCAGCATTGGTGGGAGAGGAAACCGATCTCTTTAGTTCAACCGGACGGCTTATACGGCGTTTCGTATGAACTCCCTGCATGCAACGTCTTCACGTCGCATTGGTCTTCTTTTCCAACTGACAACCCACTAAGTCTTATCAGAAAGAAGGAGGGAGAGTCTTCAATAGAAAAACTGTTTTTTTTTTATTGTCATACCCTTTTCATGGGAACAGTTTCGTCCGACTTCCTCATACAAAGCAGCATGGAAGTGGTCATATATGCACGCCGGCATACCATTTGATGACGATTGATATGTGGGGTTTAACGTCCCGAAATCACCATATGATTATGAGAGACACCGTAGTGGAGGGCTCCGGAAATTTCGAGCACCTGGGGTTCTTTAACGTGCACCCTAATCTGAGCACACGGGCCTACAGCATTTTGGCCTCCATCGAAAATGCAGCGGCCGCATCCGGAATTCGATCCCGTGACACCTGTGGTTCAGCAGCCGAGTACCTTAGCCACTAGACCACCGTGGTGGGGAGCATACCATTTGATCTCTCATATTATGTTTAATTGCTTCGCATGTGTTATTCGAAACATATAATAACCGCTGGAGAGATCCTTACTTCTATACACCGTTTTAGCTGAGACATATGGGTGCCGCCATCTTGTGCTGCAAAGTCGATGATTTCTTGTTTTTGTGTGACATGAATGAATGACACCATGAAACATTGTATGAACCAACCCAATCGTTTTCATGCGTATGGGTTGACCGTAACACTGTTCATTTAATAATTAAATAAGAAAAACACAAAGGATAGCATCCCAACGTGGTGGCACAAAAACCCACCCGCAAAGTAGTCTGTAACCTCTGTCTGCGTTGCACGTGATGCTAACTTTAATTTTAATTTTAAACTGTCATGCCTCGTGTTTCGTTACAAGATGGTCATAGTCTTGCGAGCAGCTGGAAGCGGAGTGGAGGGAGGGGGGGGGGAGGGTGCTTCCGCTTAGCGCCTCGTCTTCACTTTGGGTTCTGGTCACAAGGACATCGCTATAGGAAAGGTTCTTGAATAGGGGAGGGAAGTGAAACTTGACTCCAGTGACATTCCCCGGTTAACAGTTTCTCAATAATGTAGAAGGGTGGTTTTGAAAAAGTTGCGCAGATCTAGGACAAGGGTCGCATTGGAGGCCGTGGTGTCCGGAGGGATCCCCGCTGACCGCAGCGTAACTGACCTCTCAACTGGTCCCCTCTTTTGGGAGTAATAAAGTTTTGATCGTCATCAAGGATGTGGACCACGTTTAGATTTTGCTAGCGACCGGGCATATGACAGTATTCAGCCATTTTGTTTTGTTTTGTTTTGTTTTGTTTCATGAGCTACATAAACACGAATGGTAGGGCGCACTTCTTGCGTGCATGTCCCTTGCGGCCACCACGCGTTAAAGCTTGACCATCGGCATTCTTTCGAATGAATAGCAACGTCAGCTCAAACGAAAGGTCAAACGTAATGTTCGACGTTGCCAATAAATGGCAACGTCAGACAGTAAGTCAGTTTAGACTGACAAATTATATCACGAAACGTCTAGTGTCTTGCCGTGCCATCGCCTTGACTTGCGTACTGATTTTGCCTGTGTTATTGCAACCCGACCTGCAAAATAGTCCGTGAAAAACTCGTCTTCGCACACAGACCGTGTTTAAAAGTTTTCGAGGGGCTAGGGAGGCTAATTAATCAATGCGTTTTCTGCCGTTTCGACAAGGAATGCTGTGTCGCTTCGAGCACGTTTAAACGACAGCATGTCGCGAGAAGCACTTGCGCCATCTTTGTAGCTGCCTTGCCAACACGGGCAGCAGGTGCTACCGAGATACACCGGACACTTCGTAATTAAAACTGTGCAAGATCGAGCGAGCAACGCGGCAATCTAGGCAAACCCAGCTGTGTACTGTTACACTCATTATTTTTTTAGAGAACACCGCTCGCTCAGACTCCTAATTAAATCACTGCCAAGTGGCTCTTGCAAATTAGGCTTTTCGTTGCTGCAAGGTCTCTTATAAATGTGAAAAGAAGTGAGCAGCGGAACCTAAGAATACCGATGTCTCCCTAATGTAATCCAATAAGGAATAATGAGGTGCTAAATTGTCGGTACTAGACAACTATCATCTTAATGTTGCATTGAAGCAAAATAAAGGTAATCAAGTGGTAAATGTACTGTTGATAGCAGTAATAAGGCGCGAAAAAACCGCGAAGTCAAAATAATAATAATAATAATAATATTAATAATAATAATAATAATAATAATAATAATAATAATAATAATAATAATAATAATAATAATAATAATAATAATAATAATAATAATAATAATAATAATAATAATAATAATAATAATAAGGTGGCATCGTACTGGTGATGCGAAGCCTGAAGGAACAGCGGAGCTGGGATGCCTTTTTTGGCCCTTCTTTTTTTTTCGATCTCTTTCTTGTCTTTCTTTTTATTCAATATTTTTATTTCTATTTCTCTTCTATCTATCTCTCTATCTCTCACTCCCTCTTTCTTCGCATCTCTACTTTTGCCCTCGTGTCTTTCCATCTCTCTCTCTATTCGTCTTTCTTTTTATTCAATATCTTTATTTCTTTCTATTCTATCTATCTCTCTATCTCTCACTCCCTCTTTCCTCGCATCTCTACTTTTGCCCTCGTGTCTTTCCATCTCTTTCTCTATTCGCCTTTCTTTTTATTCAATATCTTTATTTCTTTCTATTCTATCTATCTCTCTATATCTCACTCCCTCTTTCCTCGCATCTCTACTTTTGCCCTCGTGTCTTTCCATCTCTTTCTCTATTCGCCTTTCTTTTTATTCAATATCTTTATTTCTTTCTATTCTATCTATCTCTCTATCTCTCACTCCCTCTTTCTTCGAATCTCTACTTTTGCCCTCGTGTCTTTCCTTCTCTTTCTCTATTCGCCTTTCTTTTTATTCAATATCTTTATTTCTTTCTATTCTATCTATCTCTCACTCCCTCTTTCTTCGCATCTCTACTTTTGCCCTCGTGTCTCTCCATCTCTTTCTCTATTCGTCTTTTTTCGCTGGTCTTTTAATCCCTTTCTTCCCTTGCTTTCTCTCTATTTCACCCCCCCCCCCTTTTCTTTCTACCACTTTCTTTCTTCGATTGATTTTCAGCTCTCTGTACTAGTTCAATCACCTGTCCGAGTAATTCCATCCCACGCCGGACAAACAGCCGCAGTGGGAGAGCTCGCGCCGGACGCACATGTTCGGATAGCGAAGCGGAAGGCGAAGAGGAGGATGAAGAGAGAGAGCGCTCGTGTCTTTCGTGTCCTTCTTGTCTCTGTGTCGTCGTTTTGTTCTCGCGCTATAACTATCGTCATGCCATACCAACTAGCCCAAACTGCCACGCTGGCAGAGTTCTGGCTTTGCAAGCGCTATACAGGCTGAGGTGATGACAGTTTTTGCGAACACGTGACGGTATGAAGAAAAAGCCTAGCAGCTCTGCTGTAAAAAGAAAAAAGAAAACAGGCCGGGTATCTGCGTGTTTCTATCAATCTTTTTTTTTGCCAATCGCCGCATTGCAGAGTGGATCATGTTGCCAGATAGTGTTGTCCCCGAGCGTAACCCTATTGTGTTTAGGCAGTTGCTTATACTGATCACCTCACGCTGTATTATTCATTACAACCTTACAATGTTCTCCATGTATCGTTAAATCGTAATGCTTTTATTTTACATCCGAACAGGTAATCTATTTCCCTGAGTTGTACGTGTGTTTCAAATTTGTGACCTGACAAGTCTCATGTCCAACTTTCTATGTTACACCCCCCCCTCCTTATGTACTACCCTAACTGGGGCCTTTAAAAGAAAATTGATGATGATGATGATGATGATGATGATGATGATGATGATGATGATGATGATGATGATGATGATGATGATGACGACGGCGACGACGACGATGATGATGATGATGTCGGAAGACGATAGTCTTGTGCCCGGGGAGAGAGAGAGAGAGAGAGAATAGAACATTTATTTGGCACCGAGGAAGGAGTGTCGGTGAGTGGGCTCCTTAGTCCGGGATCCCATTGGCACGGGCCGCTGTCCTCGCTCGTCGCATGAGGGCCTCTTGGGTCTTCGGATCCGAGCTGGACAGAGTTGCCTCCCACCCTACAGTGTTGTGCTGCACTCTGGGTCGTAGAGGTCGATTGCGTGGGCATTCCCATAACATGTGATACAGGGTGGCTGTTTTAGGGACGCAGAACCTGCACTGTGGTGCGTATGTGTCGAGATCTATCTTGGACAGTATGTAAGGATCGGGTAAGACGAGGTCTGCAGGCGACGCCACGCTACCTGAGATAATTTACCGAGCTTTGGTCCCGGAGGTGGAAGTTTCCGTCTTTCGAGTCTTTGATGTTCTAGAATATCTGTCCATGTTAGGAGCGAGTCCATGCGCATAGCCGAGGGTGGGTGCGATATGCCGGGGTCGGAGGTCCGGAAGAGTAATTCTCGGGCCGAGGCATGGGCGAGCTCATTGCCTCTAACTCCGCAGTGGCCGGGTATCTATATCAGGTGTTTCAATTCCCGCTCTGAGCGTGAGGACGAGAGTTGTGTAAGAAGTCGATGCGCAATGGGGCCAGGCGCTGCGTGAGATATGAACGCCATCTGGCAATAATATCTGAAAATGAAAGCTTGCGTAGAACGTGGAGCCACTGGTAGGCGGCAGCACCGTATCATTTCAGCGATACGGAGCCGGAGTTCAGGGATAAAGCACTGGGGTTTAGGGACAGGGAGGGTAAAATAGACTTTAAGCGGGTAGAATTAACTAGAAGGAGGTTATCTGATTAGTGGCTAAAGTCAAGGCACGAGTGAAAATTAAACCCTTCACTGCAAAGTACGAATCATCAACCTCAATATTTAAAGGGAAAAAAAGAAATATAGTTTTTGGTTCATTAACTATTACGGCTTGGTGGCGCTAGCCAACGCCCGATCTAAAGGGTACGGCCATATCCATCCATCCATCTAGCGAAATCTAGGAAACACCAGCTTTTTCGTGCATACTGTCGCATTGTCAGCGCTGCGTCAGAAGCACTGAAGGGTCTTTAGAATTACGTATATCTATGCTCTTTTTTTTCTTATAAAGAAGCGCACCACTTAATACTTACGTGTTGATTTTGCGCTTCAGATATGCGTAATATGTGATTCCTGATCGACAATGTTCACAAGTATAAACGCAGCCACCATATCAAGATGGTTGGACGTCGGGTAAGGCCTTAAATTTTCGCTGGTTGTGGTTGGTGAATAGAGTGTGAAGCAGATAAATAGAAAGACAGACAGACCGAAATTGCTGCGTTAAATTATCCCACGAAAGACTCTCGTCTTTAAAAAGCCAAAGGCACACGGAAAAGTTTTGGTAGCCTCAGTACAAGTGAGAGAATCATAATGTGAAGAAGAAAACTTAACTCTCATGCAACTCTTCGAAGGCGGGTGACCAGAGAAGCTGTTTTGCACACTGGACAGAGGTGACATAACGGAGACCAGTTTGGTGTCAAAAGCCAGGTTCAGAAGAAGTTGCTTAACTTTGTTGTTTTTTGTAACTCAACGTAAAGGAATTACTTCTCCGATTTTATTTTTCTTCCTCATCTACATCTATATTATCATCTGGAGTTTTAGGTGCGAAAATCACGACATGAGACACACTGTATTGGATCGCTCCGTAAATTGTGACCATACATTGCACAGCACACAGGCCTTTCTAGCATTTCGCTTCCGTCTAAGTGCGAACACCACGGCGGGAATCGAACCCGCGACCTTCGAATCAGCAGTTTAGTGCCGAAACCAATCAGCATCCGAGCACCGTTCATCTACATCTAAGAAAAAACGTGTTCGCAGTGCGTCGCCATTTCGTGTTTGCTACAAGCGCGCTCCGTTTTTTCCGTTTAGCGACGCACACGGTGAAGTGCCACTCCGGGTTTTGAAGGGCACTTCCCGTAAGTGAAGTGCACTTGACTTGCCCGTTTGACACGGGTCTTAATAATTTTTTCCGTTTGGCCCGAGGCGCCCCCTGGCGCCGTTAACATTCGCGTCACTGTTCCTTTCGTCTTTCCTCGTAAAGACGTTGCTGATATTGCGAATCGTATGCTAGCATATTCATATCATTATAAGCGCTAAGAAACGGGTTCCTTAGTAAGCTTGTTGTTCAAGTGCACCGGTGTCAAAATGCGTACGCATCCGAGTCACAAGCGTTGGCAAATCCACACCATGGCGTAATGATTGTTTTGATACCATGCACATCTTATTCCACAAAGAGCCCAAAGGGGTGCTGACTCCGCCGCATTTGGAAAGCTGTTCAGGTAAAGTATTAAAATTAATCATAAACATCTCAGGCAGACTCACCTCCCTCATGTTGCTATACATAAATTCGGAGTATCTACCAAATACATTACATGAAACGATATAGTGAACTGCTCAATATTTGCCTACAGATGCATTAGAGCCGGATTTATTAATTATTAAACAAAACCACACCTTTTCCATTACTACACATACACAAACGCGCACACGCACGAACACGTAGAAACCGTGCCTATGAAAATAATGCTAAAAATTTAACAAAAATATTGACCGTGTACCAGCGTTCTTCGCTGCAAATGTCGTCGCAAAAGTATAGTCTTCTATCTGGAGGCGCTACGTGAGCTATGAACACCATCTGGCGGTGCCGTCAGGAAACATGAGCTTGTGCAAAACTCGGGGTCCCTGCCAAGTGGCAGCCCCATATCGCCGGCAGAGCGCCCTTTCGTGCATATAACGTCGCCTTTTCAGCGAAGCACAAGATTTCTCGTGCGACTTCAGGATGACTGGGCGTTGAGCAAGTTCTTGAACACGGACCTATATAGTGACTGAATCTAGTGACAGACAGACAGACAGACAGACAGACAGACAGACAGACAGACAGACAGACAGACAGACAGACAGACAGACAGACAGACAGACAGACAGACAGACAGACAGACTGACAGACAGACCGAAATTTCGATGACAAAGGTCACGTAATCGGTTCTTCTTAGCATAGCCACGGGACGGCTTTAAGCTCTCTCATAGTAGAGTAACTAGTACTCTAAATCATTACGCACTTTTTCTAAACACATCGACTGTCCCTTCATTGTCAGTCTCCAATGGTTGTTACAGGGACAGCCTAACGCTCCCCCGTACTAGAGTACAACGTACTCTTAATCGTGAAGCGTTCTTTCTAAACACAATTATCTCAAGAAAAACCATATCTTCATAAAAAAAAACCAGGCGTGGAGAAGCAAACGACATTCACTAGCGTAAAAGATTATGATAATATCGATCAATACATAGACCAGTGTGCGCGTCGTGCACGAATGCTACCTGAAGTCTGTTTCGTTGACGAATTCATTTCAGTGCGACATCTATACGAACAGTGCGACATCTATACGCAAATTCTATGCGCATCGCCCGCTCTGTTTGCGCAAGCTTTGTAACTCGTAGACGGCGAAATGTACGAGCCCGTCAGACTATATGGGTTACCGAGAGTCAATGAATTTATTAAAGCAAAAACGAGAAATTATGCCTGAGGTGTAACCCTGAAAACGGGTGCGGTGACTATCTCAAAACAGCATTAGCACGGCACGCGCACTTTATGTGTTTCGTTCGTATACGTTGTGTAGCGCAACAATTTCACGTGGTATGCACGTGTTGATTTGATTCATATGTGAGGTTTAGCGTTCCAAGACCAGTATATAACTATGAGATACGCCGTAGTGGAAGGCTCCGGAAATGTCAGCCACCTGGGGTTCTTTAACGTGCACCCAAATCTGAGCACATGGGCCTACAGCATTTTCGCCTCAATCGAAAATGCAGCCGCCGCAGCCGGGATTCGATCTCGTGACGCGCGGGTCAACAGTCGTGTGCCTTGGCCACTAGACCACCGCGGCGGGGCCGGCTTCTACGAGTTGTTTTGTGCGAATTGTGCCGACCTTACTTCCTAAAATCTGCACATACATTAAGATAGAAGACAGGGTTTGTTAAAGCAAACAACCAGAAGTCGGCATGAGGTATAGACCTCCAGCCGGTTACTCCATACCTGAATGTGCACGAAACAGGAAAATCAGTGTCTGAGCAAAGACGATTAGGGGAAACAGCAATATACGACCATACGCAGGTTCAAAGTCATGAGTCGGAAACCGCGCTGCCGGAAATATGTATTATTTGTTCATTTAACCTCAAGGCTTTGGGTATCAAAGGTGAATGTAGGCAATGTCCATGAAAAAAAAAATGTAGAAGATAGGAATAACTATGAGCTCTTTTCGAAGTGGCTAGTACTTATACAATGCTAAGTAAAAACACAAACATGCACTGAGCGAAACACTAGCAGCCTAGTACTTATAACATGGTCCTTTCAGCGAAATGACCATCAACATATTTAGGATGGGCTGTTATGTATACAATGGTGACCAGTGCCTCACCAAAACGTTGCTTATCACATTTGAAGAAAACAGCGCATTGAATAAGAAAAAAAAAACGAAGACAAAAGGAGAGAGAACATGCACCGCGCCTTCTTGTCTTCGTTTCTTTTTTAGTGCACTGTTTTTGTTTTTGTTTTAAGTTGAATACGTACCTACTTCCCCGACTCGCCATTTTGGTTATCATCACACTGTCCTCGCGATAACTTATGGGACACCATGACGGTTACGTCAGAACCGAAAGTTAAGAAGACCGAGGAAGCAGCACTAACCTGAATTTTTCTTATAAAAGGCGCATGATCTTTTTACCAAAAAAAAAAGTTGCTACCCCGGCTTCTTGTTTAGTGTCATGAAATCATTCTCCGATGCTGAAAAAACAAGCGTATAATCTGT
This sequence comes from Rhipicephalus microplus, assembly GCF_043290135.1. NCBI lineage: Eukaryota > Metazoa > Arthropoda > Arachnida > Ixodida > Ixodidae > Rhipicephalus > Rhipicephalus microplus. The sequence goes on from NC_134705.1 coordinate 190,707,990, forward strand.
CTAGGTTATACTTGCCAAAGTTTTAGAACTAATATGCGTCCCATTTCACTGCAGAAGGCAATGGCTAGCTTCAGAGGGTGGTAACGCACAAACGCCCGTCCAAAAGCAAAAACTTTCGACAGCCACGCGCCAAGGTCACGGCGCCAATGAATCATAATGCGTTTATCCTCCTCATTGTGCTGCTAATACGAGGCCATAACAAATGGCAGACTTTCATAGGGACTTAGACTGTTCGGTGATCTCTGATGCTCGGAGATAAGCTCCTTAGGATGAAAGGCTTACGGGCATCGCTTTTAAGCTGAATTGACGGCGACGCCGTCTCAGCATGTCGTTTAGCCCGGCCTTTTTTCTCAAAGCGAAAGAAAGCCTTACGTATAAGTCTGGTGAAAAGTAATAACCAGCACACAATTGGCTGGCCTAAGTTGACTTCTGCGCCATCGTGTCACTATTTTTTTAATTTTCTAAAAATATGAACAGCCAGTGGAAGAAATGCTCCTCATAAGGGCCAGACTATACTCGGTAACAAGTTACCACCTAAAAAAAAATAACGTCCGTCTTTAGTACTACGTGATGAACTACGTATAAAACTATAGAACTACGTAAAGAAAGTTTAGAAAAATATAAGCTCTGTCCAAGGCTACGTGATCCCACCGAGAAATAATGAGAAAATATGTTAAGATGAAATGTTTCACGATTCATAATAGGCTGTACTCTACTATGGGAGATCATTAGGCTGTCCCGGCACAGTGCTACATCAGGACAGCGTCAATGTGTTTAGAAAAACGGGGCAAGTGATTTCGAGTACTTCGTACTCAACTGTGGGAGAGCAGTCAGCCATCCCGATATCAAGCGGTATAGTTGCTTGAGAGTTGAATTAAGATTCAACTAGGGGGAAGAAAAGGGGGAGGGGGTTGGAAGAAAAACCACCCGTATCTTCCAATGGGGGGGGGGGGGGGACTCAAGAAAACGCGTTGCTGAGTGGTGTAGGTATCGTGTGAATGTTGCGCAATCGGGCGTGGTTTTGGAATACTCAGTTGTTATTTCGTCTCTATCATACTTCTTTCTTGAATGAAGGAGACGCGTCACCTTACGTCAAGCGAAAGCCAAGTAAAGACGCCCTTGACTGAATTCCAAACGTACGATCCAGTTCAGTAAACGGTTGTGCAGCGCGAGCAGCCGCTTTAGGGGCGAAGCTCCTTAAGGCGTGAGTCGGTTGTCACCTTTATGTATGCGTGTATCTAGTAACCGCCTCACAACATATCCACGGAGTGAATGATGATGAGTGGGGCGAAGCTTCGGAAGGTTTTATCGGCAAACCGTGAATCATCCATTGGCTGCATCCGTCCTTCGTCTGTCTGTGAGTTCGAGGCACGGACGGACGCACGGACGGACGTACAGACGGACGCACGTACGGACGCACGGACGGATGCATGAACGTATGGAAGCAAGAACGAAATGATGGAAGAAAGCGCGGACGGACTTTCGGACGCTTCGTCCCACTCGATTGATGGATATGTGGGGCATAACGTCCCAAAACCACCATATATGATTATGGGAGACGCCGTAGTGGAGGGCACCGGAAATTTCGACCACCTGGGGTTCTTTAACGTGGCACCCAAATCAGAGCACACGGGCCTACAACATTTCCGCCTCCATCGGAAATGCCGCCGCCGCAGCCGGGGTTCGATCCCGCGACCTGCGGGTCAGCAGCCGAGTACCTCAGCCACTAGAGCATGGCACCACGACAGGGCGCTTCGCCCCACTCATCATTACTCATCATGATTCAATCCGCAGATATGTTGCGATTCTTTTTTTTTACTCTCAGACGCTGCCTGCGTCTGCATTGCGAGGCGAGAGAGGGGGAGGGGAGCGACAGCTTTGCGGGTATCTTCCTGGGCCAGCACGAGACTCGAGAAGACGTGAGTGTGCGCAGTTGGGGTGTGGACGACGCCGACGCCGAAGCGTGACATCGTGCGACCAAAGAATGTTCCGCAATTTGGAAAACGTTTAACAATATAAAGTACTGGGCACTCTAAACGTACTGGGTACCCATTCCAGATGAGAAGAACATGCAAACAAGGAAGCGTATGCTTAGAAAAAGTTGGTAGCGATTTAGAATACTAGATGCTCTACGTTGGGAGAGCATATAGCCGTCACGTGGGCCTCACACTTTATGAGGCCGAGTCGACAAAAATTGCGAGTTGCTACAGACACCCGAGTTCCACTGGCACGGAGAAAATAGGCAGGCTTGCTCCGTGAATATGGGATAACTGAAATTCATCCCAGAAAAAAAAGAGACCTAGACCATCACAATCCCGAAAACACCACTGTTACTACGACACGACGCTTTTATAGTAAGCGAGAAAACGCGTGAACATAAAATGTGGGCGGAGACGGCACCTTGAGATTCCCGCATCAAACACCGTGACGTCATAGATTTTTGAAGGCGTCTACAGTGTTTTACGCAGCTTCCGACCATTAGAAACGAAGGATATTGTCATCTGTGGATGCCATAGACCTGGCATGCCAAGTTCCAGAAAATTTAATTGAGCCATTGTCACGATGATACGAAAGATACATCTTAAAAATTTCCCCGCGCGGAGATTTCAGTGCGAAATGAAAAAAAAAAGTGCCGCCATATCCACGAAGTGAACGATGATGAGTGGGCGAAGCTCTGGAGGAAAACCTGGTAAACCATGAATCTTCCGTACATTTTGCCTACTCGATTTTATTACAATGCTCCCCCTAGCGTACGTCACCGCACTAAATCGAACGATTGCCTTCCACCAATGACACGTGCCATATGTGACATCATTCCTATTTTATAACATCTCGCATCTTTCATCATCAACTACAAGTACCGCCGTCTAGTTTATAACATCTTGCATCTTTTCATCATCAGCTACAAGTCCCGCCATTTAGTGAGCACTGAAAGAACTAAACGAGAGGTGGCTACATGCAGGAGACGGAGCCACCATCTAGTGAACACTGCAAGAACTAAACGAGAAGAGGCGACATACAGGAGACGGTACCGCCATCTAGTGGACACTGCAAGAACTAAACGAGAGGTGGCTACATACAGGCTACAGGGGACGAACAGCCCACGCCCTAAGGAGCTTCGCCCCTAAAAACTGAAAGTTAAACCTTCATTTTCTCCGCTAGTAACGGACTTACGATAAAGACGCATGTGGCATTAGAGTTCTCAGAACGCAGTCTCCAAATCTAAACCCATGCATTATTCCTCTTTGGTGTCCGTTTAACGCCTAACAGAAATTCGCATTTGCCGAAAAGCCCACGTCCCGCAAACGTTTGCTGCCGGGCTGTCGCTTAGTTGCGTGCAGCCACCAATCTGTCGTACAGGTGAACGCAACTGCGAGGCGCGGCAGGATACACGGAGCCCAATGCGTCGCGGAAATCCGTGCAGCAGCAGCATGCAGCCATGTTTCAAAGCGCACAGTGTGCGTATATACATACCAGGCCACTGGCTGATCCCGAAGCCCGTGCCGCATCGCCGACGAAGTCATTTGTCAGGATTACCACGAGAGAGCCGAGACACGGCGAAGAAGGCGCGAGCATAACGCTGTATGCCGGGAGGCGAAGCCTTTCGAGTGTACCGTGCTGTCAATACAGTCGCGACGCTTCTTTTGCGATAGTTATAGCGCGAGAACAGAACGACGACACAGAGACAAGGACACGAAGGACACTCTGTGTCGTCGTTCTGTTCTCGTGCTGTAACTATCGTCATGTGATACCAACTATCCCAAGCTGCCACCCTTCTAATACACATGGGCTCAGACTACGGAGGCGGAAGTTCTCGCTCGCTGTATTCCGTGCCGACCAGTTGTGCCCTCGCGATCTCCGACGTCAGCGTAGCTCTGGCCGACTGGGCTCGCCCTACGTCATCTCCTGATGCCAGCCTCCGACGACAGCGTAGCTCTGACCGACTGGACTTGCTCTACGCCATCTCCTGACGCCGACAAGAGCTCTCGCAAGTGGTGCCCCATCTTCGGGCGCCAGTGACCATGTTTCCATCTTTCCTATCTCTCCTATCCCCTCTATATGTCGTCGCCCTCTGGCTTACCTCATCTCTCTTTCTCTCTCTCTACACCTTTATTTCTATCCTTTTAATCCCTCCTCACCCCCATTTCTTGTGAGCTACTGCTGAGGTGTCGCTCCCTGAAGAAGACAGTTACGGGGCTCACTTTTCTCTTCTTTTACTTCTTATACATAAACACTTCCCCTTAGCTCGGCAATGCAGCCAAAGAAAGGAAGGTAGAAAGCATGGTTGGTGCAAAAAAAAAAAAACGTTGCTGGGAGCAGGGCGAGTCGCCGTGTAGTGATTCATAATGGATGTTCAACGCCAGACGAGGACGCATAGGGAAGACACTGTCTTCTCATGAGGTATTTCATGCTCCTTCTCAATGCTCGATCATAACCTAACCAGGAAAATTAGCGTAGCTTTGCACTAACGCTGTTATGCTTTAGGGTGAAGGAACAGCGGAGCGAGGATGCCTTCTTTAGCAAACGAAGGCTCAACTTTCATTGACAAGTAAACGGTACATTGGTGATGCCGCCTCAAATATGGCTCATATATCCACTCAAGGTGATTGTTTATATCAGTTGGTGAGACATTTTCAGTCTTGAGTATTTATGAGAAAATTAACGTGTACGTCAAACTAAACGAGTGCAAAATAATTGTTGTTGTTGTTTTTTTCATGTTCAGACCAGACAGTATATAGTCTCTATCCTGACTACACATGAACGTGATAACCTTCCACTTCGGTTCTAACCCACTTTAGTAGTCTCATTAACTATATTAAAGCTTTAGAATAAGGGAGGCTATATAATAAAATTTACAAATTTTGGTGCTCGGCTATACCTACATTCTGGTGTGTACTCTGCGGTGTGTGGTCAGGGTAGCTAAGCTTTGTAGTATTACTTCGTGATCGTGCTAAACTTTGAGGTAATATAATGATTGAATTAACTCTTTATTCCACCTCTAAGAAAGACATCTAATACCCGCGTTGGACAGATGTTGGTGTTCAATTTCGCTAAGCTCTTTCAATATCAACGCAACGAGAGAACATAGAGATGACGCTTGGTTTTAACACGTCAAGAAAACAAGCTTGCGAAAACTGAAATGACTGCCGACGGCGGGGCCTTCGAGGAAGCCGACGAAGCCGCAAAAATATAGTTTTTGTCCACCTTTCTTCATTCCATTTCAATAAAGTTCACTTTATTTTTTTTTTTTGATCGTACAATAACGACAGCTTGCGCAGCCCACCCGCTGCGCTGCTTCCGCGAGGAAAGTGACGGCTTCTTAGCGCTCCCCACAAAAGACGTGTCCCACATGTCAATAGAACGGTCGAGAAAGCCAAAAGGGAAAGAAAAAGAAGACTCCAGTTTATACTTCGTCGAGAACTCTTTCAAGTTCGATGTGTTTTCAGCGCAGTTCCTTCACTCACATTGCCTGCTGGTTTTCTTTGAATATTTTTTGTTTGCTTCTTTTACTGCTCTCTTATGAGCTGCTGTTAAAGGCGTGCGGAGAGCAAACATATCGATCGCTGTAGTTTTCTTCCCATTATTTGTCCCATGTACAAAAAAAAGAAGGATTCTTCTGACTCTTCTACGCTAGCATCACCCCTCCATTAACCTCAATGTTGCACTGCTTCTGACGTCACCCACATGCGTGTATGTATGAATGTACAATGTCAATTTTCATGAAAGGGAACACGGGAGCGCGTGGACTGCGCGCTCCGGCGGCTGCTGGCAGCGCGTTCAAGCGGGAGCGAGAGCAACCACGGTCTCTTTTCGCGTCATCTCGTGGCGAGCAAAACAACCATTCGTTGCTGATATGCAACCAGCGGCAAGATTGCGACCCCCTCCCCTTCAAGTAGATTACCGGCTCTCGCGTAATAACCCTGAAGGGGGAGGGGTTGCAATCTTGCCGTTCCATATCAGCAATGAATGGTTGTTTTGCTCGCCACGAGATGACGCGAAAAGAGACCGTGGTTGCTCTCGCTCCCGCTTGAACGCGCTGCCAGCAGCCGCCGGAGCGCGCAGGCCACGCGTCGCCATGTTCCTTTTCATAAAAATTGACACTCTACGTACGTATGTATGCATTATGCATGTACGTACGTACGTACGCGCGCATGTATGTATGTATGTATGTATGTATGTATGTATGTATGTATGTATGTATGTATGTATGTATGTATGTATGTATGTATGCATGTATGTATGTATGTATGTATGTATGTATGTATGTATGTATGTATGTATGTATGTATGTATGTATGTACGCATGTATGTACGCATGTATGTATGTATGTATGTACGCATGCATGTACGCATGTATGTACGCATGTATGTATGTATGTATGTATGTACGCATGCATGTACGCATGTATGTATGTATGTATGTATGTATGTATGTATGTATGTATGTATGTATGTATGTATGTATGTATGTATGTATGTATGTATGTATGTATGTATGTATGTATGTACGCATGTATGTACGCACGCATGTATGTATGCATGCATGCATGCATGCATGCATGCAGTCGGTTAGTAAATTCATTGCTCGACGTCGCTTCGAAGTAAGCTTCAAGCAATGCTACACTATTTAAAAAATAACACGCAAGTTTTCCGCCGTACCGAACGGCGGATGGCATCTTGCGATGACGTGTTAACTGATCCGTGAGCCTGCTATTAATGAGGCAGGCTATAAATCACGCGGTAATGAAACTATTGGAAATGGCGAGAGACGTATACGATTCTCCAAAGAATAAATGACGCAAACAGCAGGCTGCGGTGTAGCACAGAGGACGGGGTATATACTTGCGAGGCAAATGCTTTACGAATAGTATACGTAAGACCAATGGAAAAGCATATTGATTGTGCTTTTTAAGCAATGAACCCCACCGCAAGTGCATGAATAGAGCATCGAGCTTCTAAATGATTTATAGTACAGTTGTTTTCTACTGTGTCACTTTAGTGTAAAAATTTTTAAACATCAGTTGCTCTGGTATTGATTGTAAAACATCTTTAATGATAAGATGAGAAGAAGGAATGCACCTCGAAGAATACGGGCTGCCAAATGCGAAGTGAATTAAAGGTTTCGTTTGCTACTACGTGAAAGTGTAACGTCAGTACACGTACTTCATTCAGCTCTTAAATTCCTACTTCGTTTTGAGTGTATAAATGCGTATCGCACTATACCAACGTTACAAGTCAGTCTATTATCATTAAATAAATGAAATATATACAACCAAGGATATTTCGGATATGTTACGCAGCTTCCACGTGCAAGGTTTCATTAGACAACATTTGCACTCGTTTGCTTGCGTACTTCAGTTGCCAAAACTACAATATGTGGCGCGCGCCGTACTCCAGTAATACGCACTGATTCCGATTTGCAGGGGTTACTTAACGTGCTCCTTAAATCTCAGCGCACTGCTGCTCTTTGCACTACGGCCTATACCAATGTGCGACCGTCATAACGTGACGTGGAATTGAACCCGCGTGCCCTCGAGCTATGCCGCATGACGCATTCCTAACGTCTACACGACAGCACATGCAGTACAGTTTTTCGTTTTTTTTTTTGAAAGAGGAAATTTTGGTGGAGGTCAGCTTACTGAAAGTTGTCGTGTAAATTTCATTCAGTTCAATAAATCATGCGTTGCGTCGTCACTCATACGTAACGATGCGAACCACGCCCACGATTTTATTTATTTATTTGTTCATTCAGTTAAAAATACTGTCAACTATCCTTGAAGGCTATTATATAGATGAGCTAAAAGAAATACAAACGTAATACAAGCAAGATGATTCAGCGCTCTTGCGATGGAGGCGAAAATGCTTCTGCTTCTGCTTTGCTTCTTCTTCTTCTTCTTCTTCTTCTTCTTCTTCATCTTCATCTTCTTCTTATTCATCTTCTTATTCATCTTCTTATTCTTCTTCTTCTTCTTCTTCTTCTTCTTCTTCTTCTTCTTATTCATCTTCTTATTCATCTTCTTATTCATCTTCTTATTCATCTTCTTATTCATCTTCTTATTCATCTTCTTATTCATCTTCTTCTTCTTCTTCTTCTTCTTCTTCTTCTTGTTGTTATTGTTGTTATTGTTATTGTTATTGTTATTGTTATTGTTATTGTTGTTGTTGTTATTGTTATTGTTATTGTTATTGTTATTGTTATTGTTATTGTTATTGTTATTGTTATTGTTATTGTTATTGTTATTGTTATTGTTATTGTTGTTGTTGTTGTTGTTATTGTTATTGTTATTGTTATTGTTGTTGTTGTTGTTATTGTTATTGTTATTGTTATTGTTATTGTTGTTGTTGTTGTTGTTGTTGTTGTTGTTGTTGTTGTTGTTGTTGTTATTGTTGTTGTTGTTGTTGTTGTTGTTGTTGTTGTTGTTGTTGTTGTTGTTGTTGTTGTTGTTGTTGTTGTTGTTGTTGTTGTTGTTGTTGTTGTTGTTGTTGTTGTTGTTGTTGTTGTTGTTGTTGTTGTTGTTGTTGTTGTTGTTGTTGTTGTTGTACCGCATTCCTGCTTCGCCAGGTGACGCCACCATCACAACTTGGACACGTAGACGCTTTGCCGCTGTACGAACGTTGCCGGCATGGTAACGCTTTTTTCGTATAACCCGTGCTACCAGGCTAACGCTGATCTGAAATTGTCAATTATTATTCTCACGTTCTCCCCGGCGCCTGGTATACTCAATGAGTGCCTCGCTCGAATCACGCGTATAACACCGGCTGTCGGTGTAAGCTAACGCCTTATAGGAGCCCTCTGGCTTAGTATAATTACGAGGTACAAGACGCCTGGAACAAGGGGTAACTATGACACTTAACAGGGGTGTCGGCTTGAGCCAACCGTGTGCGCTAACATGTAACGCGTATATCATTAGTTCGCGTGCCTATATACACTGGCTCTGTTCGTAACCTATACACAAAGCCCATAGCATGGTAAGTTAAAGTAAGCGGAGAAGAGGATAGCAGGCAGCGCCACGGTTATTGATGTCGAGAAGCTGATTAATTACAAGCTCCTGTCTCGCGAAAGCAACGCGCGGGGCTCCTGCAAGAACAATTTTCGCGAAGGTAGTTTTTTTTTTACGTGTTGTATACGTGGCTAAGAAACTCGCTATATAGCACGCATGTCTGTAGGGTGAAGAAACCCTGGCGCTCCCATCTTTTACCCTATTAAAGAAGCGCTACCATCCGCGCACGCTTCGGTGGCGAAGTTTGGTATGCAGAGGCGCCGCCTGCTGCGTCGTTCTGCTAAAAGGACAGGCATGTGCAACACCTAATTAAATGGAAAGTTGCGAGTTTTTACCGTGCGAAGCGTTGCTTGCCATGGCGTGTGTACGAGCGAACGGAATCGAATATGTTGGCCGAGTCTGCGAATCAACAGCAGCAAAAAAAAAAAAGATCCTCGAGTGTTTTGCACCGTTTGAGCAGCATGTCTCCGAATTAGTAAAACAAAAACATCGTAGTGAAGATTTCATTTTCCTAGATTTCTGGAACAAGCGTCACTCCGAAAACTAGTCCCTTTTTTTTATTGATATGATATATAAGGAGACGTTGGCACACCATTATGGCTCCGGCTACTCCTTAGCCGTTGATTGAAACCCGAACACGTATCCTGAAGTAAAACATACAAAGCAGTGCGTGAAAAATAAAAAACTCGGCCACAGATATGCAAACACACACTTATACGGACACATCAGAACATAATAGTCCCTTTTGTTCGTATAACGAAACACTCGAGACGCCGATATCACCGCGGATTCGTGCTCGTTGAGGTGTGAGCTTTCTCGTTTCGAAATAGCGAGCCTGTTTTGCGAATCGTTTCTTCTCCTGAGAACTAGACAAAAAGGTAATTTATTGGAAGGTCGGCCTGAGCTAGTGCTCTCTAGCCTGCTACTCTGCTTAGGGGATAAGGGAAAGAAGCAAAAAAAATATGAGTGATGAGGGGTGATCATAGAGAAAAAAAAATGATGCGTATATACAAAAAGCACGTATATATACTGGTTTCACTGAGGCACGCTGTCCAGTCCCGTACTCTTAAAGGGGCGCTGAAACACTTTTTTCCAGTAACCATGGAATGAGTTCACTGGAAGAGCTTATTGCCTCATGAATTCACCACCGGAAAAATTTTAAGAATTCATCTAGTGCCAGTGGAGTTACAAAGGTTTGTCGCATGCTGCAATTGCGTTCTCTCGTCCTGACGAAAGCACTGGAAGCTAAGTGAGGGATGGCACAGCCACAGAAAAACGTCACGCGCGCTTCGCGACCTCGAACACTTGTGCGGGGCGAAGCTCCTGTGTTTTCAAAAAGTGGTTAACGATTTCGAGTACTTAGTACTCTACTATGGGAGAGCTGAAAGCCGTCCCGTGATTTTTTTTTCTTTAGGGGCGAAGCTCCTTAAAGCGGCAACCATTCGTCCCTCGTAGTATAGTGTTTAGAAAATGTGGGTAACGATTTCGAGTACTTAGTACACGACTATGGGAGAGCCTAAAGCCGTCCCTATCACCGTCTGCAGTAACCAGTCTTAATTTTAACATATGTTAATAGAACAGCACGCCATGAGGTATTCGAAAATGACAAGTGTATATGAATTCGGCCATCTGAATAACGCCGGTTACCCACGTATTTGTAAGCGCCGTTTCTCGATACACAATGCTCCTTCGGTCGTTAGCTTGTTCTCGATCAACTGTCTCTAATATGGCAATTTGATCTTTTATCAAAGTTGCTTATCATTTCAGGTTGGTGCATTTCATTTGTTGTCTGATAATGAACGCGTGACAAAGGTTGTTGCTTGTAGCAAGTGAAGTGTTGCGCTGCTAAGCACGGAGACGAAGGTCCGGTTTCCGGCATGGAGGAAGGAAACAGTTCGGAGAGCGTAATGCACAGTGCGATAAGAAAGAAAGAAATAAATAAAGAAAGAAAGAAAGAAAGAAAGAATCAAAGAGGGAAAGAAAAAGAAAGAAAGAATGAAAGAATCAAAGAGGGAAAGAAAAAGAAAGAAATAATGAAAGAATCAAAGAGGGAAAGAAAAAGAAAGAAATAATGAAAGAATCAAAGAGGGAAAGAAAAAGAAAGAAAGAATGAAAGAATCAAAGAGGGAAAGAAAAAGAAAGAAAGAATGAAAGAAATAAACAGAGAAAGATTGAAAGAAATAAAGAACAGTATAGGATGGTCATGCAAACGCTGCCAAGTTTGCCAGATTGGCCCGGCAGCGGAAGGAATCCTGAACTTTTGCTTCAGAGGCTGTGATACATAGATTAATAGATAAGTATATCTGTGGAGATTGGTTTATATATATATATATATATATATATATATATATATATATATATATATATATATATATATATATATATATATATATATATATATATATATATATATATGTAGATAGACATATATATATATATAGACATATATATATATAGACATATATATATATATATAGATATATATATATATATATATAGATATATATATATATATATAGACATATATATATATATAGACATATATATATATATATATATATATATATATATATATATATATATATATATATATATATATATATATATATATATATATATATTTATATATTTATATATATATATATATATATATATATATATATATTTATATATTTATATATATATATATATATATATATATATATATATATATATATATATATATATATATATATAGATAGATAGACATATATATATATATAGATAGATAGACATATATGTAGATATATATATATATAGATAGATAGACATATATATAGATAGACATATATATAGATATATATAGATAGACATATATATAGATATATATAGATAGACATATATATAGTTATATATAGATAGACATATATATAGATATATATAGATAGACATATATATAGATATATATAGATAGACATATATATAGACATATATATATACACATATATATATAGACATATATATAGACATAGATAGACATATATATACATTGTCGAATTCCGCCTCGTTGTCGAATTCTGCCATTAATTGATGCTAATTGGTCAAGTTAGCTGCTACGACCTCTCTCATTGGCTTAAAATGCCGCCATTACGAAATTCGACAATGTGGCGGAATTAGACGGTGTCCAGAATAGCACCCCAGGTCAGCAGCCGAACACCATGAAGTGATGACAGACAGACAGACAGACAGACAGACAGACAGACAGACAGACAGACAGACAGACAGACAGACAGACAGACAGACAGACAGACAGACAGACAGACAGACAGACAGACAGACAGACAGACAGACAGACAGACAGACAGACAGACAGACAGACAGACAGACAGACAGACAGACAGACAGACAGACAGACAGACAGACAGACAGACAGACAGACAGACAGACAGACAGACAGACAGACAGACAGACAGACAGACAGACAGACAGACAGACAGACAGACAGATAGATAGATAGATAGATAGATAGATAGATAGATAGATAGATAGATAGATAGATAGATAGATAGATAGATAGATAGATAGATAGATAGATAGATAGATAGATAGATAGATAGATAGATAGATAGATAGATAGATAGATAGATAGATAGATAGATAGATAGATAGATAGATAGATAGATAGATAGATAGATAGATAGATAGATAGATAGATAGATAGATAGATAGATAGATAGATAGATAGATAGATAGATAGATAGATAGATAGATAGATAGATAGATAGATAGATAGATAGATAGATAGATAGATAGGTGCAGCTCACGCCACGGCCCGCACTTACGCCTACCGGGGCTACCCCATCCCGCTTTCTCGACGCCAGGACTGCGTCCGCGGAGGCTAAGTCTGTACTTAACATTTACCCTGCAATACTGCAGCACCATAGGCTGGCACGCAGAGAGTACCCACCACCACACTCGAAGCTCAACAAAGAGGACAGCGTCATACTTCAGAGCAACACATACATCGTCAACTTACTTACAGCGCAACACCAGAAAAAATACAGAACAGGGAAGAAGTAAAACAGAAAGAAAAGACGGCGCCGTCTTTTCTTTCTGTTTTACTTCTTCCGTCTTTTCTTTCTGTTCTACTCCTTCCCTGTCCTCGATTTTTTCTGGTGTTCCGCTGTAAGTAAGTTCACGATGGATCCTAACCAACTGGCCCAACTTACCGTCTTACTACAACACATACACACACGGCATACCAATGCACCAATTCTACCCAACATTTCATGAATATGTTTGCCCGATTTGCGCCGTACGTTGGCCCACCTGATCCTCGATTGTCCATGCAATATACATTCACCTCCTCCGAATACCTGCGACGCTGTTTAAGCAAACGAACACCTTCTCGAAACGTGGGTGGCCAAACTCGCCTTGGCGGACCTGGACCAACTACGACGTCTCCACGCCAGGGTTCCAAGGAGTCAGCGAAGGCCAGAGGGTTCCGAGAATGAGGACACCTCCCACCTAAGGTTGACGCGGAACCTACACCGTTTCGAAAAAATAAACGTTTATTCCTCCTCCTCCTCGAAGGGAGAGTCCATCAGTTGTGTAAAGAACTATCGCCATCATGCGTGCAACAACTCGGCTGGCGCGCTCGCTCTTCATTCTGTTCATTTCCTGCTTGACTCTCGGAATGAGAGCGTCGATGTGCCCGGCGTGGGATGCGATAACTCGAATAGGCAACAGAACGAGTATAGAAAGAGAGAGGAAGACAAGGATGCTAGAGAGAAGGAGAAAGGGATCAAATAGGCATAACATACAGAAAGGCATAGAAAGGAAGAAATGGACGCAGAGGGAAGGAAATAGAACAGAACGGGGGTGAAAAAGAGGTAGAAAAAAAAAGAGAGCGAGACAGAAAAACAAAGAACGAGAGAGAAAGAAACAGAAAGATGAGAGCTAGAAAGAAACAGAAAGATGAGAGCTAGAAAGAAACAAAGAAACAGAAAGATGAGAGCTAGAAAGAAAGAAAGAAAGAAAGAAAAAAAAGAAAGAAAGAAAGAAAGAAAGAAAGAAAGAAAGAAAGAAAGAAAGAAAGAAAGAAAGAAAGAAAGAAAGAAAGAAAGAAAGAAAGAAAGAAAGAAAGAAAGTTAAGAAAAGAAAGCCAGCCTATTCAGCATGCCTATACTCCTTTCGCTAGCTTTGCGGTCGTATATAAGCGCAGAATGGGTTATCCTATTCTGTTCGCGGTAACTTTTTTTTCTCTTTGCTCCAAAGGCTATAGCAGTGGTTCTCAAGCATGTTGTTGCAAGAGAATCCTGACCCCCTCCAACCCCTCAGGCGAGTTTTTTTTTAAATTTTTATTTTCAATAAATTCAAAATCAAAGGTATATAAAAAGTCTATTCACCGAAATGCCGAATCGCGCATGGTGATAATGTTAGATTTAAGCCACCGCTCGTCCAATTTGCGTAGCCTGACTGGCTACAAACTGCTGACTGGATTTATTGTGTAGCTTCGCACGTTTCTGTTACGTACAGAGATGTGCTTATTGATGCTCGGCCGTGAATAACAGAGGTTGTTTACATCAATCATACCTTGGGATAAGTGAGATGAGTGGGCGAGTGCGGAAAGCCAGGGAAACTTTATCTGCGGATCGCGCAAACCCGAAAAAGGGCCTGCGGAACCCTAGTGTTCCAAGCAAAGCATTTTGAGAACCCCTGGTTTAGAACAAAAGTTATACGTAAAGTGTGAAGCTTCTTTCAAAGCGTTGTCATGATTGAGTGCTTTTCGAGAATTGAAGCAAATGGTTTTACATGACCTAACTGGTAGCGCACGGGACTTCTGGAAGGTTTTGGAGATTCGAAGTAACAGAATCTCGCTCGAGAAGGGTGTGTTGCGCAGTTCCAATATTGCGACCCAAAATGTTCGTCTACACGACTTGAACATTGATGCCCACGGGACGGCTTTAAGCTCTCCCATAGTAGACCCTGTACTCTAAATCGTTACCCACTTCTTCTCCCCCCTCAATTTTAAAAGTTGGACGTCGCCACCCCACTCACTCACGCGGGCGCTTGTGAAAAACCGGAAGGTCCTTTCGGTGTCCCGGAAACTGGCATCTTCTCGGGGTTTTAGGCGTGTGATTCGAACATGATCTCGCTGCAGTTGTTATCATATACATTGTGTTTTTTTTTTAATAAAACATTCTGGTGGTCATCCAACGCTACACGAAAAATGAGAGACGCCGTCCTATACGGAGGAGCGCTGTAATGTATACATCCTTGCAATTACTCATCAGTCGTGTAACAGAAAACAAATTGTCACGGAATTCGTTTTACCAAACAAACAAAAAAAACATCGAGTGTAATGGTAGCCAAGAGTGCGAAGGTTAATCTTTTGCAAGTGATCCGGGAAAATAAACAGCGTTGGAATGGCATCGTTTCGAAGACGAGTTTTTGTAACGGAGGGGTCAATACATGACTCGGCAAAATGGTCATTGCAAAGGCTGCTTTCAGGAGAGGGCGTCCCAATTATCATATATCTGACCCACTTATCGTATATTGTTATCGAGACTGACTCACTTACCGTATATCTGAGGCCTCGGGCGTGGGAAACTTCTGTGTATAAAGAAAACCAAACACCTTCAACATACCTCGTTAAAAAAAAAAGGCAATCAACTACCACAATTTCCTCCCAGAATGCGTAAAACGTAAAGTAAATTCGAGGTACTTATGCGTGAAATGTCCTCGCAACAATATTTCCCGTCGATTCATACAGTTTACTGCACTACAAGCCGGCATTTCATTATAAAAAAAGAGAGAGAAATGTGCTCGCGCCAACATCAGGCAACTGTTCGTGGCGGTGGCTTCCGGGACACCACCGGCGGCTTCCGGTGGTTTCATTGCGCGCGCTCCATGCGCCATCTAGCTCCCCCTAGTAGAGATCAGTGACTCCGGGTACCTTCACACGCTGGTGATTCGATAGCATCGAGTTCGTACGCCGGGGGTGCTATTCTGGACAATGTCGAATTCCGCCATATTGTCGAATTCTGTAATGGCGGCACTTCAAGCCAGTCATAGAGGGCGTAGCAGCTCGCTTGGCCAATTAGCATCGATCAATGGCAGAATCTGACAACATGGCGGAATTCGACAATGTCCAGAATAGCATTACGGGACATGTGGCCTAAAGCTCTCCCAAAGTAGAGTGCAACGTGCTGTAAATCGTCGAACATTTGTTCTAAACGCACCTTCATAGGCCGCTCAGCCAGCAAATAGAGGGACGGCATTCTACTTTTTAGGGTCCGAAGTATCCTAAATAGTCAAAAACGCTTCTTCTTAACATACCTGTGTGGGTTTTTTTTTGTTTGCTGGGACGGATTTTTGTTCTCCTATTGCAAAGTACCGGGTAGTTTATATCGTCACACTTGGTCATTTGATGATGTAGCAGGCAGGCAAGCGTCAGGCTCTCCCATAGCTCAAGCAATCTTAATTTATTCTAAATGCAGGAGATGCTTGCAGTAAAGGATCAAGGAGCTAGCCCTTAACGTCTGATGCTCACGTCCTTCCATCCGTCCGTGCCCCGGAACGGTGACAGCTGTGGCATCTGTATCATTGCAGCATTCGAATTACTTGGATGGCTCCCGTGCGTTCACTCCCCTCCCCCCATTTTACACTCCGCAATCACGTGACCACCGGGGTGTGCCAACAGCGGGTTTTGCTAGCGTACGGTTGCTGTCAAGGAGGTTTGGTCGCTGTGCTCAGCGTGCCCTCTCATGCAAGAAGGGAGACGCGCACACCGCGTTGCATTGCGACCGACCCCGTCTCAATGCGCAGAGGCTTTCGCCGAACACACTTTACAAAGTGTCCTTCAGTGTTTTTACACAGTGCAATGTATCTTTCACAATTTTTTTTTCTTAACACTAAGCTCCGATTCCTCCCAAAACCGTTGAGGCACAGCTTACTGCACTCTCAGAATGGCGCTCTCCATGCTCTGAATTGTATACTTTCTTAAGAGGAAGGCCTCACATGCCTTATCGAGCAAAACAATTCGACTATCGACGGCGTCGAGACAAGTCACATGAAAAAATTATGGAACATCTCCCCGAACGGAACCATGATGGGATGCGAAACAGCAGCTGTGCGCACGCCGTTGACTCGGCTGAAACGGGCACCGACGCGGGTGTTGTAAGAACGGTTTTGTAGCGAAACTCGGTGTAGCCCTTACTTGAGTAAACGTTTCTTTGAAACTCAAAGACACTGGAGGTGGGTCGGGTTTCGTGCAAGTTTCATCGCAGATAAACGAGCCGAAAGATTGTTTTTACTTGACGTGCTGTCGAGCGTTGTGGGCTGTGGAGAGGGTGGAGCGAGAGAGACGTGTGTTGCGAGCGGGTGGAGTAGCCGGTAGCTGCGGGCACTGCTGCGAGCATGTTGCGGGTGAGGGAGAGTGTGACGTCAACGCGCAGCTGCGACTTCACCTTCTGGGCATCGTTCCAACAAATGTGGTGGGGGCAACGCGGTGTAGCACGTTGGCACGGAGACACGGATGGACAGCGTTACCCAGGCTAGTCAAAGGGCTGCTTCTCCTGTAAATATCATCGCGTGATGACATGACAGACTGTAAAATTTATGAACTCTAGATGACGCCACTAAGAGATCATTCTGGCATTGACACCGCGTGATGATGTCATCGTGTGACATCTTTATTTGGCTAAACGAGGGCTGATCACGGAAGTACTGCAAAGCGAGGCGAGCCCCACAAAGCATGCGATTCCATCGAGATTGCCGGCACTCCAAAAAAAAGTTGAAGAACACTTTGTAAATCAAAAAGTGTGTTTGATGAGAGCCTTTGGCATTCGAATGACTATGTGATGCCTTTTTTAAATATTAATTTCTACTTTTTGTTTTTATTTTATTTTTTACACACTCAATAATCACTTGATTGCCGAGAGAATGTAAGGGAGAGAGGCCACAGCTGGCACCGTTCCAGGGCACGGACGGACGTATGCGAGTATGACATATTACAGGTTTTTGCCTTTAATGAAATGTTTCGGAAGGCGACATGGGAGGATGGGTGCACCGACTAAGAATAAAAAGACTATTTGCAGAAAATTTGCAATACCTGCGGCACCGGTGGTGTTGCAAACCACGTCAGGCGCAAAAGCCATGGAAGTAGGCCGTGTCTGGGTTCTATTATTTCAGTTTTAGTTTTCGAAGTACAGTCACATGTACAATACCCACTTCACTTGATTCCGATGGGTGAAGTAAGGTCTCGGTATACAGGCCTACGGGACGGCTTTAAGCTCTCCCATAGTAGAGTACCTGGTACTCTAAATCGTTGACCACTTTTTTCTAAACAAACACACGAAGTACTCAAAATCGTCAAACATTTTTTTTCTAAACACATTTAACAAGAAATTTCGGCAGGCCGACAGGACAGCTATATGCTTTTTTTTATTGATATGATATATAAGGAGATGTTGGCGCACCATTATGGCGCCGGCTACTCCTTAGCCGTTAATTGAAACTTGAACACGTATCTTGAAGCAAAAACATACAAAGCAGTGCATGGAAAATAGAAAACTCAGGCACAGATATGTAAAGACACACTTATACGTACATATCACAATGGTAAGTAAATGTTTGAAAGTCATTGTAAGAAGTCTCTGGAAACAACAAAACACAAACAACAAACACAAAACACAACAACAAAACAACAAAGCACACGTCTGGTCCTTATAAAGATGCATTCGCTCGTATGTACATAATAGTCGACACGTCATTCATTTCACAACACACACGTGATGGGTGTCACATGATACTGTATATAATAAGTACATGTGTTACAAATGAAAGCTTGTTCTTTGTTAATACTTGTCAGCAATCCCGCTGTCTTGTAAAAAACGTGTTAATGCTCTTAAAGCGTGGGACTGTAAAACTCCAGTTGGCCACGGGCCTAGAAGTTTTTCCATGCTAAATGGTCTGTGGTCCAATGCGAACAGTTCGCTTTTAATACGGCGTCTTGGCGTGTCATGATGTGGACAGTCTATGAGAAGGTGACATACGTCTTCATCTATAAATCCACAATCGCATTCGGGAGTTTCAGCTCTGCCGATTCTGTGCAAAAAATGTTTTGTGTATGCGGCGCCTAGCCTCAATCGGTGAATTAGAGTTTCCATCCTTCTATCTAATGCCAGCGTAATTTTGAATTCAATAAATGGATCGATGTGATATAAATCGCAGCTCTTTGTACTTTGGTCAAACCAAGCAGTTTTGTTCATTCTGAAAGTTGTATTCTTTATAATACTGCGCAATTCATTTTTCGAAATTGGCAAAGAAACAGTAACGTCTTTACGATGTGCTTGTCGTGCTGCTTCATCGGCAGCTGTGTTTCCAGGAATGTTGCAGTGGCCAGGTATCCACTGGAATTCGATCTCATGTTGCGCCTTCTTGCTTTAGTGAACTCCTTCAGCGTTTCGTATGTCATACTATCACTTATTACTGTCCTGTTTGTACTGGAGAGTGATCTTAATGCGGCCTGTGAGTCACTGAAAAGTACCCATTTTCTAGCGTCTGCTACCGAGTTTATAAACTTTAGAGCATACAGAATAGCGAAGAGCTCAGATGTTGTAGATGACGTCGTGCGGCATAATTTAAACGATTCCTGAATATTGAGCTGTGGTATGATAAATGCCGATGTTGAAGACGTTGTAGTACTTGAGCCATCTGTGTAAATATGTATGTACCCTGGATACCGCATGTGTATCTGATAAAGCGCTAGTTGTTGAGCACAGCTATATGCTTTTCCATAGTAGAGTACTGAGTGCTCTCAATCGCTAACCCCTTTTTCTAACCACAGCAATATTTTTCAACAATCTTGTTAAAGGACAATACTACAGTTGCAAATATTTGATGTTCTTATACAATGGCGATGGTCAACACAACACTGCGCAAATGAAATTTAAAAATGAAAAAAGATACAAGGACGGGAATTAAAAGCTGCTAAAAAGCAGCTTGACGAGATTCCTGTCCCTGAAAGCAGTTTGGCCAAGTACACGTGATGATGTAGAAGAAAATAAATACAAGCAAATAAACATACAAAATACGATCAAGCAACATGAAAGCAAGACATAAGCAAGTTCAGCAGCAAACCGTAACTGCAGGTACAACGTAAATATCGGCAAACACCGAAGAAAATAAGGTATACGTACAGAAGAAAAAAATAGAAATGAACCTAAATGTATGTCACAAGAAGAAAAACATTACTGTATAGTAATATTACGCATATCCAAAAAGATAGGTACATAACACATCTCGTGTTTTTGCATATGCATATAAAAAGGGTAAAGAAATGCACTTTTAATCGAACCGAACATGAAATACCAAATTGAAACCTGCACTTCACAAAAGTCAGAGAAGATGAACTCGACAATGAACTCGCGTCGACTGCAAAGGAAAAAAAAAAAAGAAGGTCGCTTTCGCTTTCGAATCTATTTATGCTCTTTGGTGCCAATCATTCAAGGAGCATCGTCATCAGACGATTGCATAGGGGACAAAGCGAGTTGTTTTCTAGACACAGATCACTGTGATTCATGCGGGTAAGTGGCATTCAGTTCTCCAGAGGCAACCTATTCACCTTTTCATAAACGCCTCCCTGGGCGCCACCATAGCCCTCCTTGGGCTGTGCAAACTGGCGCGTCCCCTCGAAAATGCACTGACAAAGCTGCGCCATTAGCCTTTGTACTTCCGCACACAGCCCATCATGGCGGTGTTTTTTTCCTTCCTGTGAAAAGGTGTATATCCCCCGATTTTGTTGCGATAGCAGTTATACAGACACTTCAGGCGTATTGTGTCTGTCGCCGTCACCGTGATGCCCCGTATAATGAGCAGCGCCGATAACATCGCTCTGCTTCGTATATTTCGTGTACGAGTTAAGGTGTCTGCGGGGCCCCGTCGTAGGGCTGTAGTGGTCAAGGCGCTCGACTGCCGACCCGAAGGTTGCGGGGTCGAATCCCGGCCGCGGCGGATGCATATTTCATGGAGGCGGAAATGTCTGAGGCCCGAGTACTTGTATTCAGGTGCACATTAAAGAACACCAGGTGGTCGGAATCTCCGGAGCCCTCCACTATACGGCGTCGCTTAGAATTATATCGTGGTTTTTAGTACGTTAAACCCCACATATTATTATCATTATCACTATCAATATTATCGCCATTATCATCGTTATTGTCATTATTACCACTATTATTATTATAAATAGTATTATTATTATTATTATTATTATTATTATTATTATTATTATTATTATTATTATTATTATTATTATTATTATTATTATTATTGTTATTATTATTATTATTATTATTATTATTATTATTATTATTATTATTATTATTATTATTATTATTATTATTATTATTATTATTATTATTATTATTATTATTATTATTATTATTATTATTATTATTATTATTATTATTATTATTATTATTATTAAAGCGTGCTATGGCAGCCCACATTTGTGGCTCAAGAGGAAAGGAAGCTACGGAGAGGCTCGTCTGCCGGTCTCCCGCAATTCTTGGTTACAGCAAGAAGACTTTTTTAAAACAATCGGACTATCTCCCCGAAGGGAACCCTGGTGGGATGCGAAGCAGCAGTGGTGATCACGGCGTTGACCCGGTCGAAACGGGCTTAGACGTGGGTGCTGAAGGAACGGTTTGAAACGAAACTCAGAATAGCGTTTCACTCAAGTAAACGTTTGTTTGAAACACAAAAACACGGGAGGTGTGTTGGGTTTAGTTGTAAGTTTCATTAAAGCGTGTTTGAGAGGACTTCGTAGTCGTCATTTATTCAGAGTGGACATGGACGCTGGACCGGAGCTGGCGCACGTTTTGCCTTGACTACCACGGCTTTGTAATCGGTGAACTGCACGCTGAGAGGTTCCTACACACATTCGACATCGAATAAGATATACTTACCAGCGCAAAAAAAAAACACAGAACGTTCAGGAAGGAAACACATGCACAGCGCTAAAGTCCAAACTGATTTATTATTTCGAACGCAGGACCTTTTTGTAGGCACGCGTTGAAGCAACAGATAGAAAACGCGAGGAAAAAGAATCGATGAACACCACCTGTCAACTGCTTGCTAAAAGGACGAACAACCGAAGGTAACCATGCCGTCTGAAATCCTTAGGCCACAATGTACGCCAAGGATGTGAAAGAAGTGAGAATATTAATCCTAAAACCAATCAGGGCAAACACGTTAAAGCCAGAGAAGCCTAGGCAGCCACACACGAAATAAAAAAATCTAGGACGTTAAAAACTAAAATGAAATATCAGAACAGTACACGGATTAGAACTATTAAAAGGGATGCGCCGTATGTACCTTATCTCCTTATTTCAGGAGGGATAGAAGGCTTGCTTACAGATTTGTCCCCCTGCCTCTGAATTTCGGCTGCTTCTAAAATCTCTTTAACAATTTGTTCACAATGCCTGGCTAGGACAGTGCTCCCCTCAAGATGCGGGGAGCAGCTGCAGTCTCGGCAGTGCATCGCTGAATGACTGCACGCGACCGCTGACAGGTTCTGCTGGTGCTCTCTGAAACGGACATTATGCATGAATCAGCCCTTCCAAGCAGCAGCATTAAAT
This sequence comes from Rhipicephalus microplus, assembly GCF_043290135.1. Taxonomy (NCBI): domain Eukaryota; kingdom Metazoa; phylum Arthropoda; class Arachnida; order Ixodida; family Ixodidae; genus Rhipicephalus; species Rhipicephalus microplus. Next base: position 190,730,614 of record NC_134705.1, read on the forward strand.
GTCGAAGTTGGTAACGACCTGATCGATGCACGTTCCCCTTATCGTGGTGGGTAGTCCAGCGGCAGTGGCAGGTGTTGCGGTTGAACGGACAAGGTGGCAGCTGTGGGGGCTGCGGCGAGAGCACGGCCGGCGAGGGAGAAAGTGACGTCAGCACGCACTGCGAGGAGAGCGTGACGTACACGCGGAGCTGCGGCGCGACCTACTTGGCACCGCTCCAACATCAGTGGCGAGAGCAACGCGTTGCGGCGCGTTCGTACGTACGCACATACGTACGGTGCTAGACACGTGAGTCACAGAGCTGCTTTATACCACTCCATTCGAGTACTTGATGCGTTCTCACTGCTCGATTTGCGTTGTAGCGACAGATAGCAGGAAGGTCACTTCGCTTTCATATGTGGCAGAGTTTTGTGGAGCTATGGAACGTCGGATCTAAAGCCGCTAGCTGCTGGTCTTAGACTGTGTGACATTGCAACTTGCAAATGTGATAACGCGAAATAACAAGTAACCAAGATAAAATGTGATTACTAATTCAGACACGGCTGATTGCCGACAATATTGATCATATCCGGCAACACTAATACATATGGCATGGACGTGCACGCATTAAAACACAGACAACACAAACACCCCAGAGTCGTGGCAGCGCCTCTTGTAGTAGTAGTAGTAGTAGTAGTAGTAGTAGTAGTAGTAGTAGTAGTATTTTTATTTATAGTAAGCCGGATACAGAGTTCACTGCAGGGGCAAAGGGCTAAAGGCGAACAGCCTGACAAAGGCCCTTGTCCCTCCGCAGTCCGTGACAGTGCAAAGCTTAGACATCAGCACTGACAAACAATATATATATATTCAATACATTGGTTTCAAGCAACCTGCAATTGTACACACAAAATTCAAACATAAATAGCATAAGAAGTTTACGTAACACATTTTAAGAATTAGAGGTCACTCTCGTAAAAATTCACAACTGAACGATATCAATGAAACAACTCAAAAACAGACACAAAATGCATGCGGATACAATGAATTGCCCTGTATACACTCGTATAATTTACATAGAAATTTATCAACAATTTAAGCATTTGCAGAGGCATGAGACTCCATTACGTAGTTGTACCTCCGAGTCAGAAAACGAACGCCGGCTCATCCAGCGCACGGTGGAGGCTGCGGTATCCCCAGTGATTCCCGCCGACCTCCTCCGAAATAGCGCAACCAGTCTCTGTACTGGTCCCCTCTTTTTTTCTGGGAGAAATAAAGAGATGGCCACCACCGACAAGCCCGCCATCGAGAGGGCATCAGTTATTGTCAAACAGCGCTTACATCTACGCATGTATTCAGCGCTCCCTGGAGGGCCACGTTTGCCTCACTGCTCACTGCCACGACTCACTGCTTTCCTATAGTTGAGTACCAACTACTGCAAATCGTTAAACATTTTTCCTAACACACAACCAATTTCTCGTGCGTCTGTGCGTGTTTTGTTTTCTAAGCCCACAAACTTGACTTGAGAGAGAGAGAGATAAAGATGCAAGGAAAGGCAGGGAGGTTAACCAGACACACATCCGGTTTGCTACCCTGCACTGGGGAAGGGATAAAAGGGAGAAAAGAGGTTGCAAAGATATGAGAAGGTACACACAATCACGAGCACACTCGGGGAGCACACACAGTCTACAGGCGGTCGCTCAGGTTTGTTGACTTTAGGTAAATTAGCAGTGCTTTAGTTGCTTTCTGCACAACTGAGGCAGATGCCCAAGGTCCTAGTATCTTCTTGCACACAAAATGGTCCGGGGTCAAGTTGATTCAAAACCATCCGGAGCTGGCATCGCTGTGTGTCATAGCAAGCGCAGCTGCACAGGACGTGTTCGATGGTCTCTTCAGCTCCGCAGTAGCCGCATGTAGGAGTGTCTGCCATACCAATGCGAAAGGAGTACACCTTTGTAAATGCAACACCCAACCAAAGGCGGCATAACAGTGTCGCATCGGAGCGAGAAAGTTGTGATGGTAGCTTTAGCTTGAGCGAAGGATCTAGTTCATAAAATTGACACCTTTGGAAGCTGGTAGACGACCAGAACGTGCGTGTGAGATCTCGAGCCAGCAGGTAAAGTTGTCTTGCTGCATCATTCCTTGATAGAGGAATCGGGACTACACGGGTTCCTTCATGTGCTGAGCGGGCTGCATCATCGGCTAATTGATTTGAGAATTTTCATGTTCTTCCGGGCTGACTTGTCTTGCTGATCAACCATTGTTTCCAGTCCACATTCCTTTTTTGGGGTTCTTTTGTGCTAAGTCCAACACATGAGAATCTCTAATCGGTACTGAGCATTGCCTGGAATTTTATCTAGCCCAATTCGAACGGTTCAGATATTCGTTTGAACTTCGTCGAAGCTGCTTCTTTGCATAATCTAACCAGACAGCCCAACGAAGGCCAACTTACAGAAAGGAACGCAACCGCGAAAAGCCAGTAGCGTATGGACTCTTAGAAGCTTAAAAAAGAGAAAAGAAATAACACTTGCTTCCGCAAATACCCGCTGAAACCACGCTGCATTCCAGAAACGAACAAGTCTTGGAAACACCAACCACCAGAAACCTGCCATGCTGCTCCTCTTGGTACATTTTTCTTTCTCGGTGTAATTTTTTTTATCCAGTGAATGTTTACCACGGCCTTCAACGCGGTGCCTGGTCCTTCTCAGAACAATAAACGCTTTTGTAAGAGAAAAAAATGACAAAAAAGAAATAAGACGTAACATCGCAACAGACATCCTGCAAAAAAAATAATAACGCGTTGAAGAATTTGGTAATCTAAAAGAACAAAAGACGCAAGAATATATACATTCAACCACTGATTTACGTGTCGACGAAAAGCTTTTTCTCGAACTGACGTCACAGTCTGCCTCATCTGGAGTTATCTTTACATATTTTTTTTCTTGGTATTGCATGATCTGCCGCAAAAAAAACAAGAAAGAATTACTTACCGATCATGGCTCGTCTTTTAACTTTCTCGTTTGGTTGTTTTGTATACGCGGGGCGAAAACGCGATAATGCGCAATCCCACTTTACGCGAGTATTCCCAGCATTCCTCGCGTTTCTCGCAGCTTTTCTATTTTTTCTCCCTATATGGTGCTGCACCGCACACCCCACTGTTAGCGTCAACTCTGGCAGTGATCAGCTTATTTTTTAGGGGCGAAGCTCCTTGAAGCGGCGCCCATTCGTCCCTCGTAGTCGTATCGTGTAACCAATGTTACATTTTGACCTGCAAGGTTGCAAGGTGGTACCGGTGGGAGATTTCTCCTGTGCTTTGTTGAACAATAAAACGTTTCTTCATGCGCGTTAACTAAAAGCCGAATTCTCCTGTCTCTCATTCCCCCTTAGCAGCCATTGGCATGTACATTGAGCACTATCTGACAGGAAAAGGTTGCTACGTTATACTCGCTGGGCGTAACCTCCTTGGTTTTAGAAAGGTTTAGCGAGCGTTGGGCCGAAGTGCCATGAATACAGTGAACTAGTATATACCACGAACTCGAGGTGCTTAAAGGTGGGAAGTGGACCCGAAGCGCAAGCCGTAAGAAACTGTGCGTGTGCCACCTCTCGTTTAGTCCTTGGAATGTCCACCGAATGGCGGTGCTTCTATATGGGGAATATAGGATGAAAAGATGCGAGATGGTGGTACTTGGAGTGTTGAATAGATGGACAAACGGACACACAGACAGATGCATGGATGGACGCATGAACGGACGCACAAACAGACGCACGCACGGACGGGCGGATGGACGCATGGACGGCCGGAAGAAAGAACAAATGGACGGACGAATGCTTCGCCCCACTCTCCATCATTCACACTGTAGATATGCTGCTATTTTTTTTGTGCCCTCGCGTAACGAATGTTCTTGACCTGTTTATTGTCAGACGCGCGCTGCGTGTAAGCACATGGAGCCGAAAAGGAAAGCCAAAGGTCGAGGGGACCCTTCCATGTATTCTGCAGAAGTAAGCATAAGATAAGTTGACGATATAATTACGACAGACGCCGCAGTAAATGGCTCCGGAAATGTCGACCCCTTGATGTTCTTTAACGTAGACACCTAAATCCAAGCACACAGGCCTCAAACACACTCGCCTCCATCGAAAATGCAGCCGTCGGGATTCGACCCTGTTACCTTCGGGTTAGCCCTCGAGAAACCTAACCACTGCTCCACTGCGGCGGACACGTAGCCGAAGTAAGCGTGGGAGAATGTTCGAGTGTTTCGAGTATTCGAACGAATGTCGGAATAACAGATAGCTGAGCTGGTTGGCAGGTAGGTATTCATGCCGGAATACCGGGCGTGCATGCACACACACAAGATGCACGTCAAGACCCCGGAGGCGTGAAGTGAATTAGAAAGGTGGAAGCAGAGGAAGAAAATTTCGTTGCCTGTTTCATTGTTGCCAGGATATGAAAGTATTGACGTCGTTATTGCATTTAGCAAGTGAAATGTAACGCTGCCAAGCACTTGGATGGAGTTTCAAAAAATGAAAGAAAATTGAAGGGCTTTGTGCATGGAAAGAAAGAAAGAAAGAAAGAAAGAAAGAAAGAAAGAAAGAAAGAAAGAAAGAAAGAAAGAAAGAAAGAAAGAAAGAAAGAAAGAAAGAAAGAAAGAAAGAAAGAAAGAAAGAAAGAAAGAAAGAAAGAAAGAAAGAAAGAAAGAAAGAAAGAAAGAAAGAAAGAAACGGTAGTAAGTCACACACGTGCTCGACAAGCTTCACCCCTCCCCTTTCCAGGTAGTGGAATGGCTCCTGAATATTTTTAAACATGCGTGCGTTTCTCGCCGTTCAATCTTTAAGGCATATAATGTTCAAAAAGACGACTATTTCTGACAAACAAAGCTCCCATTGTAACAGAGTTTTCTATATCTAGTTGTACTCCCGAAGAAGCGAGGCAATTCGTCACCACGAACCACTTTGGGGAAAGAAAGAAGTACAATGGGGAAAAAAGAGGGGGCTTCGAGAGGTTCGAAGCGTGCAGTGCGGCGTTTGATTTGTGTGGATAAATATAGGAGCTGACATGGTGGCCAACACAGCGGAAGCGCGGAAGAGGAAACTGAAGCAAGCGACCCATAGAGCCGCGGGGGACGAATGGGACAAAAGAAAAGCTCCTATAGGGAAAGTTTCGTAGGGATGGCAGGTTTCTGAATTCCCTTTTGTTACTGTGTTTTTTTTAATGCCTCGCTATACTGGGCTCGGCCGAATGTGGGCCATCCCGTTGGAGGAAACATATCGATCTCGTGGTACAGGAAGACGTGGTCTCCAGCTATTCGAGTTAAAATAACAGTACAAGCTTCATTCCCATCTTATTTTTCGCCTGATCCTCTGTTTCTGATTTGCCCCCCCCCCCCCCTTGAAAGCTTTGCCTGTTGTGTAGTGCGACCGATAGCGTTCCATTCCTAGTGTCCCGTTTCGAGCTTACTTTTTTCATTCCGCTCTCTATCTTTTATCTTGAAAGCAAATCTCTTTTGCGATGTACTACTGGTATATTTGCAGTTGCGACACATCGCCTTTGTTCAGTCAACCTTTATCCGGGATGCCGATGTCATTTTCCGAAAGTCTTGCGAAGGATAGTTTATAAATATCCTTCGAATAAAAAAAAAGAACGAGAGAACAAAGGAACTACAGAAAGAAACAGAATGTAAAAAAAGGTCAAATCGTTATGTAGCAACAAAAGTTTCATCTCTTAAGGATCAATCTGAATGAAGAATGACCCATCTTTGCGGGAAGGCAAAAAAGCAGACAGTTTAATCGAGTCCTATACATATGCTTTGCAATATTGTATATATATATATATATATATATATATATATATATATATATATATATATATATATATATATATATATATATTGTATTGAAGCATCAGCTCTGTGCCAGCGTGAAAGAAGACGTTGACGTCCGTGTGTGGCTCGTGCTTGCCGGGTTCCTGTCTGTACCAGCTTGTTGCGGCTAAGGTTTCTCGAATAATGACCTGTGTTTTTACGCAACCTTGCTCGTTGAATTTGGTGGAAACGTGCTGGGTAACGTCCTGGAGCTCCGCAGCCGTAAGCTACCGTCTCAGTCCGCGATGACCGAGCGCGTCGATCCCCCACAAGGCTCTTCCACGCTGCCACCTGTCATGTGTTCTGGTGTACTTCGTCTGCGTGACCCACCAGTATACAACGGCACTGAAGATCAGGATGTTGAGGACTGGCTGGCAGAGTACGAGCATGCCAGCGCGATTAACAAGTGGGATGACCCTGCGAAGCTGACTCACGTAATCTTCTACTTGACGGACTTGGCCAACCTATGGTTCACCAACCATCAAGCCGACATCCCCACCTGGTCGGTTTTCAAAGAGGCCGTCACCTCATTTTTCGATCGTCCAGCCATGCGTAAGCTTCGTGCTGAACTGGGACTGCGGGGACGATTTCAGCGAAATGATGAGAGCTTCACAAGCTACATTGAGGATGTGATCAGCCTCTGTAGACGAGTTGATGCCAGGATGACAGAGGCTGACAGAATAAAGAATATAATGAAAGGCATTGATGACGACGCTTTTCATATGCTTGTGGCCAAAGACCCACAGACCGTCACGGCCGTGATTCAGCTATGTCAAAGTTTCGATGAGCTGTGCAAGCAACGAATTTCTACACGTCGCGCTAATACGCAAACAGCTGATATTTCGGCCTTGGAGTGCAAAAGCAGTGGCCCCGACTACAGCGTGTTAATGCCTCAAATTCAACAGTACATCCGGGAAAAAGTTGCTCCACAGCTCTCTCTTGTCGCCACCATCAATGAGACCCCCACAACACTGGACCACTCACTTCGCCGTGCTATTCAGACGCAAGTTGCCGAGGCTCTCCCTTCGCCCGCATCCCCAATATCAGTGGCTGCACCGCTGACTTATGCAGAAGCCGTCCGCCGACCTCCTGCCCAACCGCCGCTCCCTTCATACAGTCCAGCCACCAACTACTACAGGTCACCAGTTTCGGTTTATCCGGTAAATCGGCCCTTTCCACCACCTCGAGCACCTATAAACTCTTGGCGTACTCCGGATAACCGGCCCGTCTGCTACAACTGTGGTATTCCAGGACATGTCGCGCGCTACTGTCGTCGCAGTGGATTCTATTTTAATGATGTTCAGCATTCCGGCAACATACCTCGGCAATCAGAATCGCATGTGACACCTGATTCACATGACCCCCGCTCACGTCGACCAGACTTCAGCCGACGTCGATCTCCTTTACCCCGTCTTCTGTCTCCTTCCCCCATGCTTCGCCGTTCCAACCACGCCCAGGCGGAAAACTAACAGTCGCAGTTCCTGAGGCAAGAGCTGGCGCCAGTATGCTTCGGTACAATATATATATATATATATATATATATATATATATATATATATATATATATATATATATATATATATATATATATATATATATATATATATATATACACATATATATATATCCTCCTCAGACCCTAGTGAATTTTTCGCCACAGGTGAAATCAAAACACATTTTTAGAACATCTACTTTTACTTTATTGCCCCAGAAAAATGTTGCAACTTTAGCACGAACAGACTTCACACACCAGGATGTGCATTATAATGCACACTGGGTCTCCGCGCATATGAAAGTGTCAAAATTCACTTTTATCTGAAATTTACTGCTGCTACCAAAAGCGCCATCATTACGTGTGAAATTGCTTGTAGCAGTTCCGCGCGGTTGTAATACAGAGAAAGATGTTACATGTTGTGCATCGAAACTTTGTTCGCTGCGAACATCCTGGGTTTCGGCACCTCGATGACGATCCTTGGTTCACCAGTTCTGGCATGTGGTCTGCTATAGTTGTTCTTTTCGGCTCAGGAGGCAGGGGCACAACCTTAGCTTTTAGCACTTTGCATGGAGGCTCATAATCTCCAGATTCTTCGCCACACCTGTTTTTTGACAACAGGTAGTGTGCAAGCGACATCTTGAACTCGAGCAGTCCGAGGATGTTTTTCTTTGGCCCACGAAAAAGAGCAGAGTCTTCTTTGTACTGCAGCCAAGAGTTTACAGCTGCAAGATCACAAATAAAAATCATGGTCCTGATAGTCCACTTTTTTGTACGCTGTGTCGTGGGATACAGGCTTAGCATTCTGTCTGACATGTCCACCCCGCCCATGTTGCGGTTGTACTCCTCCACCACAACAGGGCGAGGAATGTCTTGGTACACCTTCTCCTTTTTGGACCATCTGCGGCACTGCCCAAATGTTTCCTCACCAACGTGATTTGAGGCAAATGTGATGACCTTGTTGTCCAGCCATTTCACTAAGCAGGTACCCGTGGAGACATTCACGGTTCGTGAACTCGTTCCTCTACCTCGCTTGGATAGGGATTTGTTGTCCTCGAGATTTGCTGTTTTGGGTGCACGATTTTTCATAATCGTACCCGTTCCTCGAAGATTCAGTTTTCTAAGCTGTTCAATAAGTGGCAATGTCGTAAAATATCGGTCAAAAAAGAGCGATGTCCCACTAAGCAGTGTTTTTGCAAAGACTTGCACAACATTTGGCCCGAGCCCAAGGTCCGGGCTATTGCCAATCTCGAGGAAAATTTTCCCCTGGTAAATGTCGAAATCCAAGACGAGTCCACTGGGGCTGGCGATCACGAAGTTTTTCAAGCCTGTAGGGTGAGGCTTTCCAGGCGCATACTGCTTGAGTGTAGTGACGCCTGTAAATGGTATTATTTGTTCGTCAATACACACGGAAGGTGGTCTTGGGAGCTCACGGCATGCTGCTTGGACTTCGTTTAAGATCGGTCGGACCTTCCAGAGACGATCGTTCTTTTGGTCTTGTTCGGTAAAGTCAAGATCATTAACAACTTTGAAGTAGCTGCGAAGCGTGAAAAACCGGTCTCGGGTGAGGACGTCGGCAATGGCAGGCACCCTTGTGCCCCGTGCCCAATAGAGACGCATCTGTGGGTAGCCAAGACAGCTCATCATCAACGTCGCACCCAGGAAATTCTGTATTTCGGAACACGAGGAATTAAGAATTTTCCCCGTCTTTAGGTGGAACGCGACAGCTGTCTTTTCCTGCATAGTGTCAAACGCGGCGTCTGACAAGCATTGCCGGAAATAGCCACTTGGCCGCCAATGCTGTCTGACATCGGATGACGTGTCCGGTGCACACCGCACGTCGCCGATGGCCGAGTCAATTGAGACTCCTCTTCTCCACGTAGCGTCTCGAGAGCGCGTACTGCTCGAATTCTGCTCTTCTTCCTTCTCACTGGAGACATCTGTAAAGAACGCTCCCCATCAGTCAAAATGAACAACTTTGGTACACTTATAAAAATGGTTAGTGTATCGCTTACCATCGGAGCACTGTGGAAGAGGCGCGGCATCACCGACAACAAAGGAGGGGTCGTCCACTTCATCATCGGACAATTCTATGTCTGAAGTGTCATTACTGGCCATTGCTTCCAGGACCCGCTCCGCTTCTTTATCACTGAGTCCTATGTGAAATAAAAGCCGAAGTATTACGCCAAAGAGTAATCAAACGCATGAAAACATTAGATGCACACGCTGGCATACAGAGGCATTGAGACCGAGTGTGCATTGTAATGTACACTTCAAGAAAACAGCTTGTGGAAACAAACATACAGGCCTTTAAAGTTGCGCACCATGCAAGAATTACTCCTCAGCACTTAACAAGCAGATTATAACAATATTTACAAATCATTACATGACCAGTAGTGAATATCATTCAACTTACTTGGACGCCGCGAGTAGAATGTCGAAGTCGAGAAAGACGCCATGTTTGACAGCGCAGAACTCAGCTCCCTCTGTGATATACCTCCTGTATTTTTCACCAGATGGCAGCACATAATGGGCGACGCGATCGCTCATGCACTTTTTTGGTACAAAAGTGGCGCGAAATTCAAAATTTTGGTTGAAACAAATGTGCATATATATATATATATATATATATATATATATATATATATATATATATATATATATATATATATATATATTTATTTATAGAGAGAGAGAGAGAGAGAGAGAGAGAGAGAGAAAGAGAGAGAGAGAAATTGGCTTGATCGGACGAACGTACGAGCACACTTATTAATTCCTACGTTTCGGCCGGAGTCCGGCCTACGTCAGGGAATACATTGCAAACGTGAAATGTACTGCTTATATACATTGGGGGCCCCCAACACCTAACACCTGCCTATTTAGCATCTAATATCACATATGTGACAGTGGCACACAAATCAACATGGGAAACAGCACGATGTGATAATAACAGGACTATATCACATAATGATAATGTACGGCGAAGTCTGCGCAGCAATAAAGGGCATTTCGCACAGTCACGGAAAAGATCAACGTGATAACACGGGTGACTTAGTAAATCAAATACATTTAACAACATTACATTAAAACAATAACTCGATGAACTAACAAGAAACATAAGTAAACAACCAAGAACAATGCGTTAAAAGAACTAACAAGAAACCGGTGTAAAGCAACGAAAACAGCAATATAAATAAAACACAGATGAACTTTGTGACAATGGTGTATAAAAAAATACGTAAGTCAAAGTGCGATACATGGCAATCATTAGAATTAGTACAACGAAATCGTAGGGAATAGGTGGAAAACGGATGAAAGCGGCAGACACGTTATATGGAATTTACCCTTGTCCGTGACGTAGGGATCCCATTGTTCAACGTGCGCCCACTTTCATACGCTTTCGTTAATGCCGAATGACAATGCTTTAAATTTGTAGATGAATGATTCGCGTGCTTCCAGTTCGTGGCGAGATTTGAAACCAGATTCTAACATGGTTGCTAGCTGTTAGGTCATCGATTGAATGTCCTGTCGCATTCAGGTGCTTAGATAAGGGCATAGTGATTATTAAACCACAGTCTGAATGGTGTCGCTGTCTTGCCTAGGTACCGAAGCTTACAGACTGAGCACTCCAGTAGGTTCTCACAGTTACTCGTATCGCAATCGTAACCACCTCTAATTTTCATTCTGCAATTTGACGCCGAACTCTGGGCTGTAAAAGAGGTGATCCTATGGGACGCAAACCTTGCAACGTGGTTTGCCACAAGGGTGGCAACATGTATAGGCAGGAGGAGTTAGTACACAGATGAAGTGAGCATCTTGTGCAAGTTTCTCGACCGACGGTATACACAACACGTGGCGATTCCGAAAATATGTTTTAGGGGCGAAGCTCCTTAGGGCGTGGGCTGTGCGTCCCCTGTAGCCTGTATGTAGCCACCTCTAGTTTAGTTCTTGCAGTGTTCACTAGATGGCGGTATCGTCCCCTGTATGTAGCCACCTCTAGTTTAGTTCTTGCAGTGTTCACTAGATGGCGGTACCGTCCCTTGTATGTAGCCACCTCTAGTTTAGTTCTTGCAGTGTTCACTAGATGGCGGTACCGTCTCCTGTATGTAGCCACCTCTCGTTTAGTTCTTGTAGTGTTTACTAGATGGTGGTACTTGATGAAAAGATGCAAGATGTTATAAACTAGAAAGCGGTACTTGTAGTTGATGAAAGACGCGAGATCTTATAAAATAGGAATGATGTCACATATGGCGCGTGTCATTGGTTGAAGGCAATCGTTCGATTTAGTGCGGCGACGTACGCTAGGGGGAGCGTTGTAATAAAATCCGTTCGCTGTTGGCGCGCGCTCGGAGTCGCCGGATGGATAAGGCTGCACAGCGGAGAGAGCGCAAGGCGGCAGCAGCGCGCGCTCGCAGACAGAATCCCGATGTGCGAGCGCGCGAGGCAAGGGACATCGCAAGCCATCCATCGTCTAAGAACAAATAAAAGTTGATTTGTGTATATACACACACAGCGTTTCTCACGTCTTTACATGATGATCGACTGGGCGAATTACACGGAAGATTCACAGTTTACCGATGAATCCCTCCGGAGCTTCGCCCATTCATCATCATTCACCCCGTGAATATGCCGTAATTTTTTTTTGAGACGGTCGCTCTGCGTGAGAATGTGGTGGTGCCTTTGTAGGATGTGGTTATCGTTTGCTGCTGACGCAGAATGCGGTAAAATTAGGTTTGCAGATGGTCGCTGTTGAGCAGGGTTGTTGGAGTGAAAGAGCTCACGCCTGTCCATTGCACTAGCGCGTTTAATGGCATTGTCAATCATCTGAGGCGGGCGCTTGTGTCTTATTAGCGCGTCACTGAGTTTGTCACAATTATCCTAGAAGTCAGATTGTGCGGAGCACAACCTTTTAAAATGAAGGGCCTATAGCTCTACGGTACGGTTTTTGATATGACATCACGGCGAAACTGAACTTTTGTCTTTTGTGGCAAGTTTTAATAACATTCATTTAGCAATCTCCTTCTCGCCCATCTTCTAAGCATCAAACATAAACTTTCTGGACGTCACGGTATGCATATCAGGTGTTTAACAAAACTTTACAGAAGGCCGACTGATAGACACCGCTACAAGACAAGCATACCGTACACAGCCAGGCGCTCCGTTTTAAAAAGTTGTGCTCCACACACTCTGACTTCCAGGATAATTGTGATAAACTCAGTGAGGCGAAGTGCGTAGAGCGCGCATTAATCAGAAGATGGCAACGCATTTGCACGTTGGAGGTTGGTTGAAGCAGTTTTGGCCACAGCAAGAACACTCGTCTAATTTCACTGAAAGGTATGTGCCTATGAGGAATAAAGTCACTGCAGACGTGCTACTGTAGTACAAAAGAAATAAAAAATGATGGATGCGCAAAAAAAAAATCCGTGATCGGTTGCGCGGAGTGCAGTGCCTGTGATAATCGGGAGATGACGAAACGTTTCCGCATCGGCTGATTGTGATTTTGGTCGCAGCAGCCAGAGCACTGCTGTAGTTTTGCGACGAATTCCGTGCACCGAAGTCACACATGTTTTCATGGACAAATGCACCGTTCAATGTAAACTTGTGTCGCTCTAACCCAATAGAATACTGATAAAAGGCGAATCCTGTCGGAGTGTGTTATGATGATGCTCATAATAGAATACAAGTAATTTGGCCCCATCCACTATGGTGGACTGGCAGAAAATGTGGTGTGTACCGATATGACGACAAAAAAATGTTAATATTGACACCGAAACTGTTAGCATCCTATACACTGTATATTTATAAAATTAATGTTAATGCTGGAATATTCAATCGGCGATGTTTAGCGTTTCAAGGAAAATTAGAAGGCAACAGCGCTACGGGGAATGCGAAGAGAACAGCGATGAATGCGCGGACGCACGCGAGTAGCACTCGATAGAAGGAGAAGACGAAGAAGAGCACACCTCGGTTCGGTCGGTCAGCCTGCGTCGAGTCTCCTCAACCTTTGCTTTCTTCATCAAGACCCAATGGGCGACATTGGCGAAGGAAGCGCCTCGCCAAGAGGCTTCACCCCACGAGTCCGGTCACTGCAGCTTCCAGGCCGATCTCCACTCGGTTCGCCGGAAAGCGCCTCGCACCCCGTAGCAGTTCGTGGACGACGTGCTTCTTCAGAGCTCGTGCGTGCTTCCACGGTAAAAAGACGTTACCTGGTGTCGGCCCCTCGAGAGGTCACCGACAGAACGTCTACTCCGGCTCCGTTGCTCGAGGAGAACCGGAGGCTGGACAGCCCTTCCGTTACGTCACCATCTGCGAAGTCACCAATACAGTTCGAGCTATCGAAACAATGGGTGCCGCCGCTTCCTTTGAAGATGCAGTCACTTCCCGTGACGGGAAAAACAGTCCCGCTGGGGGCATCGACAACGGTGCCAGGTCACCATCGCGGTAAGGCAACCTCCATTCAACCAGTGGGCGACAGTCTTCCGAGAAAGGGCGCCGGTGAAAGAGCAGGCAACACCTTTTCTCCATCGAATACGACGCGTCAATCGAAGCAGTCGCAGTCACTACACCCGAAGACGTTCCCTTCTCCCCTACTAACAAACGAGGGCGTCGTTCGCGCGCACTACGAAGGTCATCGGGGGCATTTTGGAATGGCCGGTCAGCCGTACGACGACAGCCGCCGTAGCGCATTGCACCCCGAGACCCGCAGCAGACAAGGAACGATGCCGCAGCTTGGTCGGCGACTGTCTGAAATCGAGTCCATCTGGCGATCGAGAGCGTACCGCTTGAACATGGCCGCAGCTGTCGTGGTATACTGCGCGTTAATCTTCGCCATCGGTGTCATCGCCGACAGGGGTTTCCCGTACTGCGAACACCCGACCAAGTGCTTCGACCTTGCGCGCGAGCTAGAGGCCAGCATGGACACCAGCGTGGACCCGTGTTCGGATATGTACGGTCACGTATGCGGCCGCTGGTCCGACCAGTATCCTGGCAAGCGACATCAGTTCGCGCTCCTCAACGAAAGACTTCGCTTCGTTCTCCTCCGGGCGGCCGAACGGTCTCGCGACCCCACGAACGCAGCGGATAAGGCAGGTCTAGCCCTGTCGTCTTGCATGCGAGTCTGGAGCAGCGGAGACGTCGACAAAGCCGTCTACATCGGCGACGTCCTCAAGAGGCGCGGTCTCACCTGGCCTGCAACTACGAACGTGGAAGTGCGAGACGTGTTTCGCCAGCTGGTCGCCTTCACCCTCAAGGACGCCCTCAGCGTCTTCTTCGCCCTCAAGGTGATGACCTATCTCAAGGCCGAAGACAGATACACGTTCGAATTAAGGTATCCGCAGCTAATGATGGAACCCATTCTGGACCCGGATGAGCTGCAGACGTGCATCAAGACGTACAATCGCAGCGTCGACGTCGCGGGAATCACGATGCAGATCATCAACTTGGAGCTAGACTTCGCTGCCAGCATGGCCGTCAACTCGGCCTACGACTACTCGCCCAAGTACCACAAGTTCGCCGACATCGATGCCATGTACAACTCGTCGTTTGTCACTTCCGCGCGTTGGGTGGACGCCATCAACGAACACCTGCCCAACGACGCCGCCATCGATTCAGACAAGCTGTTTCTGCTGTACGACAAGTTCGCCCTGTCTGCTGTCGTCGACATCCTGTCTGCTTATTCCGACAGGACAATGAACTTGCAGAATTTCATTGGCTGGAAAATAATCAGGTACCTTTCTTATGGGGCTTCCAGTAAACTGTCGACGTGTGACAAGCACGGCGAGTACCGCTCCTGGAGCTTCACGTTTCCAGTGGCTCTGAAGCGTTGCCTTACTTACGTGAGTGAGGTCGTCCCTTACGGCCTCCTGCAGCTACAACTGATGGGCGTCTTGGAAGGCAGTGCGATTACTTACGCGCGAAACATGACGGATGATGTGCGGCGCGCGATCGAGGTCTCCTACAATTTCTCCTGGTTGGACGAGCAGTCGGCGGCGGGAGCGGTTCGACGTCTTCGTAGTATCCGCGCCGTCGTCGGAGGACCAAGTGGTCTTCTTTCTCCGGCAGCGATAGATGTTCATTACACGCACGTTCCCGGCATCTACGGCGGCAATTTCGTAAACTGGCTCGTTGACTCCTACCGGGCCGTCGCGGAGCGCAAGGTGAGGCTAGTCTACCCACCCGACAATCCCGAGCATCGCTCGCCCAGCCGTGAAGATTGGGATCTGAAAGAAATAACCACGAGCGCCTTCTACCTGCCAACCTACCACCTTATCTACGTGCCAGGGGCACTTCTGATGCCACCGTTCTTGAGCGCTTCGGCGCCGGACTCCTTTAACTACGGCGCGCTCGGCAAGGTCGTCGGTCACGAGCTCACCCACGCGTTCGACCCCAAGTACATCGACGTCAACTACGCCCGCGAACCCGACGTCTTCTACACGCCTCAGTTCAAGGAGAAGTTTACCGAAAAGATCGACTGCCTGATCCTCCAGACGAACGCAATGTTGCAGGACTCGTCCGTCGGCGAGCGAACCATCACCGAGTCGTTTGCCGACAACTCGGGCACAGAGCTTGCCTACCTGACCTACTGGGCGCTAGCCGAGACGAGGCGCAAGGAAGGCGTGATCGGGCTTACGGCGGACCAGAGCTTCTTCGTTGCGACGTGTTTCCTTCTTTGTGGCGCAGAAGGCGAGAAGCAGCTCGAGAATTCGGTGTACCTGTCTCTCAAAGTTCGCTGCAATCAGCCCTTAATGAACACGGAACAGTTCGCGGAGGCCTTTTCGTGCGCGCTGGGGACACCGATGCGCCCGCAGAAACGGTGTGACATTCACACGCCGGCGATAGCGCTGCGAAAACGTTGACGTGCATATAAGTGCGCTACTTCGAGAGTGACGATTTGCGATGTCGTTTGATCGTTGTCACACTAGTAGATGTATTGTCTTCATCACGTATGTGAACGGCGCTGACTGTGCTTCGATTGAGCGCAGTTGAAGCATAATTAAAACTGAGGACGTTGACAAACAATGTCTCTTTTTTGTTTAACGAATGACCCTCGCGTTGTGTGCAGTTCTCGATTTAGTTTAGGTGCTTTTGTGTCGCGCGTTTCGAACAACACACCGAGGCCATGTTTCCGTATGGGCGTGTCTTGCGGTGCTAGAAACATCGCATCACACACACACATCACAATAATTGCTTTCGTGCTGCCGCATCTGTCTTCATCCCGTTGTAGGACAAAAATACTTTAGAGCTTATCATGACAACCACACGTCTTTCGGATGTCCACATTGTGTGAGTTTACACTTTCTTCTCACATGGTGGCAGTGAGGTCACTTTGGTTGCATATATGGCTCTTACCGCCGGTATTAGTGAATTATTGCTGCTAACACATGCATGAGTCTGTGTTGACGGTATTTTCTTCTTTTGAAAAAGCTAGAAGAAATACGGAGCTAGCGTTTTAACATAAAAAAGGAGGCAAAGGGCTCCACTGAAGTGCGCCTGGTTACTATTACATTACGACCCCAACCAGAGGCGTAACCAGAAACTCTTTCGGGGGTTAACTACCTTTTACGTGTGTTCTTGAGTGCGTTTCCATGTGCTGGTGTATGTATACAGTCGTGATCAAAAGTTCCCAGGCCATGCTTCCATAGAATTACACGGGCTAGTAGACTGGGAACTTTCGACCCCCTCCCCCTGCACATATGCAAAACTGGCAGACTAAGATTTGCGTGTGCAAGGGTGGGGCTAAATGCGTGATCTGGCTGTGTGATGAAGTCTTACGATATTTAATACGCTCGCTTAAAAAAAAAACCAACAGCTTTCAAATGCGGAGCATTTCTTTGTCGCACGATGTCGCGCTTCGGCGTCAGCGGCGGCGCCGTCCACAACCCCAATGGTCATGCTCGCGTCTCGTGCTGGCCGAGTAAGACACCCGAAAAACTGTCGCTCCCTTACCCTTTCTCGTCTCCAATGACCGGCACTGGCAACGTCTGCTAGTAAAAATATTCCGGCATCGGCGTTGGTGTCGGCGTCGTTGGTAGTGAGCGAAAAATCAACTTATGCGTGAGATGCGTCGCAGAGCGGTGGTATCGCGTAAATGTTGCGTAATTGGGTATGGCTTGGGAATTCTTAATTGATGTTTCGTCTTCATTATACTTTATTTATTCAATGAAGGAGAAGCGTTGCCTTCAACGAATGGCGGGACGCTCATGTTGGGTTGTGCCCCACGACTGGTTGAAAAATACCGTTACTTCCATCGCATCCACTCGAGTCAAGCAAAGCGTCAAGTCAAAGGAAAGCCAAAACACGCTTGACTGAATTTCGAACGCGTGCTTTGCCGCTTATATACAAAACCATCCGCCTTCGAAGGAGACAAAAAGAGGCACGAGGCAAGCCGAGCATGCGCAGTAAGGGTGTGGATGGTGCTGCCGCCTAAGCGCGACAGCGTGCAACTAAGAAATGATGCGCAATGTAAAACCGCTGGTGCATCACCGTTTCATGTCGCGTGCATGGTACCAGCATCAACGAAAAAATTCCCTTTTGCGAGCTTTTCTGCGCCACTAACCGGTAGAGCTACACAAAAGATTTACAGTTCGGAGTGTTCGTCAGGGCACTGCACACACACAAAGCTTACAGTGCGCGCTATCGCGAACACATATTCACACTCCACTGCTTCACACACATATTCACACTCCGCTGCTTGGATTTCTTATCGAGTGGCTCTAGCCTGGCTGAAAAAAAAACAACAAAAAAAACATTCAGGGTCATTTATGGTACAATGAAGTTCCACTCCGGCATTTTTTATTGCCACTATGGTCAGACAGTGATGAAAGCAGTGCGCTGCGCCGTTCGCGTTACTATCCAATGCTCCTGTGCCCTGGTGAACTTTGCTTTTCTAGTGCAGGGTAGCCCGCTGGCCTCAAGCCGGGTCAACCTCCCTGCTTATTCTTTATCTCTGTTCTCTTTATCCTTTTCTTTTTAGGAACGAAGCTCCTTAGGCCCGCCCGCCGCCGTCGAAGCTCCCTGCGCCGGGAGAGCGCCGTGCAAAACAACAGGTGCGCGCTCCCGGCGCCAATGGAGCGTAGGCGCGGCGGCAGATGGCGCCGAGCACAGCAGACGCTCCCATCGCAATGCCACCTTCATGGAAGCCAGCAGCGAGATCGGGCGCATCGACGTTTGCGCTTCATCTCTGAAAAGCCTCGCTTGTGGATTGTACTCGTATACACCGAACAACTTCTAGTGTTTTTCTACGGTAAATACCGGTCGCGGAAGCACGTGCCTATATCGACGTCTGGGGCGTCTATAGTGGCAAGTGGATCACCTTTAAGAGCAATGCTCTCGTCGTGCATTGGCCAGCGCAACAATATCGACTGCAGGCAGCGCACGCCACGCCGAAATTTCGTAAGATGGTCTCATAGTCGGTATAAGCCTTCTTTCACGACCGCATTCACCTGCGCACGTCGGTACGCAAGCTAACAAGCAGCGCGCTTTGCGGAGTTACATATATTCCGTGTCTCGATAACAAAAAAAAAAGTACTTGAGAGAAAAACACTAATTAGGCAATGGCAACGAGGTAATACAAGCCAGACGCTTACCTTTGCAATTGGCCCTTGCCGAAGAGCAGCTCACTTTGTATAGAAGTCGTCCGGACGGCATACAAGACGGCACCGAAAGAAGCTGATGGTCGCACGTAGCGAAATGCTGGAGTCGACGCACGTTCAGTCACGGCGCACATAACGTGGGGGCACAGTTCAGGGTGATCGCTTTAGGCAAGGATCTTCGTGGGGCGACATCGACCAGATAAAGTAGCAACAACAGTAGTCAAGCGATGCGCTGTCCGTCGGTGGTTCCATCGATAAAACATCAAATGATAACAGATTTGATATCTTGTTGCTACGGCGAGTGGTCCGTCACTAGAAGAGCATACATGTTCCACTACGAACGGTCACACATCTAACTAGCTGTGATCAGAGCTGTCCGTGACGCAACAGTTCTCGTGTGGCCCCCGCCGACGTATACTTTATACCAGCGCGCAACAAAGTTTTCGGGTGTGTCACGAAGTGCTATAGTTGCAATACCAACTGAAGATGAAACCGTAGCCGTTTTGCAAGTTTCGCGGGCTGTCCATTGATATCTACTGACGTCTACAGAGCGATGCACGGGCGCCGTTGCTCTAGTCTATCGTGTACACAGCACCTTACAAACAAGCAAAAATGTGTCACCATTTGACAGTGGGGGGGACAGAGAAGAGCGGGTCATTTCGTAGCATCGCTTGCGCCAACCCCTTCGCTTCCAAGTTAGTATACGTCCCCTCTCGATTACCTGCGAAAGGGATGTGGAGGTTAAGAGTTATCGGAGCTGCATTTGTAGGTAATCACGCCGAATTACGACAAATACCCCTCCTTCCAAGATATTCCAAAACGCAAAAAGAAAACGCGCAGTCAAATAGAACCATAGGTGATTGATTGATTGATTGATTGATTGATTGATTGATTGATTGATTGATTGATTGATTGATATGTGAGATTTAGCATCCAAAACCCACCATATGATTATGAGAGACGCCGTAATGGGGGGCTCCGAAAATTTCCTCCGGAAAATTGCGCAGTAACACTCGCCTATTGATATGCAAATGTTGACAACGCATAGGGACATGTTAGATATACATAGCGCCACAAAACTTGGAGCGTAAAACATCGCGCTGCATCTAGTCACGTGACAGAAAATCAGTTAACATTTAGACACGTGGCTTAAATTACGCAACATCACGCAATCGCTGTTTACGCGAAATGTTTTGACCGAAAATCACGTAACAGTTGGCCACATGACCAAAACCTTGAAGGGACACTAAAGTCAACTATTAAGGCGACGTTGATTGTTGAAATAGTGGTTCAAAAACCTCGTAGTGTTACTTTTGGGCCAAGAAAGGGCCTATTTTGAAATTAAATCACGTTTTAGTGCTCCGCATCGGGTTAGCGCACTTCAAGTTACCCGCCTCAAGAAGCGGACCAATCGGACCGTCTCACATCACTGTTGCCGGGCACAACATTGGCCGGCTTTACAGCGCTAGTAGCAGCAGACCGAAAGCAGCGGGAGCCGCAGCAGCAAAAACGACCATTGATCAATTTTCCGCCATTGGCTTCGAGATTGCAGGCACTTTTGTTTCAACTGCGCCCTGCTAGATGGCACCACCTGTCTTCTGTAACCAAGCGAAAATCGAATTTTTGAACCACTCGCGCCATTCCCCATAATCCGGCGGTTCTTTTTTCCATGAATCAAACAGAAACGAACAAGAAACATTTTATTAAGACTGTTAATGCACGAAACGTTCTTTATTCAGTGTAGTTAGATCGATTTCTAGTGATTCATTGTAGGTGGTCCGTCTGATGTCATCGGGATCATATTGAAAAGGTCCTTCTGCTGCGCTTATGTTTTTGTGCATTTATATAATTTCTTGGTAAGTAGGGCACTGTTGTTGACAATATTGTCGTTTTAGATGTCATATATTGAGCTTTCACTCTGACGTAAATTGTTATTTGACTTTAGTGTCCCTTTAACATCCGTCACATGGTGGCTAAACGCGGACAGAGTAGAACACAGACATGCAACGCTGACTTTCAACTAGAAACACTGTTGCAACACGGTCTTATTGGCTCCTTGTTTGACGTCATGCCCGATGACGTGGCGCGGCCATCGGCCAGAGCAAAACGGCGAAAATACGGCCAAAGTAGCTCTCGCTACAATAATGCAAAGGTTTTAGCCTTTATCGAACGTTTATTACCAAGTGAATGTCGGGCCATATTTTGCTGTGGAGTAGGTCTGTGCGGATATTAAAGAACGAATATGACTATGCGAATCCCTTTTGACGTGAATTTACATTTCGAAAATTTCGAAAAATGCGAAATGAACCAATGAACTTATTTTAACCTAACGTACTGTACCACTTATAGCGTGCACTTGAGTGCTATTGAAGTCCTTCTACGACGCTGTGTTGGCACGTTATCTCTCGCTACATATATATCAGCGTGTATCGTTGATTCAATAAAGGGTTCGACATAACCTCGAGATGAAAGTCTTCAAATCTGGCTTTATTCTAATCTGAGGCAATAATATATATTCGCCCCTACATAGAGTTCGTGTGCAAACACAGCGGCTAACTGACTTTCAGTTCTGTACGTCAGTACTGTCTGAAAAAAAGAATTTCACTCTGTATGTTTTCTAAGTGATTGTCTCCATGTCTTCTGTATAACGGAAGGAATGTTCTAAAGTATTTCATGAATGTCCTCTTATTCCTCTAATGTCAGAGATTCACAGAATAGAAAACAGACCATGATTACACAGGCCAACAGAAACCGAGTCCTTATGCTCTTTGAATAGAGCCCTATGTATTATAGATTTTTTTTTTTACTTTTTACGACCCCCCCCCCAAAGTTACATATTGTACGAGTTTTCTATAACCCAATGTATGTCATAAATGTCTGGTTGCGAATTACTTTTTTCAGTTGCAGGGAGGGATTGAAGAAACCGGCTAGACAGCATACGTTCACGATGAGGCCTAGCAGAAGCGTGGACTCCCTTTCAGGAGGCGGGGTGAGAGGGGGGGAGGCAAGGTTTGTCGCTGTGCCCCTCCTCCCTATTATGCCACTGTAATGGGCGCACTTTGCACCCCCCTTCATCCCTTCCATCTCTGGGGACTAACGTACCTGTAATTGCCACAGCCGAAAAAAAAAACTGCATGCGGCTATGTCTGAAACTGCACACCTGTTTTGTCATGTCGTGTGTTTTTTATTTGTTCCGTGAAAGCAATTGAGAAACATAAGTTGCCGTCTGCCAGCCGCCCGCTTAACCAACGAAAGTTTGTTTACGATACTTTTACGGTAGTTTGTGGCTTTGCGTCCGGTAATGCGGAAATTGAATCGTAAACGCTCCAATGCATCGTATAATTAATGCTAGCGTCGGTAATTCAGAACACTTTCGCGTCAGTTAGAAGCCATGGATGAATGGATAGATGTGGCTCTACCCTTTAGATCGGACGGCGGCTAGCGCCACCTAGCCGTAATACTTAGTGAACTAACCACTAGATTTATCTTTTTTTTTTCTTTAAATAGTGAGGCGCACTTTGCAATGAAGAGCTTAATTTTCACTCGTGCCTTGACTTTAGCCACCAATCAGATAACCTCCTTCTTGTTAATTCTACCCGCTTAAAGTCTATTTTGCCCTCCCTGTCCTTAAACCCCAGTGCTTTGAAAAACTCTGCACCATCATCCTGAACTATAGGGTGAAGGCCTTTACAGAACATTATCAGGTGTTCGGCAGTTTCTTCTCCCTCTCCACACGCACTGCATACTGTGTCTACCCCTTCGTATTTGGCCCGGCCGATATGTCTTGGTTCGCAATACTCCCGTCCTGGCCTCAAAGAGTAGGGAACTACCCCGAGTATTATCATAGATTCTTTCCTTGGCAATTTCTTGCTTAAAAGTTCGATATATCTCTTGTGCGGACTTCTTAATCATGCCAATTCTCCACACATCAGTCTCCGTTTCCTTCACTTTCTTTTTAACCGATAGGTCTTTTTGGTTTGGCCACCTGCTGTTTTCTAAGTATTTACCAGTCAATTTCCTGGTTCGCTTCCTCCATTTTGTATCGACATTCTTCATGAACAAGTAGCTGAAAACCTTCCTAGCCCAACGCTCCTCCCCCATTTCTCTCAATCGCTTCTCAAATTTTATCTTGCTGCTAGCTTCCCTGGCCTCAAATGATGTCCATCCCATATCACCTTGCACTCCCTGATTTGGTGTATTCCCGTGAGCTCCTAAAGCAAGCCTACCTATTCCACATTGTTTAATTTCTAATCTTGCTTGAACTTCTGATCTCATGCACAAGATTGCATTACCGAACGTACGGACTTCTTCCGTGGCCGAACGTCAGCCCAGGAACCCACCTCGAACTACCACTCTCTAGCAGTGCAACGCCTAAAACTATACGCGTTCAAGTATGGCCTCCAAGACAGCAAACGTGTAGCGTGTTTGCCATCTTGGAGGCCGTAACTCAGTGCGCTCTTTTTAAAAAATATATATATAGGCACGCCTGTGGGTGGCGAAGAATGAAACGATGTGGGGGTTTGAGCATGTCCCCCTCATAAACAAGAAAAGCATTCCTGGCGAGAGCAGCCAAATACGACCTTGAGAGCAACTAACAACAGAGCGAGAGAGGTGACGAACAATAGTGCCAGTCGGGGTACTGTGCGCGTCCTGAAAATGTCGACCTATGCGACGTCCCTAGGAGGCCCCTGTCTACGTCAAACTACGAAAAATGGCGACTGGAGCTTAATACTCGCATGAGCAAGCACCCTTACTTAAAAAAAGACAAATTAAAATATCATGTAGGCAACGCTGGTCTCTAATAATCTGTCAGAAGTGACCCAGCGTGCGGGACTCTCAAACAACACAAGCATCTCGAGCTTCCAAATTTCCCCGCCGCGGTGGTCTAGTGGCTAAGGTACTCGGCTGCTGACCCGCAGGTCGCGGGTTCGATTCCCGGCTGCGGCGACTGCATTTCCGATGGAGGCGGAAATGTTGTAGGCCCGTGTACTCAGATTCGGGTGCACGTTAAAGAACCCCAGGTGGTCAAAATTTCCGGAGCCCTCCACTACGGCGTCTCTCATAATCAAATGGTGGTTTTGGGACGTTAAACCCCACAAATCAATCAATCAATCAATCGAGCTTCCAAATTTGTTGTCAGCGGTCCTTTACCTTTCATTATTCCGGTACTTCGTCGACTCCCAGATGGAAGTTTCCCATTTCGACTGGATGTTTTTTTTTTTTTTTCAATTTCCTGCTAGAAATATTTACATTCCTGCAGCAGTATTAAGGGACAACAAATTTCTGCCAGCTAGGAATCTTGCCATTTCCAACAGAAAAAAACTCCAGCTCGGAAAATTTTTCGGTTCCACAATCCTGCTCGAATAGAAGTATTTCGATCTGAAATTTGAGGCTGTCCGAAAAGCAGTGCTCGCCATTTCTCGAAACAGCCCGGGTAGACTTGTTTTTCACACCCATCATTAGAAGATATAAAACAGAACAAAATACATTTCAGACGTTTTATTTTGTCACACTCACGACTTGCGTAGAAGCGCGTAGGACCGCACCACAACGAGCGTTTGAATATTTTCAATCATCTCTATACTTCCCAATCCCTAAAGGCGCTGATCTGCGCCCCCGCGAGGGGAAGCAGAAAATGGCGTCGTTTTTATTTCTTCCCCATTGATTACCCTATCTCTCTTTCTCTCTCTTTCCATGGTCACCATGCAAATTTGGTTTGCGAACGTAAAGTTGGAGGCAGGCGCCCCGCCTTCAACCCTAGTAACTAAGGAGGGGGGCATGCTAAGTGCCCCGTATACTGACTTTAATGAAGGGGGTGCTTAAAAGAACCCCCACTCCCCAGTGAAAGGGAACCTTGCACACGATTATGTCAGCATGAATTAAAAAAAAAAAACACCTCCTTACGTCCCACTTCTTTAAGTGCTTCGCCCTCATTGGCAACCAATCGACAATTACACAAGGAAGCAGAATGACTGTGGTACGATTTGAAAGAAACAAAACCCAAAAAGCGCTCACCATTCTTCCACCGGCCTCGGTCCAATGTTCGCACGATTAAACTGCTGCAAAACACTTCAGACAACTCGCCTAGCTCGAGAGTTGCATAACGGCGCACAGACGCACAAATTGCATGTACGAATGCGATATATTTAATTAACGTGCCTTCAATTAACGCGAGAGAGGAACTGCGTGTGTGTCTGAGACAACTGAGACTGCACACACGCCTTTTGCAATTTTCGTCTGGCCGACAATTTTTTTTTTGTCACAACATCTTTACTAAATTATTGTATCGAGTTACTGTGGTTTTTCATATGTCATTATACTAATCAATTTCGTACATTAATGAACTCTATTAAAGCGTGATTACAAAGGTGTCGTCTGCTAGTTTTTCATGTGTGTTTCAAACGAAAAACATTCGCACCCCCCCCCCCCCCTTTTTTTTTCTTTCTGTGTGCGCGTGCACTTATATACTACAAAAGCTCCATGATTTAAGCTGTCACAAAACAGAAACAGTACAAGCATCGGGAGAAAGCGTGCTGGCTTTACCCGCGCATCTCCTTGCATCAGAGAAGGTGTCCCTATCACGTACGTTCGATTCGCCTGCACCACGTGAACCAGTTCACAAGGTGCTGCACCTTACCATTCGTTACAGCGGTGCAGCATTGACAACCGGTGAACCCTGCCATTCGTTCAGAAAGGTGCAGAAGAGGTGCAGCACCGGTTCACAATTTTCCTGCACCTCTTTCGCTGACGGCGCCGGCTTGGTGCAGGCGCGCGTGCAGCTAAGCAGACGACGCAGCACTTTAGACGTAGGTGGCTGAGGCGCCGTACCCGCCTCTACAAATGCGGTGTGTTTTGCCAAGGTGTTTGCGCCTCATAAACTGTCCGCATGTGCGTTTCGCCATAGGTCGGTGCTTGCTGAATGGTGTAAATTAACCGAAAAGAATTAAGGCCAACACCTTGTCGGCACATCGTCATTTGTTTCGGGTGTCGTGCTGTGCCTGCACCGCTGAACTCACGCTGCACAATTTCTGAACTTCGCGTCGCGTGCACAGCCGTGAACCGGTTCTGACCGGTGCAGTTGAATCGAACGAACTTCGCGTGCACATGAACCGGTTCCGACCGGTGCAGTTGAATCGAACGGACCTATCATTTTACTCCATCCATGTGGTCCTCGCTCGCATTAATCGTACGCACTGTCATCGTTGTCACGAGCGTAAACATTTGCACTGCATTTGCACGACTGTTTGGGATTTGAAAATCTCGACTCGTGCCGCTCGTGCGTGAGTTCTCTGTTCTCTAGTGAATCGCCCGTGCAGCGCCGTGGGTCTGTAAACCCAACGACTGGTGACACGAAAAGCGGCGACTTCGGGTGCCTCCGCGAAACAGAGCAGCCGGCGAACGGAGTGGCTGTGACGTGTGGGACTCCCCGAGTCCGATTCGCGCCAAAAATCAGTGCGTTTGCGGTCGCCTCTTCACGCCGGATGATTACAACCACGATTCCGGATTGACGCAGCGACCATCGGCGCCCCCACGATTACAACTTTCCCAAATCTTGAGGCACTGCCGTTTCTGTTCCGTCCCGACCCCAAGGTGGGTTCACTGAATAGATTGTAATTGGGTAGGCAAAGCTTCGTTTTACGTTAGTAAGACACCCCCAAAAAGACAGAATATGATGAAAAATTCGCGAACGCGTGGTGTCGCTGGAGGAGGCGTTTTGACAAGCGGACTTGCCTCCCTCAAGGCGGCGTTGTATTCGTGTTCGCGATTTTTTTTTAATCTCTTAGTGAGACACGTGTTTGAGCGAGTTAGCGACCCCGTTTCTTTAGCGCTCCTTTTATCTGCATCAATTTTACGTTAGTGTTTGGTGCCACCGCGCATGCGTCGCAAGCTAACACCTTGGCTGCCGACGTTAAGTTACCAAACTAGCGTATCGTACCCAAGCAACTAATCTTGTGCTATGCCGAGCTGCGCTGCTTGAACATAACATAGATGTTTTGCGTGCGCTGCGTACACTGTTCTGAAACTCTCTATTGCCATGTCCATGGATGGGAGGAGGGGGATATGGGGGACACCGGAAACTTTCAATTTTTTATATGCCTGCACACACACGCACATTTAAGACATGCACGAACATATATAAACGGGGCTTGAACCCCCCCCCCCCCCTTTTCCTGAACAAATATCTATCCGCACCCCTGGTGGACATGTGCTGAAGTTATTTTTAGTTGCACCTAGTATGAGAAACGTAAGGCATCCTTTCTTTTTCTTTGCAACGTGGTCAAGTTTGTTATAGCTGTGCAGTGTCATGGGCAGTGCTGACTCGTTCATTTACGACTTGCACTTTTCGTCACAAAATCGCAAGTCGCAGGCATGTCAGTTCTTACATCATGCTCTTGACAAATAGACCAACTGTATGTCACCTGAGGACGTGCACCACCTTCACCTTCCCCCTCCACTTGATGCAGGAGTTGGAACTTGTAATTAACAGGTTGAATTATTATTTCTCATGCTGTCATACAGGGTAATTGTAAGCATTGGTGCTAACAATTGCTCACTGTGATCCTACTCTTTCCTTCCGTGTGACAGCTCTCACGGGGACTTTTCGTCACTTCGTTTCATCAATTACCTTTAATTTTCTAAGCAGTTGTAGCTGTTACAAGGGAAATTACCGACCTCTCACTTGTGGTATTAAGCCGCCAGAAAATCCATGTGAATATTCCAAAAAGAAAGCTTGTTTGTCAAAGAATTAATCCTGCTCTGGTGATTGAACCCGGGATCAACACCTTTCCAGCATGGTCGCTGCATTATTAAGGTCATTAAGGTAACTAGGGGGGACCAGGACTAAAAATTTGCCCGAATCCGAGCTCGATCCCTGGACAAGGTTGGATTTTTGTAGAATTAAAGACCTTCTTTCTGAGAAATTCTTAAGGGTTGCCTTACGGCTTTGTGCTGCAAATTGGGGGTCGACAATGTCTGTCATACATAACCAATGTGCCGCCTTGCGAGATTCTGCAGGACCGATTTGCTATAAATGTGACAGCTGCTAATCCTTTGTCTTGGATACATTTCTATTTCTACTATTCGACACGACAGACAACTTACTTTTGGATAGTGCTTTTCGCTCACGGTGGAGCTTCTAAAGAAGAACAAGAAGTGCTTTAATAGAGGATAAGGGCTTGTAGAGAAAGGAAGAGAACGATGAGGTTCGTATGGGCCTTCTTTGTCCGCTTCAGTTTTCAACATTTCTAATAGGTCCCAAACCACCTCAATATCAAAGATGAGGGAGTGGTTTCCTCCTCACCTTCACTTCAAACTTCTGAATCAGTGAGATCGTTGGTCGAGGATCGTCAGATGGCCGCGCCAGAAAAGATGGTGGATTCGCTGCCTCGGTTGGGCGACGCACGATGTGGATGACACTCTCGGTGGTGGGCAGTGGAGTGCATGTCGGCTGAAGGTCCTCACAGGTTGACGTAGCTGCAGTATTGAGAAGCCACATGAAATGCTGAGTTATGCGGCGTCTCTTCAGTTCTTCAAAGTGCCGACACTCTTTGATGATGTTGTCCACGGTCGAACACTCTTTGGACACCAGCAGATTGAAAGCATCATCTGCAATGCCCTTAAGAACATGGCTGACTTTGTCCTCTTAGGCCATGCTGGGGTTGACACAATGGCAAAGTGTGAGAACATCAAGTATGCACGAACCACAGGATACGAAGTTTGAGCTTGACTGGGCAGATCTTTCAAAGTGGCTGTCGCCCGGCTACACAACGAAAGAGGTCACGGAGCTTTTACTTACACATTTGTCTCACGAGCGTAAAACCACACGCCTGCCGTTCCACAAAAATAAAAGCCTACATTGGCAAGGATCATTGTTTGGTCCCACCGACAAACAGCTGCAAAACGCTCATATTTTCGCGATCCAGTGTATAGATGCTCAAAGTGTCCGCAGTACGCAAAGATATGCTTCACATTTTAAACAAAGTCAAAGTTAGAAGAAAAAAGAATGAGCCCTTTTACCTGTAGGCTACTACTCTTGGTGGGTGCGTTACTGTCGCTGTTGCCTGCAGAAACTGAAGTGTTGATCTGCTACGCATATGGACGGTCCAATTCTCAGCACAGGGGGTAGACAACAGTTAGCAGAGAACTATGCGCAATGCAATAGAAAAGAAAGAAAGAAATGTAGTACGTTGGGCAAGAGCACACGAAGCTTCATCTGCCTCCTGTTCCCCCTACAACACAAGGGCTGCGGAACTTTCTTGTGCGCTTTCACTAATTTTCCTTTCATCTCATGAGTAGTAAGCATTAGTTTAAAATTACAAATAACATGCAGCTATGCTTACTTTGGCTTTGTTATCTCTTGGATTCACACTTTTCTGTCTAACAAAAAACGGGCCGTTCGATGCACTGCCCTTTTTTGTTCAAACACATCACTATATGTGAATGTGAGCAATTCAGTAGATTCCGAGCTGGCATACGTATATACACTGAAACCTCGATATAACGAAATATCGGTTATAACGAAGTAAATAAAGAATAGTCTTGTAATAGATAAAATGTCAAGAATATACATCTATAACGAATGTTTGGATTCAACAAACTTATTTACGTGCAAGATGCAACTTTACTATAATGACGTCTGAGTGTATCTTTATTCCCATCTCCCATGTATCCAGGAATCTGTGAAGACACTCATGAATAAACGTGTCTTCTTGGCTCCGGGAAAAAGGACAGCTGCCCAGGCAGCGCCGCGGCCCAATTCTGTTGGTAAGTCAGCTATTCTGTTTGAAAATGGTTCACTTTGTCAACACAGCTGTAAGAAGGTCATTACTATGAAGCTTCATTATAGCAAACTGGCCTTCAGACCATAACTTTGTTCATTATATACTCATGAATTAACGTTTCTTCATAGCTCCACGGAAAAGAACAGCCGCCCAGGCAGCACCACGGCCCAATTCTGTTGGTAAGTCGGCTACTCTGTTTGAAAATGGCTCACTTTGGCAACACAGATGCAAGGAGGTCGTTACAATGAAACTTAGTTATAGCAAACTGGCGTTCAGGCCATAACTTTGTTCATTATATCCAATATTCGTTGTAACTGTAAAGATCAAAATCGGTTATAACAAATTGGCAACCTTGTTTGTGAACAATCCTTAACCAAAAGAGTGCATTATTATAAGCTTCAAACCAAATATAGAGTAGTTCACACCTTTCTCCTTGTCCCATTTCAAACTAAATGGGCTTGAACGTGGGAAGGTGTAAGCACGTGAAAACGAAGCTCGCTTTTGCAGAAACCTTTAAGTGTGTGGTGAATCACAGCCATTTTAAAGGTGTGGTTACGAGTTGTCTTTCAATCTTGCTCATGTTCAACAATGGACGTGTCAACGAGGCATATCTGTTTATTGTATAGTGCAACTGATTAACGGGACACTAAAAGGGCACACGTACAACAGAGCACTCACTTTCAGTAATTCCGTTGAAAGTTCGCTCTTTGTTTTGTGTGTACCTCTATTGGGTCCCATCGATCAGTTGCGCTATACACTCTGCTGTCTTTCAAAGTTTATTTTGCTTTTTATGTCATCGTTCGAGTGTTGAGTGTCGCAGAAAGCAAATCTTTATTGGTTACACCTGATATTACAGTGGCTCTGGTGTTGTTTATTTCGTTTTAAAGAGAGTAATTGTCACTGATATTTCTGGCCTTCACCGCATCACATTTTCTGATGAAGTTTATGCTCGCAGTTCCCATGCTTTGAACCAGCGACTTTCTTTGCGCGTACCAGTGCTTTTAAATAGTTTTTTTTTTTTTTTTCATGTGAGATAGCGCTTTGAAATTCTCTGCCTGGTAGCATTGGCGACTTGCCACTAACAGACTTTATTGTTGCAATAGATGAATATAATTTCAATGTATAATTAACCTCCTCTTCAATATTAACTTCCTATGAGTGTTCTTGCTTTGCCATTAGTGTTTTTTTTTTTCAATTTTTTTTTCTGCTTCTAGTATTGTATAATATCCCATTCCTGCTATAGCCCTGTATAGGGCTGCAGTATTTTAAATAAATAAATAAACAAACAAATAAAGATGTATTGACTCAAGAAAACGCTGCTTGCCACACAGAGATGCAATGCACCGTTGCAGTAGCCCCCCTCATTATTTATTTATTTTAAAATAAGCTTCACTGCATTGCATTCTGGTATTGCGGCAAAGACGTCTTTAGTGTTCCTCTAAGGCCTTAAAAGGATCGACTATCGCAAGCTCTGGTTCGAACCCATGCGGCATAAATGGGGGCATTTATTAAATGCTGTTTCGGACCGAAAAGACAAAAAATATTCGATGAAAATTTGCGACATTCGAAGTTTCAGGTGTTTTTATACCCTGGTGTCTACGAGGTGGATTGGCAACTTCGAATTCGAAGGGAGCACGTCTTTGTCGGCCAAATCAGTTGGGCCTTTATAGAAGTTGAAGAGGAGGTGGAGGAAAGTTTTTTCCTTTCATGTGTAAAGTGTTGTCAACACCACATTAGTTGCACCAAATCAAACAAATGCTATTTGGTCACTGCATCATCTCATCCTTGAAAAACAACTAGGGAACACCGTTCCTCTAGCACTTCACCAACCTAACCAAAAGAAACTCTTCCATGTTCCTATTTCATAAAAATGGGCTTAAAAATCCTGTGCAACCTCTATTCTGTAGGTATCACTTTGAAGTATTCGAAAAACATTAAACAAATGTTTGAGTGCTGTTCGAAAAATATTCAGTTCAATTCACACTCGGACTTTAATATCAGAATTGACCATTTGCGGGAAAACTACTGCACATGAGCAGTAAAAGCATAGGTAGCCCCCTCTACAGGCATTTTGGTTTTGGTTGGAAAACATTGCCCAGCCCTCCGCCGGTCATACATTGTGTGCCGTGGTTGAGTGGCCTTGCTTTCGTAGTTGGGGCAAATATGCCGGAACCCTGCGCGAATTATTTTACCGAGATAGAAGTGTGAAGAGCTGGGCCTCATAGCTCATGTCTAGGTGCGAGAAAAACCTACGAAAACTACCGGTGACTGTGTGTGATTGGTTTTGCCTTCATCGTCATTCCCTTGAGTTTTTGGTGGTTTTTCTCGCAATCTTCGCTCACGGAGCAGTGATTCCCGTGGTTAAGCAACACCGCTATTTAGGGGTCGTCATTGATCGCAACCTGTCCTGGTCAAAGCATGTGACTGTGCTGCGAAACAAACTAATCAGTTTTGTGTATGTCCTTCGTGTTATAGCAGGACTGAGATGGGGCCCTTCGGAGAAAAGTCTTCTGCAGTTATACAAGGCATTGTTTGTGGGCTATATAAGGTACAGCTCACCTGTGCTTTCCAGCATGCGGGCAACGTGCCTCCGTACTTTAGAGAGCCTTCAGGCACGAGCACTGAGAATATGTCTTGGCCTGCCACGATGCACATCTACCTCTGGCACTATAGAGGAGTCACGCACCTACCCTATACAGGTTTACACGTCCTGTGAGCCTCTTCGAGTGCACCTTCGTCTGCTGACCCGACATGCACAGCACCCTTTGTCTTCGCTACAAGTGGACCGACCAGGCTGTACCTATTCGCGATGCCTCGATATGCATAGGCACATGATCCCGTCAGGCTTTGCACCTGCCGTAATCCCTGCAGTGCCTCCATGGACATTGACTAAACCACTGGTGTGCCTTCACATACGTGGAATTTCGAATAAGTCGCATGTTTCTTATATTGCCCTCAAGCAACTCACCTTGGCACATTTAGATGACCGATACAGCGACTCTGTGCACATTTACACCGATGGATCCGTAACTTCATCCGCCTCAGCTGCAGCCTTCGTGATCCCTCAACTCAATATTTCCCGACAGTAAAAATTAGATCATAGGTCATCTTCGACAGCTGCAGAACTTGTTGCTATACAAGAAGCCATAAAATTTGTGAACGACCAAGCACCGCGTAAATGGACGATTCTGTCTGATTCAAAATCAGCGCTTCAAGCTATCCATTCTTACTCAAGAAGAGGCCAATTTTACGAGTTAACGTTAGGAATCCTCCAAGCATTTGACCTAACACACAGGAGTGGTCACTTGATTACACTCCAATGGATTCCTGGACACTGCGGCCTGGTTGGCAACGAAACAGCCGATAGCGAAGCAAGAGCGGCAATATACAACGCTCCTATGTACGTCAAAGTACCCTACTCGCGAGGTGACGTCAACACATTGTTGAGATCACTCATGCGCGAATGCGCTGCCACTTACTGGTCGCTACCAGATCACCGGAACAAGCGCCTGCGGGAAACAGACCCCGGTATGACTTTTCGTCTTCCAGATAAAATCAGCCGAAGACATGCTAATATACTGCACCGAATTCGCCTGGGCGTCGCCTTCACTCGCCACTACACCCACCTAATCGGCCGTGCGGACAGCCCAAATTGTGAACGCTGCCAAGTGCGCGAAACGATAGCTCATTTATTTTGTGACTGTGCATTATACGTGGCGCAAAGAAAAATGCTAACTGCAACGTTGGCAAGCATTGGACGAACACCATTAAGTGAAAGCCACATATTGTCAGCAATGAACGACCAAACAGTGTCAAAAACTGCTACAAAGGCTGTTCTAGACTTTATAAAAACCACTGGACTAGAAACTAGACTGTAGGATACTACGGTAAGTGGCTACTGTACATACGCACCACCTCTTCTTGTCCCCATCATCACCCTTCATCCCTCTTTCCTTCCCCTTTCCCTTATCCCCTGTGTAGAGTAGCAGGCTAGAGCGAACTAGCTGAGGCCGACCTCTCTGCCTTCTAATAAATTCTCACTCACTCTCTCTTCTCGCAGCTCAACCACGAAATGAGCGCTAACTTTGACAGGCTCTCATCCGCGAGGCTACGTGCTGAAAAGAGACATGCTCAGATAACGCCATGCCAAATGTGGCCGGAGGACAAGCCTTTATTGAAACAGTGGTGTGTGGCGCATCCCGCTCGCCGTGGTTGTCGAACCAGCACTGGCTGAACTAACATTCCTGGACCTTTTAGTGTATCATGGCAGCACACGAGTCTAGTGTATATCAAAACTCCTAATAGACCGCACTATACTTCCGTTAACACGCGACAATGCGCTCTCGCGTATCTGCGCGAACGATAATTGATAGAAGCACGGGTAATTTAATATTCACGACTGCGGCAGCTGCATCTGTATCTCCTTTATGTATAGTAGGAGAAACTCGTGTTACGAATGCAGAGTATTAGCAAAGTGCATATTCACTTACAGCGTCAATATACACTTTGGTGAATTTAACTAGAGGCACTTGTATTAGTGCACTAGAAACGCCTATAGTACGCTCTACCTATATATCAAAAAATATTTCTCCAGGTAACACAATTTCAGCGCGCTCCAACCGTGTGACCCGTGGTAACGGCGAACACTGCCGTTTTCACGCAAATACCGCACCTCACAGACGGTGCGCAAGCTGTTCTCAACGAACCTAGTTCATCATCAGACGTTTCAAGGGTCAACTTCAAGTGTATAACAAAATGTTCTTCCTTGAAAGAGCAGGTGCGATGAGCTTGGCGAACAGTCGAGGTAACGAAGTGCAGCTATCACCTCGCTTGGTTGTTGCTCAGGCTGAAACGCGAAAAATCTTTGTTTTACACTGTTTATACAAACGTGAATGGAATGTTTTCCTTCTTTGCCATGTTCTTTCAATATTGGGCTTGCATATTTGGCCCTAAAGCAACAAAACAGTGCACCTGAACCGCTAAACACTGTCTTCAGCATGTTAGTTGGCAAAGCTTTCCTGTTTACACGAGAGGGGGCGCTCACTTTTCTGCACATGGTCAATTGGCCTCGCACCCAAACTTTTGTGATTCGCACAGCTCTGTAAAATATCCAATGAAAAGCTTGATGGCTCTACCAGTCTCCTTTTGTTCAAAAGACGTGCTTCTACCATCTATTCACGTGGTTCTGTGCATCGTCATGTGTGTAAATATTTGCACAACTGTTAACATTTCCCCTGTTTACATGAACTTTTCTGTCGAACCTCAAAGTTTGTGTTCTTTAGGTGTCAAGAAACGCGCCTGCGCCGTCATTGGCTGCGAGCCCAGCTGTTGGCGACAAGAAAAGCGGCACCATAAAGTGCCTGTACAACAGGGCAGCAGGCGAACGGAGTGGCTGCGCCGCATCGGACTCTCAGTGTCCGAGCCGCGCCTGGATTTGCGGGTTTGCGGCCGCCACTTCAAGCCGGAAGATTACAGCCATAATTCTGAGTTGATGGAGCGATTGGGCACCGCCACGATTAAACCTACCCTCAATCCTGGGGCACTGCCGTGTCGGTTCCTGCCTGACCCTCAGGTGGGTTCACTGATTTGTTCGCTTAGTAAACGCCCAAAAAATACGGGAGTTCAGGGGAAGATAAAGCTTAAAATTACGAAAAATTCATGAATGCGGGTTGACGCTGGAGGCCACATTTCAACAGGCGGACTTGTGGTCGTCAAGGTTGCACTTGAATTGGTGTTCAAGAGTTTTTCATCTGTTGTAGGACATGTGTTTGGGCAAGTTTGCATCTCCGTTTCTTTAGCGCTCCTTCGCTCTGCATCGGTCTTGTGATAGCGTTTGTCGCCATTGTGCATGCATCACAAGCTAACCCCTTGGCTTAAGTTACAAAGCACCCAAACAACTAGTCTTATAGTAGGTTGCGCTGTGCTGGTTGAATGTAGATGCCATTGCGCATGCATCACAAGCTAACCCCTTGGCTCAAGTTACAAAGCATGCAAACAACTAGTCTTATAGTAG
This sequence comes from Rhipicephalus microplus, assembly GCF_043290135.1. NCBI lineage: Eukaryota > Metazoa > Arthropoda > Arachnida > Ixodida > Ixodidae > Rhipicephalus > Rhipicephalus microplus. The sequence continues at coordinate 190,766,322 of NC_134705.1, forward strand.
GTTGCGCTGTGCTGGTTAAACGTAGATGTTGTTGACGTGGCATCTGTTTTTTTTTTCCCTTTTTCGTATCGTGGTTGAGCTTGCGATAGTTGTGTAGGGTAGCAAGTAAGGGAAGAAAAGCAGAGCAGTGGCACTACTAGGGATGACGGACAACCGACATCAGGATAGCGATTTCTGCTCACGAAGCTTTTAAAAGAGAACAAGAAGGGGTTTAATGCAAGTTGGGCGCTTGTAGAAAAAGGAAGACGACGATGAGGTTCGTCTGGGTTCTGTTTGACTGCTTCAGTTTTTCACTTTTTTAATAGGTCCCGAACCACCTCGAGATAAAGGACGAAGCAGTGGTTTCCTCCTCAACTTCACTACTCTACCTTCAGGTGAGATCTCCTCCTTGCCTCTTATTTCTTAAGTTTACTTATTGGCGACACACTGTTATCGCTGCTTGCACAGTCTCGCAAACACGCATAATGAAGTGAAGTCGGTTGATCGCGCACGATGGCCAGGCGAGCCAAGGCAGAACGGGGGGGAGGGGGGCTACTGCGTGGCTAGACAGTGCAGGAGACAATTCACATCCGATATTTCGCGTACACAGACCAATCGAGAGTTTGTACACTAATAGACGTCACGGGAATCGCTGTTCATGCATTGCATGATAAGGTGTGCCATCAAAGCGAGAGACACCAGGAGAGAATGACACGCTCTTATCTTGTATTTTCAGAGGGTGTCAAGTCAAGGAGAGATAGAGAGCTAAAGCTACTGAAAATGTCATTTTAAAATTTTTATGGCATGATATTCCAGCATTACTGACAAGCGCTTCCACAAAGTGACGAGTTTTTACGCGCAGTATGAAGTGCTTGTGAAATGGCTCCAAACGTGCCTGATCCCTTGGCTGCACAGCGGCAACTCGACCTTTAAATGGCATTTTCTCCTAACACTATCGTCAAAAAAGGAAAATTTTTCTCTGTAACCGCTGAAGCTATCGAGTTCAAACTTTTGTGCCTTTTTTCTTATTACCGTGCGGCCTTTCTGAAGCAAAAGAATGTTGGTGCCACCAGAATTGTATCTATCCCGCCCCCCTTAGTGCTTTAGGGTTGTTGTAATTGACTGCTTTTTTTCTCATAATGGTGTGCTCGGTCAGGGAAATGTAACAGAGTAGTGGCAGTACCTTGGGGTACCTATGCCTGCTTAGTTCATACTAATATCTCTTGTATGCCTTTGGACTGTATTGTTTGTGAATGAGTGTTGTTACAAAGACTATAAACAAGGGCTGTATAAATAGAATAATGTTTAAATGCGTTTCTTGTGCAGGTGCACGTAGCACAACCAGGTGGCTCAGCAGGTGAGAGCCCGGCTGCCACGGCTGTCACCGCAAATGTGAGAATTCGCTTTGGGCTATTCAAAGCATCATTCGGGGGTGGCCAAGTTAACAAACTGCGACCGTTTCTGTGAAGGCCGAGAAGCTTTTCGACATCCATACACTGAATGGCTCTAATTGAAACAAACTTAAAGTTAGAAGGAGAAAGAATGGGTGCCTTTTCCTGTGGGCTTCGTTTTTTTGTGTTAGTCAACTGGCCAGAAAGTGTGATTGGATGCTGTAGTAGAAATGAAACGACCGCGAAATATCGTCACAGATTTCAACATTCTTTTCGCATTGCGAGTAGGATTTAAATTTTTAAATCGTACTTAAAATTAACAAAAACCGTCATGTTGTGCAGCCTGCGGAAGAGTATTGAAGCTGGATTATGAAACCTGGAGTCGATCACTTTGCTGTTCGCGTAGCGTGATGCTGTCATGCACTCCAGTCCTCAAAATTGAAGTTTTGTATATTATTACCCAGTGTTACAAGCTGCCACTCTAGCGTCGCCAGCGCGAAGTCGGCGACGGGAATGACAGCAGGTTGGTTCGTTCCGTACGCAAGCAGAGACAGTGAAGAGATCAGAGACGTGGGAAAACAAAACAACTTTACTCTAGTGATATTGCAGCACACGGGATCTAATACAACAATTCTATACAACTAACAAAATACATCAACACTTGATACAACTAAAGAAATATATAACAGAAACAATAAATCAGCTTACGCGAGAGAACTATTACAAACTACACAAACTAACAACAATACAACTACGGAGGAGAAAGTTCGAAGATATAAACAGGTGAAGGCATACGTGTGATGACCGGCAGCGTTGTGTCCCCGACGATCGGATGCGAGAAGTCGAGGAGAGTCCTGGCACGACTGCGATGTCGGCGGTGTTGCAACGCTGGTGGCTCCGGGAGGCTAGTGCTTGCAGGTGACTTCGAGCAGGTTGAGCTAACTCGAAGCGAAGTCCCGATGTCTACGTTGCAGACGTTAATATCGCGTCACAACTAGACGAACGGCTAAGTTTAGGTGGCCAGCCGATACAGAGCCGCACTAAAAACTTCTAGAAGAGATGCTTGTTGATCTGTTTCTACACCATCTTGGTCAGCGACTAGTCTGCCTAGCAGGGCAAAATCCTGCGCTTAAATCCCCCTCGTGTCTCCTCGCTCTCTTCCTTGGGGACAAGAGACCTCTACCTGGGTCCAATCATGCGCATTTAATTGAGGGGAAACTCCGCCCCAAAAATATTTTGACCCCACCCCTTTTTAATAGGGAGAGGGCCCGCAACTAGCGAGAGTGACAACCTGTCGGGTTGTTGTCATACGGCTTGGCCACCAGAGCGTTTCCCACGCTTTTCTCCGTGGGAACGGTGAACCACTTAGCTCTCAGCCGGGCGTCTTGTAGTCTAATCCTTGTACGGGGTATACCGCGGCCTTTTACGACCTTGCAGACGTCGCCACGGTTACAAAAGGATTAACTGTCGGCGGCGACGTTCTAAGGAGAGCACCCTCATTTTGCACTTATCGGTTCCCTTTCATGTGCCGCCGTTTCTCACGGTCAGTCGGGGAGTATGGCGCCCGTTAATTGCCGTGACGCGGTGTCGCCGAAAATAGCCGTCCGTGACACCCAGCCTTGCTTAATTCTGTGCTGTTTATGACGTTAAAGGAGTAGCACGGCAAAAAGCGGCGTCGCCGTCACAGCCTCCAATGGACTAAACGGAGCCGTAGGGCATGCGCGCGGAGTGCACGCACGTGCAGTAAACCACCATGCTCAAATGCAAAGCGGCCGCACGCTCACCGTTTGCAGCACGCGAGTGTACGACTCCATGTTCGCTGCAGATAGAAAAACTTTAGTTGCTAATGTTTTGCAGCGTCTTCCACTTGGACATTCCACGATCAGACTGACTGATTGGCTGATCGGTAAGCTTCTCCTTCCACTAAAAAAAGAATAAAGAAATGCCGCCATAAAAATTGGTTGTCGGCCCCTTTAGTGGGTGTGTCACACTTCACTGCGAAGAGAGACGAAAAAAAAAAAAAAGGAAGCTGTTGTGGGGAGTCCTTTCTCTGTGCAGAGGGTAGCAGCCATGGTAGCAGCGGTCATCGGTAGGGATCCGCTTTTTAAGCTGCAAACACTTTTAACGTTTTTAAAGGATGTGCAAAAGCTTTCACCCGATATTTCGAGGTCATCCGTAGCACGACCTCTATGGAATGGTCGTGGCTGCGGTGACTACATCTTCATCATGGTTTTATTATCATGACATTTTGCCATCCGCTATCATTACACATATGTCACGCCACTGTCATGATTTTATTACTTTCATGTTTTAACCCGCGTTAGAGCGAGGAATTTTAAGGCCCCTTTACAGCCACGCACCATATCATTGTTCATATCTGTAGTCAATTGAAATGGCGCTCTTTGGCCATCAATTGGCCCTTGCGCCACTAAAAAACTACTCATCATCATCATCATCATCATCGTGGTAGCAGCGGAGACTCAGTCATTGCCATCGGGAGAGAGAAATCGCTTTGCACCGTGGCGCTGCTTCTCGGTCACGTGACCAGCTGAGCGCTTTCTCAATCCTCTCCGCTGGCTGTGTGAGGAGGACAACTCTCTCGGCTACGCGGGGCGTGGCTGTAACGTCGGCGGGGGGAGTTTTGAAAGAGCTGCCACGAACGAGCGTCAAACTCTGCAGAAAACGATATACTTAATACACTACAGTCGGTGTTTTTTGATAGACTAATGAAGTTTGTTATATCCATTTACCAGTCAATTTTACTTTATTGCAACGATGTTTAAAATGCATAGTTCTTAATGGAGCTTTCAAGGGGAATTTCATTTACTTCGTTATATTTATTATTTTATTATATCTCGTTACATTATAATGAAATTTGAGTGTAGATGAACACTGGGAAGCTTCTCGACATCCAGAGCCCGAACAACTCCAATGAAGGCAAATTACGAAAGAGACAAGATGAACACCTGTTGTCCTGGGTTCGTTGCATTTGTCTTCGTTTGCTGCCCTCTTCTGGGAGCGTTTCACTGACTGGCCCCATGAGAAGGGCCTTCACGAATAGTTCTCACTGCAAAATAGTCGAACACAACCGCAGCCCACTTGCGTGAAAGGAATTTCTTACCTGTGGAGATGGGTTTTCGAAAGGCCTGTCCCGTGCATGTCAACCCTCGGGAGCGCGAGTGAAATCGTAGAGAAGATAAAAAAGGAATGTGTACATTTTGTGGCATGCATGTGAATTTGGTACGTTACGGTCCAGACTTTCAGATAACTTCTTCAATTAACTGCTACCTCTACTTACAAATTAATTCGAAGTATTGCTGCTATTATCATTACTAACTATAAATGTGATTGTGGGAGTTAACAAAAAGCACAAAAATGGAGCCAAGCTGCAGATATCCTCTGGATCCAATGTCTAGCATGCAGCACAAACATGGCAGGGTGATCTCATATAAAATAAAGGCTGTGCTACCTTTGCGCCGTTTCGCAGGTGGTGTATCAAGCCACTAGATAAATTCAGAGATGCGTATTCCACCAATACAGCGTTGCTAAATGGTGTAGAGTAAAAGCTTGTTAATTCGAATTATTAGAATAATGTCTGACTTAACCCAATGTCAAATCAGCGAATGAACAGGAAAAACAGCATTAAAATCCGGTTGGAGAAGCATACCTCCAGTAAATTCTGGCTTACAATATTTGTTAATTCTTTCAAGCGACCAGCAGCCACAAAACTGTCGGAAAGGCTCCAGCCAACGTCCTCTAATATCAAAAGCGCCTCCAAAACTTTTCGTGAGGTGCGGTGACGTCGCGGCTGCATCTGCCTGTATGAATTTCCATCAGAATCGGAGTCTGCCTGGCCGCCCGTGATACCATTTATAATTTCTTGATCGGTCAGTAGACCAGTCGTTAGAACACAATCGTCGATCATGATGTCCTGAAGGGTCTCATCTGTGGGAAAAACAGCATCAAAGGTCGGCAGTCATCGTCAATGGACTCTGCCGAGACCTCGTCACACTGGTCACAACAGAAAAGACAACTCGGCCAGCAATTGTGCCGGCTCAACTACACATAGAAAAATGGCGTCGAAGGCACAGTGCAGCGAAGGGAGAAGACACAGATGTTCAGTGATGCTGAGTTCGCGCCCACTAGTTGATGACGATGCCACTCAAGTTTTGCATTAACTCCAGTGGTGCCAGTGCTGCTTTACTGTACTTTCGTGCAATGGCAGATGTCAGCGTTTGTTCGAGTTAAGTGGTGCAGAGCCGAATTCAAACAAATCAACGAAATTTGGTACCATAGAATACTATGCACTTTGACCAGAATATTTGAATTTCCGAATTAACGGGGCTCGAATTAACAAGTTTTTTCTGTATTTAAATAGCTTGCTGTTAGTATGCTAAAGAATGTAAGCATGGTGACTGAGTGGCTAAACGCATTGTGCCACGAAGCAAGAGATCACAGGTTCAAATGCCCGGTTCCACTTGAATTGAAAATTTTTTATTATTTATTTGCATTTCCCACAAATTTTTGTTCGCAAACATGATTTATCACTCTTAACCAAACACAGTGCCACCAACGCTGCTATTTCTGTGAAATGAGCTCTTTAACACTATCACATTTTTTGTTTTTGTTTATTTTCAGGTGCCTGCATCGCCATTAGCAAGCATTACAGCAAGGGGGGTATATGCATCATAAATAAACAGTCATTCATATTCAGTATACAAAGTTCGGCAAAATCTTCACTACATTGCTTTTCAACAATGTCTGACAGAAAAGCATTCCACTCGCTCATGGGCCTACAAAAGAATGAATAACGAAAAGTGTCACCTTCAAAAGGACCTTTGCGCGCCTTTACTCGCTATTCGCCGGCAGGCAAGAAAAAGGCCCTGAGACTCGAGTTTTTTCACAGCGTTTATTATTCAAAAACAGGCATAGACAAGAACAAATACATCAAACGTTGAAAAGGAAAAAAAGAACAGCATCTGCAAACATGAAGAAATTAGAGCCTTGAAGATTCATTGGTCGCATGCGCATTTGCACGCGCTGTTTTTCAATAACGAATACTACTTGATCGTAAGCTAGGCAGCAACCAGCCATTCCTGATATGGCATTCTGATCTTTTGTCAAGGGCGCTCTTCATGTCGCGTTGCCTGATTTCATGGTTGCTTGAACATGAGCGAATAACCGTGGTTGTCGCCTGTAGCAGTGGAAGCGCTGCACTGTTAAGCGCGTGGATGAAGGTACAATTTCAGGCACAGAGGAAGGAAACAGTTTGGAGGGAGCATTATGCAATGCAATAAAGAAAGAAAAATAAGTACACGAGGCACGCGCATGCCCAGCCCAGTTTTCCCGATGGAGCAAGGTCTCCTGAACATTTTTTGCACATATTTGCTCATTTCTCCTTTGTCTCAGGATTACTAAGCATCATTAGAAACTATAGATGTGCCTTTTTTTGCTCTGTCATCTGCTGGATTCGTACTTCTTCCCCCCTACCAAAACGGGCTCCTTGATCCATAGCCCTTCTTCATCCACACGGTGACGTGCAAATGTACGTAGCTCACAAGGCCCTAAACTAACGTGTGTATCTTTTTATTCCCATCTACCACGTAAGCAGGAATCCATTGAGAAATGCGCGTACCGCGCAGCCTCAAAGGAAACGGCCACCCAGGCGACGCCGGAATTTGATTCTGCCGGTAAGTCAACTCATGCTATTCAGAAAGGATTCACGTGGGCGGCAAAGCTCTAAGCAAGAAACATAGGTTGGCAAACTTGCTCATGAGTCAAATACTCGGACCACTCGGTCAACGACTCGGATCAAGAGTGAGTTGGAGCCAGGCCATGCGGGTTACATTATGGTTGATTGAGTCCGAGTGACTTCAGTTGAGAAAAATTATGTTGTGTCTGAGTCAAGTCAATCCGGTTGAGGAACTTTGAGTATGAAGCCGAGCAAGTGGCAAGGGCAAAATATATTTCATGAGGGAGTCGGAGTTGGCTTCACACGTTTTGTCGACCTATGGTTGGTAGAGCCGAACCTCATTGTTACGAAATCGTCTCGATAGCATAAATTTTTCGTTAAGTCTGATACTCGTTGTAACAGCAGAGATTTAAAAAAAAAATGCCAGGCCTACACGAAACATGCAGCACAGTCGATACAAATGCCGGTAGAAAGGGATGGTGCGAAGGGCATGCCCTTGCACTCATACACGGCGGCAAGAACACCGGCGGCTTGAGGGGCATAGGCCACGGCTGCAAACTGTGGGGTGAATGCCCTACTTTTATGGTATTTTTGTAATTTTTTATGCAGCGTGGCGTAGTATAGTGGTAATACGACTTTCTTATCAGACATAGAGTAGTATCTACTTTTTGTTCATTATAGATCAGTGAAAAATGAAAACGATCAACGTGAGATCTCCGTGGGGGACATTCCTAAATAGACCAAAATTTAAGTCTTCTATTTTTTTACTAAAATTTGAACTGGGGCATTTCACATGTCACCTGCACAAGGCAGAGACTAAAAATAATATGCCACGTGTGTGCGCCAGCACTGTTTTTTCCCACGAATTTCTTTTTCTCTCTCCATTGTATCTCATATGTTTGTTGTGTGGAAGAGCTCTTGAACTTTATGATGACTGTGGGTTGCAATCATTAAGGCCTTCATCATGCTTCATCATACACGAAAACTGTTCGTGAGCGCCATCGCAAGCGATGCGAAAAAGTTCATGATCACGCAATTCTTTACCTCATGACATCATGGGGGTGTCACAGATTTCCAGAATTTGTCATTCCAATTTGAGGTCACTGTGACATCACATAATGTGACGTCAAACGATGGTGCCCTCACACGACGTTGTCACTTGGTCATTGGTGGGCCAATCCCAGAGGCGTGTGAGTTGCAGACAGGTTGCAGTTGCTCCCATTGCAGAGGCTGTGCAAAATTGGGCTAGGTTCAGAAATCTTTCAATGGGGGGGGATGAGAAGCTGACTGAGAAGAAAACAAAAGTAAAGCACTTGCCTTTTAGTGATCTTGGGCAAAGCCAAATGCAGTGAGCCAGGTGGATATGTTAACATTCAGTTAAAACGTGCTCCATGATTTTTTTAACATGCATATGCATTTGTCGTCTTTACAGAATCTCGCTTTGTAACAATTTATGCGAAGGTAAACAACCTCGCTTTGAACAGCAGAGCCCTTCCCCTTAAATTATCCTAAAATGTAATTTTACAATTTCATCTTTCCCCTTTTGGTAGTTACTTAAGGCAATCTTATTTTCATTGCTGCTATCCAGTTCATCTTTTTTGCCTCTCAGACATTTTGTTTAATGCTCTGCATCAGATATTACTTAGTCTCTCTTAGAGAAAAATTTTCAAGACAATGTTCAAAGTCACTGCGGACTTCAGTGCCCCTGCATATCTGCATGATGTGCACTAAAATATGTACCGTATTATTTTTACACTGTTCTGCTTTTAGGCTTAGGGTAAAATGTAGGGTAATAAAAAAAAAATTGTTTAGTATAAAGTAGAGTACCTTAAAAACCCACATATAGGTTGCACCTGCATATAGTTCGAGGTGCGTTTCGTGCATAGAAAATGCGAGAAAACATGTTTTAACCCTAATATGAGTTGAGGAAAACAGAAAAGTACATTTATTTACACTCAATTACTCCTCGTCATCTAACGAGCTTTCATTCGAAGCTCCCTTGTTGGGTGTGTCCTTTCACAGTGCCTTGTCGTCAGTGCCATCGAGGGAATTCGAGATAGAGCACTTGTATAATCAATGGCAAACGAGCTCCTCGAGAATGCAGGCCCAAGTCTCGGCTATTCACGATTGATAATTGATTGATATGTGGGGTTTAACGTCCCAAAACCACCATTTGATTATGAGAGACTCCTCGGCAATCCACGAGCACAGCATCACTGGCGAGGTCCGTTTCAATTGGCCGGCAGGTATCACTTTCGGCTCTCTCCACTCATCCACTCTATGCACAGGTGCTTGATGTGGTCCTTAAATGGCTTATTGAGGCACACATCAAGCGGCTGCAGCTAAGATGTCATCCCTCCCCGGATAACGATGAGCTCGGTGCGGGAGTCCTACAGCAATCGCTTCACAGAGTCTGTCAGATGTCAACGAAATGCGTTGTGCACAAGCCTCGATGGGTGCCCTAGCAGTGCCTCGGGCCGTCGACGCCGCACAGACTTGATCCAGTCAAGTACGAGCAATTCGTCCATCCACTTCTTGTCCTGGCAGCGGACGACAACATATCTTTGGAACTTCTCCCCTTCCCCAGCGTCTTTTGTTTCAACACGATGTAGGGTGGCACCTTGTGCCTATTTGCCATGCAGGCCAGCATTACACTCACCTGCGTTTTGTCATTACCAGTTGATCGCATGGCAACTTGCCTGTAGTCTTTTTCGTGAACTGTCAGAGCCGAGGACATATCGTGGTACACAGGCGCCTGATTGGCATTTCCTATCTGGCCCACCTGAAAGGAGGCTGGCTTTTGTGAGGAAATTGCGTGCTTCTAATAGCTCACAAGCAGCTCTTCGTTGTTTTTGGCAGCTTCTGTGATATCGACGTACGCCGACGCAGGGAGAATCCAGCACGGCATAATAAGTGGGACAACCAATGCTCGTTCGCCTTGAAGACCACCTGCTCAATGCCTCCATCTCGCACAATCTTCTTTGCCTTTGCTTGCAGCAACTTGTTGTTGACAGCGAGCTGTGCAGCCCGTTGCTCCTGAACAAAGTTCGCCAGTTCTTGTTGAACGTCGGGAACGGCTCCATGTTTTGGCCCCCGAAACCTTCTTTGCTGGCCGCTGCATACGAAGAGAGCTTCTTTCTGCTTCCTCCAGCCGCGAATGCACCGCTCGTCCACGCCAAACTGTCGCCCCGCAGCACAGTTGCCGATGGTTTCAGCAGCTTAGACAGCCTTTCTCTTAAACTAAGGTTGCGCAGTGGGCTTGTTGGTTATCCATAGTATCTGAGGTATCGTGCATTCAGGAAATGTAGAATTTAGTTAACTAGTACAAATTGTTAATATATTCAATAAAATACTTTATGGCACTACTCATCATTTTTATTGAATGAAAGTGCTTCGATCATCCACTCATGCATTTCTCCCGTTGCATTGGCATGTTTATAACTTTTGCACTACATTTTTTTGGAAACCTCAATGTGTACGGTGCTTACGTGAGCTGCTTGGTCGAACCTCATGCTCTCTGTTCCCTAGGTGCACAGGTTCGCCCTTGCAGCGTCGTTGGCTGCAAACCCAGCAATTGGCGGCTCGAAAAGCGCCGACATGCTGTGCCTCAACAGCAGGGCAGAAGGCGGACGGAGTGGCTGCGGCGCATAGGACTTTCGGCATCCGATCTACGCCAGGACCTGCGCGTTTGCGGCCGCCACTTCACGCTGGAAGACTACCGGCTAAATTTTGAGCCCAAGCAGCCATACGGCGTCACCATTACTGGATATTCCCTCCATGCCGAGGCACTGCCAAGTTTGCACCTTCCCGACCCTAAGGTGGGTCCACTGACTGTACAGATAATAGGCGCCATATTCTAATGTTTAGAACAGGGTTTGCAAGGCTTTGTGTTGGCGTTTGTCGCCAGTGCAGATGAATCGTACGGTAACTTCATGGGTGCGCACATAACGTTACGACAGTAGGCAGTTTTAGAGTAGAGTACACAGAAATAGCGTATTGCACCCTGGCAACGCTAACATTACCAACCCTAAAACAGCCTATTTGGAACTGTGCTGTGCTGCGTTGTTTGACAGTTGACATCGTTGGCGTAACCAGAAAAGAGGGAGGCACTATAATAAAAACTCCCTCTGCCCCCGAAATTTTTCAGTCTTGCATCCGTAGAAAGGCATGCAGATGCATACAAGTTGACAGATGCTGTACATTATTTAAATACATTCGTGCCTTTCTCACACTGCTTCCCACTGTGCAACAGGATGGAGTGTTACGCGTAAATCCAGCTACCAATGCTGTTACTGCAAATGTAAGAATTTGTCTTGGGCTCTTCGAAACACTACTTTGTAGGCTTCTGCGAACAGTACATTTTAGTTCTGAAGTGACTAGTGATAGGAACACATAAATTTGAATTAAATTCAAATAGTATATATATGTGTGTGTGTGCCACATACTTTAAAGAAAAATAGGTATATTTGTCGTGACTCGACTAACCTGCACAATGTCTTTTAAGACTTGAAACAAGGCATGCGCAAACGCCATTCTTTTTGGTCCAAACAAAGTGGAAACAACTTCGAATAGTAGCCTTGAATTTCGGTAGAATGCAGGTGATAACCTGCAAGACATGTTACATTTTAAAGTTTACTATCCTTAGACCAAATGAGCTGGTATAACAATATTTTAAAATATAGAAAATTATGAGTCGATGTGAAGGGAATAATGTTCATTTAATGTCGAAGTGGGCCTCGTGGCCGTCTGGATTTCGGCCGGTTGTGTGTATTCTTGACAAAGCACACCTTCGCTGTATTGAAACCACCTTTGCAGGGATTACATGCAGACTAATATACTTGTATTCGTGCTCGTATTCATTGCTTCATACTTGTATTCATTCATTTTGGTGCGGCCAAGTTGAGATGCCCCAGCCGTTTATATAAACACCACCGAGTTCTGACATCCATACGCTGAATGGCTGAAATTAAGGAAAACACCAAGTTTGTAAGGGACACAAACTCAATGTTAGAAGGAGCATTTCTTGTATTCTTCGTTACTTGTGTTCGTCTTAATTTGCTGCTCTCCTTTTAGAGTCTTTTCACCAACTAACCCCTCTAGAAAATCTCTCATGAATTGTTTGCACCTCAGAATAGGTAGTAAATACAGTTGCAGAACACTTGGATGAAATAATTGTGTGGTGCGAGGAGATAAGTTTTTATCTTAATTTGCTGCTCTCCCTTTTAAAGCCTTTTCACCAACTAGCCCCTCTAGAACATATCTCATGACTTGTTCGTACCGCAGAATAGGTAGTAAATAGGCAGTTGCAGAACACTTGCATGAAATGATTGTGTTACCAGGGGAGATGGGTTCGTGAACTGCCGGTCCTGTGCTTGCAAACTTTTGGAAGAAGCACGAGTGGAAACGTAGAGAAGTTAGGAAGTCTCACACTTCGGATCACATATGCGAATTTCAGCTGTACAACATTATTTGGTGCTTTACAGTTAAATCTCTCAGTTAACTCCTTTGATTTGATTATCTTTACGTTCGCTTATAAACTAACAATAAACAATGCTTCTTGTAATCTGTAATTCTAGATCTGACCGCAAAAAAAAAATAGCACTTGTGAGTGCAAAGGAATTTGGTGCTCGAAGGTGCGTTGGTCACTTTTGTATTTTCATATGCCGTTTTCAATTCGTTTATGCCCTCTCTATCACGGGCTTGTTGGTAATCAGCCCTTTTTGATATGGCAATATGGACCAAGATGATTTGTCATTTCAGACTGCCACATTTCGTTATCGCCTGAATACGAATGCATGACTGTTGTATTTGCTTATAGTGACCGAAGTGTTGAGCTGCTAAACACATGGATGGATGTCTGATCCTCAGCACGGAAGAAGGAAACGTTTGGGAGAGAATATTGTGTGCTCTGAGAGAAATACACACAAAGCTCAATACAACAAATTTGTACGTAACAAATAATTCTTTGTAAGAAAGTAAGTGAAGAATAGCTTTGTAATAGGTAGTTTCGTGAGTAAATGTTTGTAATGAATTTTCAGATATAACGAGGCATTTTCGTGGCAGATGCGACTTTGTTATAATGAGGTTTGGGTGTAAATAAAAGTAGCTGTGCCCACACCAAACTTCTCTTGGCTATGCTTTCCAGATAAGGTAGGGGCTACCGAATTTCTCATGTCCACTTTTTTTCTCTTTCTTTTTTTTACCTCACCACTACTGAGAATTAAAAAGGAACTATGGGTAACATGCCTCTATGCTTACTTCGGTTTCGTTCTCTCTTGGATTCATTCCGTCGCACCCACCTAAAAATGTTTGCTTCAATCTATAACGCACTTCTTTGTCCGCAGCATAGTGCGTGAATGAATGCGGTTTACAAGATCCCGAGCTGGTCGTGTGTGTAAATCTTTATCGACATTCGCCCTGTATCCAGAAATCCATGAAGAAACATGTGTGCCAACCGGTTTTGAAGACAACGGCTGCCCAAGCGAAGCAGCTATTCCGTTCTGTCGGTAAGTCCCCCTTGCGATTCGGAAATGACTTGTACTTTCAACGCAGCTATAACGAAGTTGGCTCGACAGAATGTGCGTGCATGTGGTAAAATCGACTACAAACTCCATTCTTGCGAAGCTTCATTGGGGAGTTGAATCCTGAACGGAGGTGAATGGAGCTCGTTGGTTGCTATGTGGCAGGGGTGTAAAGCAACCTGCTTCGGTTGATTTCGTCTTCTTGCTCGGTTTCCGCACTCTTCTCAACAGTGAAGAGGGGATGGCATAGCCCTTTATTGCGACTGCACCCACCTTGACAACCAAGCACGGCGCCAGCAGTTATGTCATCAGCGTGCCTCCAATGACCTACCAAGGCTTCATTTAAATGGTACTTTTGTGGGAGAGGCGCAGGTAAAAAAGGCGCTATGAGGGGTACGGAGCACTGGTGAAGTGAACAAAGTTGCCACATTGTGCAAGGAGAGGTGTGCAAGGGTATTTTTTTTTAATGAAGTGGCTGCGGAGCATGCAGTGCTGTGACATTAGCAAAAAGTTATTGCGCCGGACTTCTGCACGAACTAGCAAGCTTGTTTGGATGCTGTAAAAAAAAAAAGTTAAAGCTCGTTGACTGGCCCTTCAATTTTGAGAAAATATCTAAATGAAATGCCCATATCAAGTCTTCTACTTTCAACTGGGTTGCAATTGTTGGTACAATGAGGTCATGTGCTCCCCAGAAACCCATGCTCTACTAACGTGTGTATTAGCCCAGCAGTTTCTTCAGGCCTCGCCAAGAAAATTTTTTCCTTCTTATTTATACCAGTACTCATTCGCCCCTCTGGTCATGTGACATGCGGGAGGTCTAATACAGTGACAATGGCTCAGTTTAGACTAAGACAATTTCTCAGTAAAACTTGTGGACGTCATAACTCTCAGAAGCCTTGCTTACTGGGGTGGTTTTTGAACTGTTTCAGCTACGCAGGTGCACATGTGCCTGCAGATTCCAGCTAATGCCAACACGCAGACCATGCTGGTCACCACTGCGGAAGCCGCGGTTCAGACGTAGTGCGATGCTGCATCCTCTTCCCACACGCTTAAGGGCAGGCTGCCATTGTAGACCTACGTTGGCCCGCCTCGGCGACCACCCGACAGATACCGGGCTTCTGCATTCCGCGGTTTAACACCCATGCCTGTGCTAGACGAGGCTTGCTCAGCCAATGAAGCATAAGCAGCAGCTCAAGGTGACATCTTCTATTTATTTAAAATAAAAGCTCATTAACTTTCATTTCATGGGACTGGAGAAATTGTCCAAATTAATTGAATATCGAGACTATCAATAAAACTATGAACGAATGTTCATTACATCAACACACTATCATTTTCTTGATAAAGGTGTAAATCCTGTACCAACTGGGCATAAGAGCAGCTTAAAAAGCTACAATTTATGCCCATTGTGACTTTGTTCCTGGTGTGGCCGTGGCTCAATGTCCTAACTTACCCATAACGTGCTAACCTGATATGAACTAGAAGCATCATTACCGTACGGTTCGCGTTGACACTGTGCCACTTCAATTTGGTAGTCCGCAAACACCATGCATGGGAAGTATAGGGGACCTTTATTCAAGTAAATGTGATAATATAAATGTTTGTCCACTTAAACCTGGGATTATTAAGTCGGCGACACTAGTAGTAGTCATGACAGCAAGTTGGCTAGTGTGGAAAACTATTTTTTGCTTGCTGACTGTCACGATTATGTCGAGAGTGCTTGCCAAGGATTCAGATTGAGAAAAAGAAACAGGAGACCGTGGTGGCAAGACAAACATTCTTTATCAAACAACATGGCTAACTGTAATCAAACACTTACTAAAATTTGTATAAAAAAACACGCACACAATAATTCATTAAACACTGAATCGCAAACTTAACGATAATGGAAGTCAAGGCGAGTCCTAAGCCAGTTTATAGCCATCATGCAGGGGTGCAAAAGCTACGCCAACTGTGCCAATTTGATTCGATTCCCCGTTTATGTTCTGAGATGCGCCAAAACCACGAAATTTGCTGGAATTGCACCAAGCTGTTGTTCCAGGACAGGACAAGAGACTGTGGAATTGGACGTAGCGAGTCAAGTGCGAACGGAGGGACACAATGTGCGATGCTTGCTGAGAAGAGAAAATGGCGGGACACCCGACACCTTTTTCTATACGTTTCGCCCTTCAGTCCCAGGAAATAGGTCTGGATTTTATAAAGTATCGAGTTTTAGGCACAGTCAAAGACAAAATAGACTTTTAAGCAGGCAGGAATAACTCGAAGGACGTTATCTGATTGGTGGTTGAAATCAAGGCAAAAGGGAAACCTGGTTGTGTTCACTACATAGAGTTAGTACTTTATCATGACTTAGGGCCAATGGGCATGACCCGTCGCCTATCTAAAGGGTACAGGCCCGTGCATCCATCCGTCCATTCATCCAAATGCAGATAAGTTTTTGCCTCTGCTTTCTTTGCTGCTGCTGTGCACCTTTTCACTTTGTATCCAACATTTTCGTTGACTTCATCTCTTTTGTTGTGTCCATATAGACACACTTACCGTCTTTTATCATGAAACCGTGCCAACTACGCTCAAACCTCCTTATGACAAAGTTGTACATTATTTGAAAATTTATTATAAAGGTATACTCCAAATGCTATATATATTGCAAGACAGTTATTCACTTACTTCGTTATAACTAATAATTCGATATATCCGGGTTTGTTGTAGTGTAGCTAAACTAGCTGCCATTCTAATGTATATACATATCACTGGCTAATTTCAGCCATCCGCTCTTACAGCAGTGTAGTGAGAAATGTGCAGCTTCAACACCTGTGGCCCAGCGTTAACCAAGCAAACATTGACAGCGTGCTTGCATGTAACGACGATTAGTTTTGGAGCTCTGTTTGTTATGTTCTTTCGTTTGCAGAAGGAGAACTGCCACTTCTCAAGGAGCCAAGCACAAGGCATAATACTGACATGATTGCGGGGCTGGGGACGTGGTTTTCAATGCTGCCACGGAGGTTCGCGAGATGTCAGAGTATAGGACCGCAGATTCGGGACGACTTCTTATTTCTAAACAACTGTATTTATCAAATTAGAGGACGGTTGAGCTTTGCCTTTAGGAGTAGATGGCGGTAGCGTAATCGGGCCTCATGCGCATTGTCTTCTGAACTGCTAGCCTGCTTCAATTCTCAGTGCATGCCTCTACCTTGTCGCGGGGAAATCATTGACTGTGTACATTACAATGACCAATTCAGCGATTATTAAATGCCTATTGCAAGCACAGTTGTTAAGTGCCCACGACGTCATAATCCTTCCTTTTGCAAATCAGTGAAGGACCCACTACGCGTCCATAGAGCAACACGCGAACCTACGCACCTTTTCACTTTGGTGATGATTCTGCTGCTTATGGTGATTAAAGGGACACTAAAGCCAAATAACAATTTATGTCAAAGTGAAAGCTTAATGTATGACAACATCTAAAATGGCAATATTATGAACAGCAGAGCCCTACTTACCGAGAAATTAATGTAAATGCACGAGAGCACATGCACCACGAGTAGGACATTCACAATATAATCCCGATAATGTCGGACTTGCCGCCTACAATTAACCACTAGTAATCGAACTAACTGCAGTAAATAAAGAACCTTCCGTGCATGAAGAGATGTAATAAAAAGATGCTTGTTCGTTTCTGTTTGATTCAAAGAAAAAACAACCGCCGGACGTTACTATGGAGAACGGCGCGAGCGGCTCGAAATTTCAATTTTTGCCTGGTTAAAGAGGTTCTAACACAAAACATGGGCCGTTCCCGATCACACGTGCCAAACTTTGTAACGCTAGGTGCCACGAAAATAGGTGATATTTCAGGATGAACGCTACTCCCCCTTCATTTCGTGGGCGCGCGACCGGAGAATGAGGGCATAGTGTGCACATGTGAATTGCCCTACACGCACGGCAGTTCTCTACGTAGACGACTGTGCTCTGATGTTGCCAACAGTGTCACGTGACATGTCAAAAATTATTTAACCTGGCATATGTAGTTTACGTAATGTCTTGCTTGAATAGATTAATAAAACTTGAGATATATAATGAGATGCAATAAGGGAATGTGCGTGTATTTTTCATTTTTTTCTCGTGAATTTCAACGAGATGCAGGGCTAATGTGCCTGCGTTTTGCATGTGTTCGTGTCTCCGCGGTTAGCGCATCAAGGAGACGTCAGTTGTGGAAGCAAAAATAATGCTCCTACGCGTTCACGCACTTCATCATGCTCATTTGTTCCACCACATCTAAGTAAACGTTATTGCGAGTATTGGATCGTGACATCACCACTCTCGAACCAGGGAAATGTCACAGTTTTCGTGCTCAGTAATAGGTTGCAAGCCTGATGATCGGCGTGGGCGCATTCAACATCGCTTGCTGAAACATGAGCTGGTCAACAAAACAGCGCCGCATGCGTGCTCTGGGGTTGAGCTTGTTTGGGCACGTCATGCACACATGACCTCTTGGTCACATGCCGAAAAAGGTAGGGAAGAGATTTGGCTTGCCAAGGCTACGTGGGGTAAGCGGAAAGGGTTTCGAGCTCGCCTCCTCCCATCTTTCTTTCGGGCCGCTTCAAAAAAAGTTTTCTCATTTCGTGATGAACCGTTTGAAAAAACTTTTGTGGCATGATGCTCTTCATCGGACACACAACTAATTCCACTATCTAACTACAATTTGTTATGGGGCCTGTTATGGGGCCCTTTAAGAAGGGATTATTGCAGGGAGGGGGGGAAATATGCAAAACAATATGCAGGCAGTTATACGGGCAGACAAGATTTCGTGACATAGTGTGAAGCTAATAACGTAATACAGTATAGTTGTAAATGAAAAACGCTCAGTGCTAGGAAGTCGAGCATAAACCATTGAATAACATAATGAGGATTAGCAGACAATCAAGCCAATGAAGGAAAGTGTAGGGGATGATATTTGTTTTAATTTTGATATAAACATTTGTGCATTGGTGAACAACACATACAAATGCTCAATATCTGTAATTACAAAAAACACTTTCTAGGAACAACTATTTCAAATATGTGGGTATGAACACTCTAGTAACACCGTGAACTACTTTCTTGTGTTCGATCTTTGTTTAAATATGCCTGATCACTAACTTCTATAGATGTCTGCGAGGTGTAGGTGGAATAATTGACTTCGTATATGGCATCGCGCACATTACGTATAGATTGTACATGTGATCCCCGTAAGAGGGAAGTAGTTTTTTTATGGTCCTCTAACTTAATGTAAATAATGCCCCATCCGATTTACTTGGCAACACTGCTTGTAAAACGACTCGAACCATGTTGCCTACAGGGTGTGTCCTCCTGATCTTAGTCGAGAAATAGGAGGCGCCATGTCCGTGTGTTTTGAAGAGTTCTGCTAACGAACAAAGCACTAACTATAGGTAACTGTGTCCAGATTGTAACGCAGTGATATTTTTAGTAGCGGGGACCACATGGTGAACCGAGAGCGGTTGGGGGGGGGGGGGGGGGCTGTTGGCGGCAAGGAAGAAAAAAGGCGCGTTTGCAATACTGTATCGAATTAGAATAAAAATCATCTTTATTTTCTGTACATATGTCACAGGGTTGCAATTTAGAAACGTGTGTTATAAGTGAAAACCACCTTTGAAGTCCAAAATGTCAAGTCTGCCTCAGATAAGAAGTGACAAGGAAAGGGGATGGGTTCTGACGTCGAGCTGGGGGCCGCTTAGCGTGCCATGTCGACCCCTGTGTTTGACGAATCGTAAATGAAAGCCATCCTCTTTTATTGCGATAGCAATCGTACGAACCCACTTGGCTCATTTTTGCTGTCGCCGACATGTTTCGGATATGTGTATGTATTGTGGGCATTTGTTATTTACTTCTTCCTCACCTCGAGATGATCATAATCACCATCATCGTTTCTCTCTGTCCTCATCATCCCCGTGTATTGTTATCATCGTCTTCGTGTGTTTACTGTGGCTGTTGTAGTGTGGGTGCATGCTCTGCCCGTTCACTTTCCGAGGTCTTGCTTATAATAAACGCCGTCGCAACCAAGACGTCATGTGGGGTGGAGGTGGATTCACAATCCTCTCCTAGCCCGCTTTACCCCATGCAGCTTCGTTCAGGTCGCTGCTTGGCAGCATGCCGCAGAACGAGCCTGCCGGTGCTGATGCCATCACCACCCCTTCGCCCCCTCTCTCCCGCTCTTTGCTGGTCTTCGTGGAGAACACGTCGAGGACTGGCTCCTGGCTCGATGACTACGACCGCCTGAGTGCCGCTAATCGGTGTGACGAGGCCACCAAACTGCGTTACGTCCCTATCTCCACAGCTCCATAGTTTACAAGTCTGGTAGATAACACGAAGACGCCGACGCTATTTCTCGCTGTCCGCTTCCTACTACCCACCTCGGCGTTGGCGAGAGCTCGACCGCCACATATCTAACGCAGTTCATACGCTCGCCTCAATAGGCCAACTGTTTCAGGACGACGAGCCATCATTTAGCTCCTGCAAGTGGTCCGATTCATACTGCAGATGTATTACGGACAACCTTTCGGGAGCTTCTCATCCATGTAACGCGCAACTTAGTCAACTCTTGCACCTTAAGCCGGACAATGGGGTTCTCTACCACCACATTTTCTGACCATTCTGACGGTCAGCACTGGGTTCCTGTGCTACCACGCTCTCCTTGACTTTATGTGCTTGAAGCGTTCAACGACAACTTCACCGCTGGCCATCTTCATTTTCAAAAAACTCTTGACCGCATTTGATGCCGTTTTCACTGGCCTAGCCTTTCTTCTAGTGTAGCGCGGAGCGTCAGTTCCTGCTTTGCATGCCAGCGCCGTAGACTTCCAACATCTGCATACTGCATCCCATGAGCGTCTTTGTTTTCCTTTCTGGACGTGTTGTGCCAGTCTCAACTTGTGTATTCGGGAAATATTTTTCTGTCGTGTACACATCCTTCAAGGCTGGGTTTGTCCTTCTTTCACGCTATGTGCTAACTTCTTACCACCTTCCATGATTATTGTAAAACACATGTGGCCATGGTAGCAATAACAAAACGAAAATGCCCCCACCTCCCTGAAGGGAATCGTGAGGAAATGTGCATGCATTTCTTCCGCCGAGAGAGGGTACCATTGCCATCAGACATTCGTCCTGACCGACTTCTGCCATCGCCTTGAGAGGCGACCAGCCAGCGCACGGTCAAGAGTGAGGAGCGAGCGGAAGGAGAGTGGGGCGCCAGCGGTCTCAGCTCGGTGTTGGCATTTCACAGCAGCGTCTCGTGTACACATTTCCAGATGTTCTTGAGAGGTGCCCAGCCAGCGAACGGTCGGGATAGAGTTACTGTATATACCTAAAGGTAGCATATACAGTAACTCTAGGTCGAGATTGAGGTTAACACCATCTAATGAGGCGCGAGCGTACGGGAGAGTAGGGCGCAGGGAGAAGAGAGCGAACAGCGAAAGAAGGAGCGGCGAAGCACTACACCTACCCTTCCCTACACTCTCGCGCACCGCATGCTCCTGTTTCTAGGGGTGAGGGTAAGCGCGTGTGCCCGTAGCTGTTGCTATGGCAGAGCGAGTGAGAGAGGAGAAATAACACTTGCCGGCGCGCGGACACGTACCGCCGCAGACAACGCCGGATGCCTGACATAGCCCGACCAAGAAATGCATTCGCATTTAAAAAAGCTACGCTGCTCATTTGCGGAAGAAATAAACGCACAGCCACGTACCACGGTGGCACTGTGCTCAGTAGCTGAGCTAATTGACGCGCGTATTGCATCCCCGCCATGGTGTTCGCATTTTGACGAAATGATAAATGATGCCTGGTCGTCAAAGAACCGCGTGTGGTCGAAACTGCTGGAGCAGTACATTGCGGCGTACGATTACCCCGATACCAACATGAAACACGTGCCCCGTGTGTTGATATTGTGGTCACGGTACGTGACACGCAAAACTTGGTGCATTACACATGAAATAAATGCCCGCCTCTCCCCATTAAAAAAACGCTATATGTACACGCTAAAAAACAAAACATATTCTTCCTGTTCCGTTAGCTCTTAGTGTTAGGAGCTTTGAATGTGTTCAATGCTTTGAAAAAAGATGCAGGTAATGGCACTTTTTTTTTTCGTACTTGTAGTTTCTGTTTCTACGTAGCAACCGCCACGCTGTCAGTGCAAATAAAACATGTCAATTCACTGCAACTAGACTGAGCATGAATGGCCAGATTCGAAGCTAGATTTTGACCAAACAGCTACTTGTAGCTAAAACAAATTTTAGGAGCGAAGCTCCTTAAGGCGTGGGCTGTGCGTCCCCTGTATGTAGCCACCTCTCGTTCAGTTCTAAGTATTACGCTAGCCACCGCCCGATCTAAAGGGTACAGCCATATCCATCCGTCCGTCCAAAAGATGCAAGATGTTATAAACTAGACGGCGGTACGTGTAGTTGATTATGAAAGATGCGAGGTGTTATTAAATAGGAATGATGCCACATATGGCGCGTGTCATCGTTCGATATAGTGCGGCGACGTACGCTAGGGGGAGCGTTGCAATAAAATCGAGTGAGCAAAATGTACGGAGGATTCATGGTTTACCAGGTTTACCTCCGGAGCTTCGCCCACTCATCATCATTCACTCCGTGGATATGGCGGCATTTTTTTTTTTTTTTTGGCAACTATTGGTGCCTAGAAGTTCGCTTAATCTAGCTACGAAAAATAGCTGAATTGGCAACACTGGCGCAAGCAGATTTTCAATTTGGCTGTGCGCACTCGCCTGTGCCCACACTAGCACACTGTACCCATACTCGAAGAAGGGAAGCATTTGCCGCTTGGAGGTACTGTCGTGCGGTTACGCTGCGAGTTTGTGATGTCCTCGACTCAACGCAGTCGATGTGATGTTCCTGGCTGCCAAAGCGACAGCACTGAACGGATTCACCGGGTGCCTGAGGATCCCGAACGTCGGCAAGCGTGGTTACGGCGCATTGGTTGGCCAGCTTCAAAGAAGCGGGCACGGATATTCGTGTGTAGACGGCATTTTTCTGCCGAGGATTACATGCAACACCCCGGCGTAGTGCAAGCCATGGGGTTCCAAGCCGGGCGCATATACCTGAACAGGGATGCGCTACCGAGCTTGCTTCTCCCGAGCAGTCCGGTAAGTGTAATGGGTTAGGTTCTGTTTGGCGTTGCTTAAAGGTTCTTTTTGGCGTTCCGGTGGCTCCCTGCAGCCGCTGGAGCGCGCAGGCCACACGCTATCGTGTTTCCTTTCACAAAAATTGACACTGTACCTACGTACACGATGTAGTTGTGCACTTTATACAATCAGAAGATTGTTGCTTTCTTCAACCGAATAGTGATGCATTTCACACTAAAAACCGCGATGGATGCGATTCGCCTGTCATGCTCATACCTGATTGAGAAATATTTGGATGCGAAATATGGCAGATGAAGCACATACACTAGAGTTTTCTATGTGGCATGCATATTACATAATTTCTATAATGGAATTTTAAAGTGCTACGGCAGCACAAATTCTAAGTTAATGTTATCGACACAGACATAGTGCACCTATTTAATATCCGAGTTGAGTGCATGAGAGGTCGGTATCACCTGTCCTAAAGAATGTGGTTATATATGGTGCATCCAACTTGTTACTTTCGACAAAGTCGAATGCAGATTTCACTCAACACTTGCTATCTTACCAGTCATCCGGTCATCTCACAATCATGAGGCAACAGTCAAGGATGTGTCAACCTACAGGTTGCGTGTTACTAAAATAGGGCTGTGACGGTGTTCTGCATTCGTGAAATTGTTGAGTTTAGATTTGATTTCTCTACTTCAGCCACACGCCAAGGATGCTGAGTCATCACCGGGTGCTTCAACATCAGATACACCGAGTAGCACTCCCATGGATTTTCCTCCGGTAAGTCGTTCTTTTGTGCCATTCATTGTCGGCACCACTTATCTGTAACGAAAAAAAAAAGTGAAATGTTATCGGCACTTCCCTACCGTAATCAATGATGACAAAGGATGGAAGAAAGAGCATTAGCAAGAATGTACTCTTGAAAAACTTGCTTTTGGGGGAGTTGGTGCCTTAGTTTGCTGAAGATTTCGTAACTGGCGCTATACCAGGAACATAAGAAGGAAGGAGACAGACGGGCACCAAACTGCCATGAGCAGATCAGGTTGGGCTCGTGTATGCCATGTTTCGAGCAAACTAGGATTATCGGCAAAAGCAGAGACCAAACAGCGAGGGAACTGCTAGAGGCGTATTGTATTAAAAGTGATGTGTCTGCTTGTGTCAGTGAAACATCTGTTGTTCTTTATCAATCTGAGTGGTCCTTTAATCAATTGCTTATGTGATGACATATCTGTGGTAACTATTTCAAGCCACTGTGCATGTGTGAATGTTTACCCGTTTTTCAGCCTGCCTCGGCAATAAACAGTTTGGCACCCGTCTGTCTCTTTCCCCCCTATTTTTCATGTTTATAGTGCAGTGCCAGTCATGAAATGTTCGGCAAACATTAGCAAAAGGTGTAGCTGTGTAGCTTTTTTTTTTTTTCAGAATGTTTTCTGTGTCCCCTTTCTCCACCCTAAAGGCACTTTTGTGTGTACTGAACTGCATTTCAGGGTTGTTATAGTCACTCGGGCTGAGCACAAAGCGTGATTAAGCGAGGTTGGCAATGCAGAATGTCAAGCTTCGGAGAATTCACATTGAGCTGGTGTATCTTGTTTCGAGTCACAGACCAGGACTAATGACAACCTCACAGAGGGCATTGATTGTAACAAAGAAAAAGATATACGCTTGAAATTTTCTTCATTTCTAAGCATTACAAGACTGTTGCTAGCTCTCCTTGTAAAAGTGCCAGACAGTAATCCACACCACTTGCCACCTCACCGTTTCAAGTTTTTAATGAACAAGTATTGTTCATCAATCAAACACTTGAAATTACTGTACAGTTCTTGTAATCCATTTCATTTAATAAATTCAAATGCACCCTATTCGCCCCACCGTGGTGGTCTAGTGGCTAAGGTACTCGGCTGCTGACCCGCAGGTCGCGGGTTCGAATCCCGGCTGCGGCGGCTGCATTTCCGATGGAGACGGAAATGGTGTAGGCCCGTGTGCTCAGATTTGGGCGCATGTAAAAGAATCCCAGGGGGTCAAAATTTCCGGAGCCCTCCACTACGGCGTCTCTAATAATGATATGGTGGTTTTGGGACGTTAAATCCCACATATCATCATCAAATGCAGCCTATTTGCAGGCCGCCGTGTGCTGCCAGTGCAGTTGTCGCCCTCGTCCGAAGGCCTCTGTGGCTACACAGTGCTCACTTGGCATGGAGGCAGCAAGGGATATATAGGTGAGCAGCCATTTGTGTTGCTGAATACTGCTAAACTCTGCCAGAAAATTCAAATGCTGCCTAACATATTAAGAACATGTGATAATCCCAGGCAGGTAGAACATTGTTAGAATTGTGACCACTACAACTGGGTAGAAGCATATTTATGTACAGGTGTAGAGGCTCACCTATGCGTATAACTTCACATCACCAAATCAACACAAACAGAGCCATCTCCGCCCCAACTTTAAACCGACTTCCAGCATCCTCGCCAGTCAAAGCCTGCATTTGCTGCCATATGAAGACGTGAACGTTGATGAGGAGGATGCACCAACGTGAAAGCGACACTAGCTACCACAAGTCCTTCAACTGCAGCATTAGCAAGTGGCTACATGCAGTCGTCGTGAGTAAAACCTAGGGGCTGAGCTGCACATCGCGATTTTCAAATAGAAAGTTGCTCCATAAGTAGTGACTCATTCAGAGAATGTATTGCAGGACTACCCCTTTTTTGAGGCATGAAAAGCTTAACATTGTGTGAAGTCTCACGTCAACGGCTTGAAAATCCAATATCAGTGAGGAGGAATTTCGACATGTGATTACAGTGTTGCACTTCTCGTGTGCTGTGGTGCTTTCATTCAACAGTGAGCATGCAAGGAGGCTCCACGTGAGCAGCGCAAGTTCCTCGTCTTTACGAGCAACCTGAGGGAACTGCTTGCTCCTTGTCAAGTGTGCCACGAGCATTGACAGAATGAATTCAAGGTGGTCAGGTTCACGCTGTGTGTCACCGCTAGCTGCCCCCATCGCACTCGGACCTGGCCGAGCCAGCCATTAGTCGGCAACAAGCCAGCTTAAAATGTGCTACTGCTTGCTGCCATACTGTTCTAAGGTTGCACTGTGGCTTCGTTTCTGCGGACACTGATGTCCCTCGACATACAGACATGCCATGAGAGGACCTTCTTTAACTACCAGAGAGACTACTTTTTCCCAGCCATAAAACGTACATTCCTATAAAAGGTAAAATTTAAACCACATAACATTGCATAACAACACTCACAATGATAAATAATACACAATTTGATGTCAATCATAAATTTTATGTTAACTTTAGGACCATATAAACAATGTCTTGAAGCAAATTGGCTTTGTTTTATAGCCAGCAGCAATAATAACAACGGGATGGAAGGCTGTTTAAGCACAGTCTTGTTTTCACGCTCAGCCCCGTTTTAGTGCTGTTTGTTTCCAAATGACGTACCGACTAGCTCGCCAACTCACAATGTCACAGGAAGATGAGGTAACAATGAGTAAAAAATAAATAAAAAATAATGTATTCATCGTTGAAACAAGTTGTGGTGATACGGAACTTCATTTAATTACAGTGCAATTTCAGCAACTTGCACACACACGCAGGTTATCAACCAATAACATATTGAATATCTCACAGGCCAGAGGAGAACAGTATGTCTTAAACTCGGAGGGAAAGGCGCTTTAGAAAGAAATGGATTCTGTATCAGCCTTGTGATATATTTATTTATTTATTTATATGATGGTGTTAAAAGGGAAGCTATCATATACCATAAGATTCGCACAAAGCGGCTGAAATTGCCCTCTGTATTTGCTCTTGTGCTTTGTCTACATAACATTAACTTTTAATTAAAAATTACAATAATTCCTAGATGCTCCACTCCTGCGATAGCCCTTCAAGGCTGCAGTACGTTGAAATGAATAAATTAAAATTGAGCATCGACAGCATTTCTAGAACCAAGGCCCATAAAGCGGGAAGAAATAAAGCCTGCGCAATGCAGGTAAATATGACAAGAGATCCCAGTAACTGAAGCAATGAAAGGTGTGTTAGGGCACCGGCAATAAAAAACAAAACAAATTGAGAAATCTCCTGATACAACTGTCAGGCATGCTATAACATAACATGCAGCCCATGTATCGACAGTTATTGTATGTATCCACTGTATCTGCTGATTTTATTGTTTCACACTATGCATTTACTCCTGTGTCCAGCTTCTTCGGGTGCGGATAGCACAGCTGATGAGGGACCTGCCTGAGGATGATGTAGAGATCGCCGGAGAAGGCCAGTGGGACTTGCCAGGGTACAGTGCAAAGTGCTGCACATATTCTGTCCTGGCAACAGAGTTTGGTAGAATCCTGCGGTACAAGCAGACTGTGATATGATATGTGGCACAGGGAACAAGAACTGAAACCCCAACACCTCGATAAAGTGTCATGCAGTGGCTCAGTGAGTTTGTGAGTGCACGTATGTGCCATGTGTTGACGTAAAAGAAACCAACAGGCTCGTGAAGCGCGGCCTCGAGAGCGAGGGAGACTCGTGCCTTCGGTGGCGCTCAACGGTCGTGCTTAAGGTCAACCAGTGTTCGTGGCAAAGCAGAAGTCTGGCTGAGCGACTGGCCCTGAAACCAGACGATGCGTGGTTGTTCCTGCTGCTGTTCCTGCTGGCTGGGCAACCAACGAACGAGGCCAACCGTTGTTCCAGCTGGCCGACTAGCCCAGGAAGCAGGCGAGGTCCGCTGTTCGTTCCACCGTCCACAGAGGTGGATTGAGTAGTCACGGCGGGCTACAAGCGAGGCCAACCTGCGTTCCGGCTGGGCAACTGGCCCATGGAGCCGGCAAGGGACTGGCACAACGTCAGGGTGCTGCCGGCACGAGACCAGGTGGCAAAGTGCTGCTGTTGCGATGGCAGAGGGCCAAATCAGGGAGAGGACCGACCCACGTCGGACACTGAAAGTGAACCAGGCAGAGCACCGTTCTCAACTGACCGGCGTGTATGCCACCTATACTGCGAGAGAACTAATTGTTTAAAGACAATTATAGCTTGAATAGCTCGTGTGCCTATGTTAAGTGCATGTCTGTTCATGTGTTGAGCGAAATGCTAATATAAGTGTGAACATGCTTTTGTGCACTGATGTACTGTTGAGTCCTTTCTGGAGTAGTCCAGAAAGAGACAGATAAGAGTACGAGAGGTGAGCAAGTAAAGAAAGCAAGATATACCACTCCGTAACTGTAATTTCATGCACTCATCAGCTCTACCAAGCAGCTCCGCAATGGAGAAAGAAGGTATGGCACAGTGCCTCCAAAAACTGGAACAAAATGGCATGACTATGCGGCCCTTAACTACAGGAAAGTTAAAATTTTCTGCAGGAAGTAATGATGTTCTTTGGCCAGTGACAGTGACTTCATTGAGCTTTTCAAGTGGCCTATTGCTTTTCGGCAGTGCCTGGTCGTGGTGCGATATTTAAAATACAGAAACACGAGTGCATGTCACAAAGTAACTCCTGCAGTCACAAAGTAACCCCCTTTTACAATAAATATATATATATATATATATATATATATATGTATGCAGTCAAAAAAGAACACGAACGTACGAAACAGGAGGGTTAGGGTTAGTCCGAGTAAAAAAAACTGACAATGGTTGCTCTGACGAAGGCAGGTCTTCTTGCTGAAACGTCGGCAAAAATTGCGTTTTATACGATTGTCGCCTTCTTTTTAGACTGCGTTTCCTACTAGAGCCATTGAACATATTTCTCATATATATATATATATATATATATATATATATACAGTGTTTTACGGAGTGTGTCTATTATTCTTTAAAAATCACAGAAACGAGGTATCTGCATACTACTTGCCGCGTTGCCTTTCCTGTGGCAAGAGGCATCTTCAGATGCATACAGACAATAATTGCAGCAGTAATTGTAGAAATTAACACAATTAACTTTTTAGAGGTGATAGCCGGTCAAATCTAATGGGCGAATTCAAGCCCTTCCTCTGAATAGTCCATAGCCACTTCGACATTTTGGAAAATCGGCCACTGGTAATCACCGCGGAGCTATGCAATGAGCAGGAGAAATCGAAACCGACGCACCAAACAGCGCATATATCATTCACTTTGACAACGCCCTCAGTGAGACTGTTTCCCTCGCCGTTATCAACCGACTTCGCTTCGAATTTTCGTGAGAGCAGGTGGGGAGGGAATGTTCAACACACCCGAGCCCCTGCCTCCTTGCTTCGCTGTTAATTTGAATCTTTTTCCTTTTAATCTGTTTTTTTTCACTTTCTCCAAGATATACCAACTTTCACCATGCAACGGATTGGTGCGATAATGTGAAATCGTGGATTTACAATCCACAATTTCACGAAGTTTTGACAATCTTCGATGTTGTGATGATGTCATATCGTTACGTCATCGTACCTTACTCTTTTCATCAAAAATTTTTTTGGGTGAGTTTGGTACACACACCTACAGAAGAGGTATGGACAGACAGGTACACATCGCCTGTGTAGTGTATTCGCACCCTTATACTCTCACCACCTTAGGCTAAGACTCCCTTGTTGGATTCCGTGCTGAACGGTGGGGTCGTTCGCGATTATCCTGGCGCCAGCGTAGGTCTCGCCGATCCACGCATCGTTTGTGAACTCCTGGGGCTGTGTGGCTCTCGCCGATCAGTGCACCGTCCTCGGACTCTGTTCGTGACCTATTTACTGTCTTCAATCTTGTCTCTCTATCCCTTTTAATCCCTTTTCACCCTATTCCTTTGTGAGCTACTGCTGTGGTGTCGCATCTTGCTTCAGACAGTTGCGGGGCTCACTTTTCTCTTTTTTTTCACCCTTGAGAGTGGAAAACGTGGCGAGAGAGGAGGCCATTACTCCCCTCGCCACCTTAGTCTCTGATCAAGTGACTTTTCGCACCGTTCGTGCTGATGCGTGTGTTGTCAGAGTATCACGCTAGATAGGGTGCATGTAAAAAGTGCAAGGTAACTTCTATTCTATAGGGATGTTTCGAATATAGGGCCCCCGAAACTGCCCCGCCGTTCCGGAATCAGATGGTAGCTTACGGCTGCGGAGTTCCAGGACGTTACAGCACGTTTCCATCAAATGCAGCAAGCAAGTTTGCGTATGAACACTTGTTATTATTGATGAAGCGTCAGCCGCAACAAGCTGGTTCAAGTAGAAACCTGGCAAGCATGATGATGATGATGAATCTACAGCCATGGCTCATATTCACTTAGGGGGATTGGCCAAGAATCGATTACTTAATCCAGTCAGATTTTTTGCATATTCAATTTTTATACCCCCCCCCCAAAAAAAATAAAGAAAAAGATACCATAGGTAGAATGAAAGCAGTGCGATAATTGTTTGTCACTTGTTCAGATCAGACAATCCATTCATTATCTTGAATAGGAACTTAATTATCTTGAAATTCAACATAAACAAAGCACCTGTTTATGTTGAATTGTTTCTGCAGGAGTAATGCTCATGCAATTGAAAGCTTAATTCTTCTAGTTTCATTTAGGTGATTTCAAACTGCATCAAAAATGTTGTTGTGGCTGAAGACCAGATCCGAAGCATCGAAGGAAAGTATAGTCTCTATTGTGAAGTTCAGCCCCAGGCTAGTGAATGGGATTACTAAAGGTCTTTTTCTTAGCAATGTGTATAGACGACATGATAAAAAATAGCGCTCTGAGCCACATGGACGTCAACTTCTTTCACGCTGGCACAGAACTCTCGCCACTATGCTCCGGTACACAAGATTTAACTTCAGTCCGGTCTAAATCAACTATGACAGTCGTGTATCTCACTTTGTTGAGAACATATTTGGAATGTGCACGAGTACAAGAATGAGATTTGTAATTGAAACAATGGATAATAATCGGTAGTGTCAATATCGATAACTTTTGCCTGGGGTCAAGTTAGTGAGTTGGAGAAAGCATGATCAATCAGCATCTGAGAGCCACTGGGAACTTGCCCTGTAAAAACATCAATTATGGATTCGTATCCATAGCATTCCAGTAGGCTAGTGTAATTAACAATAGGTGAAGTTTACTTGAGTAAATTAATGCTGATGTAATCCACAAAAATTGCAGTTATATTCTCAAGAGGAATTTTATTAACATATTCAAGATTACAAAAAAAAAAATTTTCGACTAAAGTCGGCGGAGATCAGTAAAGCAGCCAAATATGAAATCGCTGTGATCACAAGACGAAGAGCAATTAGCAATTTCAAACCAAGCTGATTTGCAGTTGGTTACACGCAAGTGTAAATCATGTCTCCTCCTATCAGAAAGACTAGGCGATATATATATGGTCACACAACCATCACTGCTAGTTGGCGTATTACAGTATTCCGAGTTGTACTTTGGGAAGCAATAGATATTTGTCATCAACTGATAACCATGTTTCCGTTATGGCAACAATTTAATAAGAGCTACTCTAGAAAGAAAGAAGATTATCGATTTCATTGAAATATTATGCAGGTTCCGAGCATTAAAATGAATTATAGAATTACATCCACTTACGGACGATTTAACGTGATCTGGTTCTATAGAAGCATCCATCCTAATGCAATAAAAAGTGATGCAATGAGCACATTGTGCTAGGCCGAATCTATTTTGGTCAGATCAGTCATCACGAAAGCGCAGACCTCGGCTATTTGTAGCCTTTCTATCTTTAATTTGACAGTCGTACGTCCAGAGAAACATCCAGTTGTTTTCTTGTTCAGTGTTGGGGCTTTGGAAAATAGGACCTTATAGCTTGGAGTCAAATGATCATTGATAAAGATGGGTGTATTATAAACGGCAGTAACACCAAGATCATTAACACAGAGCTTCGCCTTACATGCTTTACTGCTGAAGTCGGGAATTATCTTTAGTTAAACTGTTCATTTTGGCCCCGAGATCTTCAATTCTTTTTTGAGAGTTCAGCATTAGTTGGCATGGTAAGTATTCTTTCT
This sequence comes from Rhipicephalus microplus, assembly GCF_043290135.1. Classification (NCBI taxonomy): domain Eukaryota; kingdom Metazoa; phylum Arthropoda; class Arachnida; order Ixodida; family Ixodidae; genus Rhipicephalus; species Rhipicephalus microplus. The sequence continues at coordinate 190,797,996 of NC_134705.1, forward strand.
CACAAAAGCAACTGCACACACAGGAAAAAAACTATAAAGCAGAGCAATTGTTGGCAGCAGCGGCAATGGTCACGTGCACTGCGTTATCTTATTCACTACCATCACCATTCAAGCAGCAGAGCAAAAAGTATGGAGGAAGTCATGTGCTCTCACGAAGACCACTTGTTTTCATTGGTCACACTGTAGAACAGAAGTTTCGCCGAACAAAAGAGATCGACTATCCCGGAGCACATTTGCGGACACATCCAATGCTGGCGATTTGAAATCAGTCAAGCGTAACGCACACGAACCGCTCACTTGAAACGTGTTAGTTCCATCAGTCAATCCTCTTTTGAACAGTGGGGTTGTGTTGTGGAGTAACCGAGCGCCTGTATAGGGTATAATACAGGCGTGCTGTGGCTCCCATCCACATGCGTTTCGGGTCACACTTAGTCTGGTCTGCCTCCAGGTCTGTAAACACTTTTTTACCCATTATTACAAATCTAGAATGCAGATTTCAGGCAGCAGGCTTATTATTTAGTGTTTGCACTAACCCCCCTCTCAAGGATGACATGCTGTGCACACGTGAGTTGGTGCTATACCCGCTATGCAAACTGGAATCGAATTGGGTGCCCTTGTCAGCTGTCGCGACAAGTATGCCAACATGGGCACAAACACCCACTGATGATGACATTTACTACGATGCCATGTACCATAAGGTACAAGGCATGCACCCACCATCTCACACAAACGCAGATGGTACGCTGCCGACTACGCTATTGGTGCACGTTGTGGATATGAAAGCATTATATGTGTCATGCGAACGTGACTTTGGACAGAAACTTGAATGCTCCCTTACGCATTTATGACCACTCGGAGGCGAGAACCATCCTTGGCCATTTTTTTTTTCTCAGTAGATTGTGTTGATGGCCCTTTTCCTCAAAGATTTGCAAGCTCAACGTGATTTTTCACAACTTCTGGTATCGGCAGCATTGAAATCTTTTGGGCCCCAGAATGAACTGTAGGGCATCCAGCAAGCCTGTGAGGTGTCAAGGAGAGAGTCTCGGGTCCTCCACGGGGGTGGTCTAGACACCCAGGCCACGAATTGGCCGGTGTTGTTAACAAACCGGTTACCACCACCACAACGTACTCGGTCTTGCACTGCTTTTAGTATTGGCGCTTCCAGTATTGACCCCCGCTCACGTCGACCAGACTTCAGCCGACGTCGATCTCCTTCACCCCGTCTTTGGTCTCTTTTCCCCATGCTTCGCCGTTCCAACCACGCCCAGGAGGAAAACTAACAGTCGCAATTCCAGAGACAAGAGCTGCGACATCTTTCGCCCCCTAACGAGATTGCCGTGTTTGTGGACGGTTTCGCCACAACTCTTCTTGTCGACACAGGTGCCGCTATTTGTGTAATCAGTGAAGAGTTATGCCGCAAACTGAACAAAGTGACGACTCCACTGGCTTAAATTTCTTTACGCACAGCGAGTTCGCAACACATCCAACCACATGCACTGCGCGTGTTGTGATTCAACACTCTAAGGCAAAAGGGTGTTAAAAGGGTGTGTGGTTCGTCCTTTTGGAGACTAATGGGGCTGCTGCGACCATTAATCTTTTTAAGGACTAACGACATAGGGTCTAACAGTTAGTCCCCACAGACGAGCTTAAGGGACTAACATTTATACTCACATTTACACCTTAGTGAGTAACCGTTAGTTCCACAATTCACCTCAAAGGACTAACATTTAGTACTCACATTTGCACCTTATAGGGCAACTGTTATTCCCCACATTTACACCTTACCGGGCCACCGTTAGTCCTCACAGTTGCACCTTTGCCGGACGAACGGTTGATCCCCTCAAATACTCCAATCGGATGAACTTTTTGTCCCCAGTTCAAACATCGTTTTTGTTTTTTTCCGCCAGGCCTAATACGTTTTTCGCCTGTTTTTCTGCGCAGTGAGCAACAAATTGCGCAAAAAGAACACGCGAGAAAGTAGTTAGCCACCTACGTGTAACTGCTTTCGCAGTCACGGCAATAACGAAAGACAAAAGTGAGACATCGAAGTCTTTTATTTTTCAACATGTACATGAAGTTTCTCCATTCCTTTAAGTGAATTCACGGTGAAGTGTACAAGTCCATTCCCGTTGTCACATCTTGTTCACTCTTTGTGTAGCTCCTTCAACGGAAGCGATAGACGACCGGCATTGCAGACGCCAGCACATGCAACCTTTTGCCTGTTGTGTTCCCACGACTGCAAGTACAATAAGATAGTGAAAATAGTTAGACACACATGACGGAAGATGAAGATGCACGCATGTGACAAGTAGGTGCACGTTAATATAGAAACGAGCGTTAAAATAAGACACACAAATAACTTTACCTTCACATCTCGCTTAGTCCTTCTGAAGCTGCTCTGACGAAAGAGATGGATGACAGGCATCGTAGACGCCATTGCACACAGTCTTCAGCACTGTGTGTGCCCACGGCTGCGCAATTAGTATGTAAAATAGTAAGTCACACGTGACAGAGAATGAATACAAATGCATATGAGAAATACGTGCAAGGTGAAATGAAAACATACGTGAGATATGGCATGCTAATGATTTCCCCGTGATGTCACACATCATCAAAGACTCATTTCGATCCTCGTAGCGCAACAGCTTAGGAGCGGCGGCCGCAGCCACAACTCCGCGACCCACCGTGCCACTAACAAGTCGGCGACTTCTAAGCGAGCGACGTCGTTCAGCTCGAGCAAGCGAACGCGAGACCAAACGCGGCGCTGCACGCGGAGTGTCTGTCGCCAGCGAACTTCGAGCAGGAGAGCGAGCGTACGCTTGGCCGCCGCCACGAACAGCGCCGAGCTTGTTTGGAGCTAGCATCGAAGAAATCGACGGTAATGCGGCCCTTTTACACAAACTCGGGCGAGTGCAGCGCGCAAACGCGAGTCCGCCGCGGCGGCCAATAGACGGCGCCGAGCTGCTTGCGACCGACTGACGGGAAAGCCAACTGTAATGGCTACCAATTTTCAGTGAGTTCCGGCGCTAGCGAAAGCCCCGCCAGCCCGTGCTGGTGCACTTAAAGCGTGCGTCATACTACAACCAAGCTCTTTACGAGAAACCGCAACGTGTTTTCGACGACTCCCAACACAGCGACGAGGTCTCAGCCCAATATCGTCAGCCCGGAGCTCATCGCGGCGGCGAAGACAGGCGAGCACTCGATGAGCGAGCGTACGGGAGGCCGACGGCAATGGTGGCCCATTTCCAGGTGGTCGCAAAGCACAGGCGAACTGCAGAAGCCGGAGCTGACCTTCGCGATGCACTTTGTGCGTGCGATATACAACACGACTGAGCCCGTTGCCGGTAAGCACGATCCGTATCGCACACGCGACAGTAGAGTAGAATAAAGAATGATAACCTACTTGCTTAAGAATCCAGCGCTGATTTTTGTCCTGAGTCGGACCGAAGTATACATCGGATAGGCCTGCTGTCTTCTCGGCTGCCATATTAGCCTTCCCAACTGTTGCTGTCGTGTGTTGGTAGTGACTATCTTGAAGCCAGAGATATACAGCGCGGCGTGGTGGCGCGTCGAGACATGTTCCAGACTTCGTGGGTGCAGCGAAACGCAAAAGCAGCAGCCCACGCTCATCCAAGCGTACACAAAAGCACCACGTCGTAATTCCTAGGTCGTCGAATTCAGGCGGCCGTGGTCGAGCACTCCGAGCGCGACACAACGCGAACCATTGCCAGCAAAATACGGGGAAAGACTGAGCCAGCAGAGGAGAAGGACGGTAGTCACCTTGGCAACGCTTTTCGCGCTGCCTGCAATCCCCGGGCGGTTCATCCCTTTGGAGCGTGTATGGAGACTAAGCGGTTTTGCGCGGCACGCTTTCCTGTCTGATTGCTCCTCAACTGTCTATCCGTTCATCGCGCGCGGCTATTGGGCTCCGTTACTCCTATTTCGGGTAATTTGCCTTAGAGCGAAGGATTGCTTTACATCGTTGAATTTGTCGTCCTTCCGCATGCGTCTCATGAAATCACCATGGGATAGAACTTTCCGCTAATCATGCGGTTGTTGAGTGCGCTCGTGGTCAACTCGTTTTGTTTCCATTCAGCACGACATTCATAGATCTCCCTCGCTCTCCCAAAACGCGTGTACGTGTGCAATCCGTTCTCTTGTCCCGCTACCTTATTGCATGGCGAATGTATTGGGAGTCCTGACACTTATGACGACATCTTTCCTTTCAATGCCCCTTCTGATACGACCCGATGTCCGTGGATGCTGTCACAGCTGCCACCGCGCCCTCACTACCTGACAAAGACGTTCTGTTGCGCAGCGTAGACACCAGCCTTATGCAAGACCAGCGCAATTAGCTCATTCAACTACTTGGCCGTTTCCACGCCTCCTTCTTCCACGCACAACCTCCTTTGGGACGTACGTCAGTTCTCGCTCACCATATCGACACCAGTCATCATAATCCACTTCGTCAGCGCCACTACCGCGTCTCGCAGGCTGAGCGTGACGTCATCACTCAACACGTCGACGAGAAGCTGCAACGTGGTGTTATTCAACACTCACACAGTCCTTGGGCTTCGCCAGTGGTCCTCGTGCGAAAAAAGGATGGCTCCATCAGGTTTTGCGTGGATTATCGTCGACTAAACAAGATCACCCGCAAGGATGTTTATCCCTTGCCACGCATTGATGACGCCTTGGATTGCCTTCAAGGTGCGGAGTTTTTCTCTTCACTGGATCTGCGCTCTGGATATTGGCAAGTAGCAATGGCCGAATCAGACCGTCCAAAAACGGCGTTTATGACCCCTGACAACTTATATGAATTCAATGTAATGCCCTTCGGTCTTTGCAATGCTCCTGCGACTTTTGAAGGGATGATGGACAGTGTCCTCAGGGGACTTAAATGGCACATCTGTCTTTGCTATTTAAACGACATAGTTGTATTCTCGGCGAATTTTGACTCATCTTTCCCGTCTGGAACAAGTTCTCCAGTGCCTTACGGCAGCTGGGTTGCAATTAAACTTCAAGAAATGTTTTGGCGCCCGCAAACTCGCAATTCTCGGTCACGTCGTTTAAAAAGAAGGAATATCGCCAGACCCTGCCAAACTGCGTGCCGTTGTCGAGTACCCCAAGCCTGCTACCCTAAAGGAGCTCCGTAGTTCCGTAGGCTTGTGTTCCTATTTTCGGCGTTTCATTTGCAATTTTGCCTCCATGATTGCCCCCCTGACTCGGCTTCTCTCTCGTAGCGCGGACCTCTCTGGCTGGAATTCCCACTGCGGTGACGCATTCACGGCGCTGCGCCAGTTCTCCGCCACTTCGATCCCAATGCACCCACTGAAATTCACACGGATGCTAGCGGTGTCGGCCTCGGTGCCATTCTCGCTCAACGCAAGGATGGGTGCGACGAGTACGTTGTCGTCTATGCCAGCCGTACCCTAAAGAAGGCAGAGTCCAACTATTCCGTCACGGAAAAAGAGTGCTTGGCTATCATTTGGGCTATAGGAAAATTTCGCATCTACCTTTATGGACGCCAGTTTGATGTCACAGATTACCTTATGCTGGCTAGCGTCCATGAAAGATTCTACTGGCCGCCTCGCTCGTTGGGCTTCACGCCTCCAGGAATACGAAATTCGTGTTATTTATCACTCAGGATGCAGACATTTAGACGCCGATGCACTATCCCGTTCTGCACTGCCTCTTGACTTTGCCTGCTTACCAACTGCCATCTGTGATTCGTCATCGTTGAGCATCACCAACATGCCATCCGAGCAGCGCTAGGATCCCTGGATCGATCCTTTGCTTGACGTCCTCTCTCACAGTTCGTCAGAAACGACTTCACGCTCCCTCTCTCGCAAAGCAAGACACTTTGCTGTCCGTGAAGGCTTGTTGTATTGCCGCAATTACGCGACGGATGGCCGTAGGTGGCTCCTTGTCATCCATCGTCATTTGCACTCGGACATCTGCGCTGCCCTTCATGATGACCCTCAGTGTGGCCACGCTGGAGCATTCAAGACTTACTCTCGCCTTCGTCTAAGATGCTACTGGCGTGGCCTGTATCGGCACGTTCGCCAGTACATACGGTCATGCACCACGTGTCAACGCCGCCAGACGCCTTCTCACAGCACTGCTGGCCCTTTGCAACCCTTAACCTGCCCAGTGAGACCATTCGATCCTGTCGGAATGGATATTTATGGTCCTCTACCCAACACTCTTCGAGGCAACCGGTGGATTATCGTCGCCGTTGATCATTTGACACGCTACGCTGAAACATCTGAGCTGCCTGCTACCACAGCGAAAGGCGTTGCGTCCTTTTTTCTTCATCTCATTTTGAGACACGTTGCACCTCGTGAATTACTGAGTGACCGTGGACGTGTGTTTCTCTCGAACGCCGTCGACTAGCTGCTCAAGGAATGTCGCACTGTCCATTGGCAAACCTTGGCATACTATCCTCAAACCAATGGCATGACAGAACGATTTAACCGTGCTCTTGGAGATATGCTTGTCATGTACGCGTCTGACGACCACACTAATTTGGACCAAGTGCTCCCTTTTGTCACGTATGCGTACAACTCTGCGCCACAAACAACCACTGGCTTTTTTCCTTTCTTCCTCCTGTACGGACGTGAGCCATCATGCTCCATGGACACCTTTCTCCATTACAGGCCTCATGTTTCCGCAGCGACGCCTGTTTCCGAAGCAGCTGCTTATGCCGAAGAGTGTCGTCAACTCGCTCGCTCATTCACCGCACAAGACCAATGGCGTCAGAAAACTGACCACGATGCCTCTGCGTCTACTGTACACTATAACCCAGGAACGTTGGTTTGGCTCCGAGTTCTATCTACCCCTTCCGGTCTTTACCCGAAGCTTTCGTCGAAATACCATGGCCCCTACCGTGTGGTGCGACAAACATCTCCTGTCGACTATGAAGTTGAGCCCATTGATCCACCTTCGGACCAACACTGCCGTAGGCGTAAAACAGTACACGTATCACGCCTAAAACCGTGCTATGAACCCGTTGCCGAGTCATTTCCCTAGGTCGCCAGGTTTGCTCCTTTCTGCGCGGGGAGTAATTGTACCGGAGCATACTGGCGCCAGCTCTGTGCCAGCGTGAAAGAAGATATAGTGTGGCTCGTGCTTGCCGGGTTCCTGCCTGTACCAGCTTGTTGCGGCTAACGTTTGTTTCTTGAGTAATATGTTTTTACGTGACCTTGCTCGCCGCTATATATATATATATATATATATATATATATATATATATATATATATATATATATATATATATATATATATATATATATATATATATATATATATATATATATATATATAAGAAAGAGGTGTATACCTAAGGGCTCGTTTTTCTGTGTTTCGACACAATATTAAATGCATGAGATCTAAACGACAACAATGCCAAGAAATGTTTTGGGGAAGTTATTAGAACCAATGTAATGTAATTAAGAGGAAAGAAAAGTGGGTGAAAAAATAATTTTCGTGAGCAGGAATCGAACCTACGACCTCTGAATATATATATATATATATATATATATATATATATATATATGTGTGTGTGTGTGTGTGTGTGTGTGAACAATTGAAATAAATAAAACAATTCACTTTCTGTTTCTGACTATAGAACGTGTCAGTCACCCAGTACCTTTCAATAATTTCGTGGGTGAGTAATTTCAATTTGCATATGAAGTATCAATCCCGCTATTCGCGCTCCCGCGTGTTCTGAAGGCCGCAGCCCTGGGTAACCGACGTGCCCTTGCAACCTCTCGTAGAAGATAGAAAGTTAATTGATCAGTTTAATATACATACGTGAATTCGGACACGCAGGACGACCAATCTAGCGCTTGAAAATAAATGCAAGATGCTATGGGCGTGAGTAGATTCTGAAGCACCAAGACTTCTAGAGACGGTCTCACAAGAGCAGGACTCAATCGCGTACTTTTGCTGTGTGACACCTAGGGCAGCAGAACTAAAATACCTTTTCAGCATTTTTGCCCTCGCATTTCGCCTTAATGATTTTATAAGTAACAATAGTACAGCTGGACAAATGACTGAAAAATAAAAGCTTTTCTTTTGTTTACATGGCCCGCATCATACCGTGGCAAAAAAAGAAATCTTTTATTTCACAGGCGGATACCTAAATTTCAAAGATGCTGCTGAAACACCTGCCCCAAACTAGCGATGGTGTCGAGCCACAGCAGGGCCTACGCCCGCTCTTTGCGCGCAGGTGCAGCCTATAGCCCGGCTGCAGTCGAGCGCAATGCTCAGAAGGGGGCGTGGGAGGGCGAAACAAGGAAGAGCCCAATGTCTTGAAAGATCCCCTCGCCTCTGCTTCTGTAGGCGGTGCACAGGCACAATTTTTGACCCAGTGGTGAAACCTGGGGGGATCCTCTGCTGCCGCAATGCCACAACGTCGAGCCTACTGTCCTTCGGTCATTCTCAGTTGAACTTGGCCACGAACTGCCCCGCTGCTCCAATGACAACGTCTTGCGCCATCGGCAAGTCCTCCAATGGTATGTTTAAAATGTCCAGGAGACTCTTAACGCCAACTTGGCAATTATTGGTAATCAGGTTATATTCGCCCATGTCGGAAAGGCGAGCAAGAGCTCCCGGAACATCTTCCTTCCGCAGGTGATAGTAGCCCACGAGGCGCTACAAATAGAGAAGAAAATAAAAAAAAAGTTACTTAAAAATCCACCCCCTCCTATCCCTATCCTATCGAAGGGGAACTATCGTGTTTTAAGCATTATCAGCAAAAAGGTGCAGTGTGTGCGCGGTGGCTCTCATCTCTCACGCGTACATTGTAGCCCGCGTAGAGAATAAAGGGGTGTACGCTCGATCGCGCACCCTTACCTAGCAGTGGGGAAAATCATACGCCTTTGGGTTTCATGGGAACGATTCTGTTGTAGTTACCGGACGCACAAAGGTCACTGCAATCGTTGCACAGCCTCCGTTTGCGAAAAGGGTGCGCTTTTCAAAACAGCGAAGTAACAACTGAGACGCTTATTCGCGTTCATCTGTACCAGCACGTTTCGGGCGTCATTTCCGTCCGTCCGTCCGCCCATCCATTTAGCTCACTTGACCATTTCGATGATGGGATCTATACCAACATTGGTATAGCATAGATTGACTATGATGAGCATATCTGACTAGTCATAACATAAAAAAGCATGACATCTGTGTCGTGAATGTCATGTTTACATGTCATGGTATTGCTGGTATTACGATGGTTTCGTTCACATGACATATTGCAAAACTTGTATTCTACGACATCACTACATGGCGAACATAGGTGACAGGCCCTAACGTAGAAATCATGACATGCATGGCATGGAAGTCTAAACACCATACGCTAATGGTCTTTTCACTAGCTTCATATATACCAAGTTTGGTATTACTTGACGTGAATGGATGATGAAGGTATACGACTTGTGCAAACATGATAATCATGACACGTGTATCATGTAAGAGCATGGCTACATACCACACTCATGATGCGCTTGCGGCCGGCCTTTTCGCTATCTTCACATATACCACGTTTGGTATTACGTGACGCAAATAGACGACGAAGGTAAATGGCATTTCCAAACATGCTAATCATGATACGCGTGTCATGTAAAACATGACTACGTGGTATAAGCTCTTTCAAGTTCTTGCGTGGTGCCCCGTGTTTCTCACGCACAAATGACGCACGAAACGTACACACAGGTACAGATGAACGCGAATAGGCGTTTCAGTTGTTACTTCGCTGTGTCTGAAAAGCGCGCCCATACAGCGAAGTAACAACAAGAAAAGCGCGCCCATATATATATATATATATATATATATATATATATATATATATATATATATATATATATATATATATATATATATATATATATATATATATATATATATATATATATATATATATATATATATATATATATATATATATAAGGGAAAGAAGTGTATACCTAAGGGCTCGTTTTTCCGTGTTTTAACACAATATTAATGAGGTATAACAGACAGTAATGCCAAGGAATGTACAGGGGAAGTTATTAGAACCAATGGAATGTAAATAAGAAGAAAGAAGAAAGAAAAGTGGATGAAAAAATAACCAGCCGCACTTTTCTTTCTTCTTTCTTCTTATTTACATTCCATTGGTTCTAATAACTTCCCCTGTACATTCCTTGGCATTACTGTCTGTTAGATCTCATTATATATATATATATATATATATATATATATATATATATATATATATATATATATATATATATATATATATATATATATATATATATATATATATATATATATATATATATATATATATACTTCTTGGCCGACCGCTGTGGACCGTGCACAGCAGCCTCGAGCGAACCTCGGATTGGATTTTCTCAACAGCCTGAGTGCGGAAGTGGTTGCTTGCAGTCAGACAGAAGCAGGAATGCAGCAAAGCCGGTTTACTAGCAAAAAGCGGTGGCATGGAGCCTAAAGACGCTGACGATACATAGGCGGCCGACATGCGAATATCAGAAAGCCGACGAAGGCACCGAACTCCCATTTCCTACAACGCAGTATCACGTCTTCATTCAGTATCGGCGTCAACCATGCGAGGACGCCTTTTACGGATACACAAAATTCGTCTGCTACGATGGCTGCAACAGCGCCACTACTTGTACTCGAGCTGCACTACCTTCAAATTCAGTGCATGGTTTTGTCTGAACTGGCCGTGCACGATGCCTGCACTTCTTAAAACGAATGGCCCAGTTCAGAGAGCGCCGCTTTGCACTACAAAAAACGAACAGTGTGATACTTTGCGAACCAGTTCAGGTACTGAATCAAACAGACCTAACAGCTGCGGGCGCGCGCGCTTATCCGCGCCCCTAGCATGATAAGAGGGATGCTTGGGCCAGTTGGTGATTGGGAATCAACATATTTGCACAGCGCAAGATTACGATCAGTTATGGCGTAACTACAGAAGAAGAGACAAGGACAGAAAGAGCGCTGACAAATTTTATTAGCGAGAACGCTAAAATATATACTAGTGACAGAACATTACCGCACAATCGCACAACCTCTTTCGTCACAGTAAGAGAATCATCATCTCATTATATGGTTACAACACCACACTTCAGCGCAATTTCACAATCTATTATGTTAAAGTCAGAAACGATTTCTTTTTTAGTCAGAGCGAGCGAAGGCGTGCTGATACATCGATCACACAACGTTAGCATTTGATTTGCCTCAATAATCTCTCGTACTGTTAGCTGCTGACGGTGTTTGGCTACAACAGTGCACTTTTCGAATTCCGGTCTGCAACCACAATCTCTACAAATTAATAAATGCCCAAATGACCTTGAACAGCTGAGTTACAGTGTTGTAGCTGAGTATACATGGCAATGGTGCTCCTTTAAACGCTCATTCAGGCACCGGCCCGTTTGCCCAACATACACCTTGCCGCATGACAAAGGGATCAAATAAACGACAGCTATCACACATGTTACGAATAGCCTTCATTGTTTGACTGTGCAGCAGCTCCTTCGTGCGGACTAAGCACTCACCGGTTTGCAGAGCGCTGAAAGCTTTTCTGGGGCATTGCCGGGTGCTAGTACTAAAACTAGCGTAGGATATAAGCGACACTTCATTCAGATGTTCGAAGCAGGATAATAAATTACTTCGAGGCATTGTTTATGTTATACTTATTAGCTAGCTTTGGCTGTGAACTTGTTTTAGTGGGTTGGTTCAATTACACTGTAGTTTAATTATAGTTGAATGTCGCGCTTTTGCCGCTTTGCATAGGTTGAAAGCACGGTGGTTGAAAGCGTGAGGCCTCCAAAACTAGCATCCCTACGCGCCACGGAGAAAAGGTGCTACGCGCTGTCGCGATATGTGCTGCCATCTATGAGCAGGTATAACAGGCTTTGTTCCGCTGTGCTTTCGGCTTTTGCTACCGTCGCGGCATCTGGCAACGCTGCCGAAAACATTTACGTATGATCGTGAACGAGTCCCCTGGCTGGGTCGTATTCGCTGCCACTTTTATTACCTGATTGTTGAGCACGAATCGTGCCCGTGCAGCTATTTATACTTAGATTTAGTAATAAAAAAAACAATTATGGTAGAAAAGAGACAATAGTACATATAAACCCTCGTTTGCACGCAGCTCCGTCGCCGGGGGTTGTGGCGTGCCCCTGTAATCCAGCTACTTGGAGGCTTGCACTAGTGGACGGGTTGAGGCTGGGAGTCCTGTCCCATGTTGACTTATGTTGATCGGGTGTCCGCGCTAAGCTGGGCGTCGATATGGTGGCCCCAGGGGAACCCGAGGGCGACCAGGTCGCCTAAGGAGGAGCGAACCGGCCCAGGGCGGAAACGCAGCAGGCAAAAGCTCCCGCGCTCTGCAGTAGCGGGATAGCACCTGTGAATGGGTGGCATGGAGCAGCCCAGCCGATACATTTGGACCTAGTGCTTTTTTTTTTCTTTTTCCAGTATTTGCTTATGCGCAATATTTTTTTTTTTCGTATATAGCTGCTGACGTTGCACTCTTCGCGAACTGCTTCACACACACGTACAAAGCGTCACTAAGTTAGAACGATTAAATGCTACTTAAATTTTATATCACTTTGTGGTATTTGTGTTACATAAGACATTGACGGCTTCAGTGCAGCTTTTCATTTTACTACACTACACAATTCAGCTCATATACTATTCGCATTGAGCTTACTATGCTATTTACACCTGTACACTCCGCGTTGTCATCTTGTTCAGACTCGAAATGTTTGTATCTACTGCAGAATAGGCGCTACGATATACGCTGACATTGTATATGCCTTCGAGACGGCATTGCTTTAGTCTCAGGAGAGGGCCAGGAACCAGCTTGGGACATACTGAATTCGGAGCACATGATTCGAGTACACTATGCATGGCGCATGTGTTACGTCGCTGTGTGGTATGTTGCTCGTAGCCATCTCGTTGTTTTATCGTTTCCACTGGTGTCTGCGCAAGGTCTCCGTAACTGCTGTAGGTGCAGCTGGTTCACAGCACCATGAAATGCACTGAGATGATTGCGAAGCACAATGTTGCGTATGTTATTTGTCGACAACTTGAACGTTTTCTGTGCATGCTTAGCGATTCAGTGTTCGCGCTAAATGTTGCTAGCGCCATCTTTTCGTGTCTTCGAGAGTGAAAAGTCTCGCAATGTTGTCATATTATTGCGAGCGCTGCCTCTCAGACCTTCCTAACCTTGAAATGAAATAAATCTGTGTACGCTGCATCTCCTGATCACACATGTAAATACTGTGTGTGACATTTTGTGTCGGTGCAGAAAGAAAGCGTATCCAGCAACACTCCGGCAACGCATCAGCGCGTCAACTAGTTTTGTTTAACCTTGACACGAGCGAGCGTGAGGCATTTTCCTGAACGGAAACGAGGAAGAAACGACGAGACGTAGTCGACGTTGTTGCGAGCCACATTCTATGCGCTTCAAAATCCTCCATCTCATTTGAGCAGGGGACGCTTAGTCGAACTCGAAATGATAACATTAGAACGAAAGGGATGCCCGCGACTTCTGGAAGCGGGCGTATTCCTAACAATAAAATCCATTGTTTTCAGTTTACTTTACTCCAAGGGCACGCGGTTACTACACCACACCTCCTCGCCACCGGCGGTCCAGCCCAGCCAACTGCAACGACCGCGATGAGCTCGCAGACACGGAAGATAAAATCAAGAGCGCCTAAGCTACACAGCACAGACACGACGAGCTAGAAAAGAAACAGCAGTAAAAGAAGAGTGGGCGCTTCCACGTTTCCTGCCCCGAAGTCCACATCAGCCGTGCGTGGCGTTGGCGGCGCTGTCGTAGCTCTTGCAGCACTTGGTTGTGTCGCGCGCATTCTGTCGCGCTTCCTCGATCTCTTCGCCCAAAAGCGTCCGTTTTTTCACGGAATCAGTGAGTTTACGATTTCGTTCCATGCGTCTCAATGTCGGCTTTTGTATTGGCTTGGCTAAAGCTATGCGATCAACGCCCTACAGAGGCTTGTCAGCGAGTGCGCCAAAAACATGCTGCAGGTGGTTGCCTGCGCGAAGGCGTTAATTACGGTTGATCTGTCCGTTTCTATTTTTACTGATTTGTGCCACTAAGTTTTTTTTTTGTTTTTTGTCTGATCTTCAGGTAGGAGGTGAAAAGGCTCCTTGAGCGGCGATCATCGTTAACAGCGGCATCATGTTGTTCAGGCTACTAAAGTGTGCTTTCCGGTTCTTCGTCTATTTCCTAATCGTCTTTCTCGTGCTGCCGTTCATCCCCCTCTCGCTGGACTTCGAGCCCGTTGCGTACAAGTGAGTTCTTGTTCTTCATTTTCCGCGCATTCTTTCGTGCGTGTCATATTTGACTTGCAGTCGGGATCGCTTCCTGATCAGAATCTCTTGACGGCCACATTTTCGTTAGCATACCTGTCTCACCTGCGCCCAGAAAAAAACGCGATGTCTGCAGCTCTAACCGGTCTGCTCGACTTGAGGGTCTTTTCCTGGAGCGTACTTGTGCCTCACTTTTGACTACCTGATCAATTATTGCGTCACGATTCTTGGATCATGATCGATTCTCCGGGGAATCGTGGTCGTACAAATTACGATCCTGCATTGCGATCCGCATTTGAAGCGGCCTTGTCTCTGTGCCAGACAGCATAAAGAATTAAAAAAAAAAAAGACTAGCCTGGAGACCGCATAGACTGTGAACTCAAGATACGGCCAAGTGCAAGTAGCCGTGATCGCATGATCGAAGGTTCGTTTTTATCGCAGTGTGTCGCACGTGCACTTTCGAAAACAACTCGCCTGGCCAACGACATCGGCTTATCAGTTTAGAGACACCGTATCTATCCCTCTTCCTCTCTCACACACACACAAACGCTTTCCTTTCTTTTTCTGTCTCGAACTGCTGGGTTGTATCTATACGTGGAGCCCGGCCGTAGCTAGGCTGGAGCAATTGTTCTCATGTTGCCTTCATTCTTTTTTTTTTAATCACGCTCCTCGAGATACTAAATGATTGTTTAACGCTGTAAATGCCAGTTCTTCATTGTGCCCGGTGAAATTGAGGGTGTGCAAATAAAATGCAGTTAATGTTACGGTGCTTTGCACTGCAGTTGAATCCGCATGCTATACTAAATCTGAAGGGAATCACAAAAGAGTTTTACATGTAGGTCATTCAGTATCTAAAATATTGTACGTATTGAAAGTGTACTCAAGGGAACATTACTACTGCTCCATATATATATATTCGAACCGACTGTATGTCCAAAAAAGCTTGTCATTATTTTGGCAATCGGAAGAACAACAAGTAACCACAAAATCTGCTTCTCTCAATAATAAACTTTGCTCAATAATAAACTTTACGCTCTGAGCATTGTACTCTATGTGTTTCGGACATCGACTCTTGATTGTTTCCTGTAGCAACGCTGCTACGCGTGTAGAAGCATTGAACTCGTAAACTTCAAAAGTTGAAAGCTGCCTTGCGTAAAAGCAGTGCAGGTCTAGTGAAGAGTCGGCATGGCGTTTTGTAAATGAAATGTTTCTCTTGAATTCATTCCCATTTGTATGTTAGATAGTATTCTCGTGACTGAAGAGGATGATTGTTAAAAATAAGCAGTGCAGGTTAGACGGGCTTATATGTCGCGTTTTAGACATGCATGCCTATGCCTTCGTACCGCAGAAAAGTTAAATGATACTCATACGCTGCAATATTCACAGCATATTTCTATCTATTAATTTTTCTGTGCCTAGCATGTGTTAAAGGTTTCTAGCAACTTGCTTAAAACTGCCACTTTTGAATAAAGCAATCGTGATTACTATTGTTAAGATAAGAACGATCATGTTAAATTATAGAAACAAACTTTTCTGTGATTTTTATGTATATACTTATTTAAAAAATTATTTTTCTTCTGCTAGATTGAGCCACAAGAAAACTAATGGGATTCACAAATAAAGAGAAAATACACAGGATTTATTTGAAAATAAATGCTACAGCCACTGAGCATTGTACAAAGACTGAAAATAGCCAATAATTTTGACAAGTCACTGCTATCTATACAAATACTGCTTGCACAGTTTGCTTATGTACTTTGGCATAAACAATTTTTTAGAACGTGTCAATCAATGCACAGGAAACGAGGAATGTTTAAGTTGTTAACATCAAAATTACGGTGTGCTGTGTAAGACTTGAAGCTAAAAAAAAATCTTCTTTGGTGCGATAGTTTTAGGACAGTTGTATTCTCTATTGCTCGTAGTCAAATTTTACTCTTAGTACACTCATTTTGCATTGATACCTGTGTTGCCACCTGGGAGTTCTCACTTAAAGACAAACTCAAGCTTGTTATGAAGCTTGTCCTGTATGGTATGCAAAAATAAAAGACGAGAGGGGGGCTCGTAGCAGCTGCTGTCATTTAGCAAAAATAGAGCAGTAAGTTTTGCCACTGGAGGGTGTCATTAGATTCGGATTTCAACATCTGAATGTGAGGTTAGTATGTCACATGTTATAATGATAAATACATCGGAACACAAGGACTGTCAAAGTAAAGCTGCTTACAGACATGAATGTATTTACGTTTCTTACATATTGAAATTTCGCTATATTAAAGTAGTTATAATGCCAGTATTTTTGTGGATCGTGTATTAGTCGATCTATTTGTGTTGGCTAAAGTGTGTAAACACTCTGTGCATTTAATATTTCTTTTGCTAGCATAATCACTTTATTTAAGTTATTGATTATTTTAACTTGAAAGGGGCCTGTGTATCTGATACACAGCTATATGACTTCGATGTGTACTGAGTACATTATTTTTCAACTATCTGTGTCACAGCAGGACCTGCCAAGATTTCACACGTGCAAGTGCATTGTCGGGTAGTGAAAGAGTTGCAATCGGCGGGAAATTAGGAGGCTGTCCTTGGTCGCTTTCTGTGACTGCTCGGTTCATTCTAGTACAATTTAGTTTCAGAGAGTTTAATGGAATACTGTAAGGTCAGGTGAAGACATCATTAATAAGCAGGCCACTCACCGATGTTTAAACAAAGTAAAGTGACGCACAAGTGGTATGGATCCCTTGTTCACAACAGAGTAAACACTAAGTAGCAGGTTCTTAAGTGGCACTGAGCATATGACACACAATTCGGTAGTATGTGTGGTTTAGTGTGCCAAATTGCATAACTTTTTTAAATTAACGTGATGCAAAATTTAGCCTCAAAGTCACATTCTTCTTTGTCTCCATAATGTGCGCATTGACCCACATTATCTCGTAGCATGACTTCCTACTAAACCTGCTTATTAGTTGTCATTTCATTGTGAACAGGGGATCTGTCTGGATTTTAAGTCATCATTTTATTTTGTTTAGACATTGGTCAGTCACCTGTTTATCAACAATGGTATGATTTAGTGTTTCCCAAACACTGCACGTATTATAGAGAATAAAGGGGAATTTTCACTGCTGCAATTCCTCGAGCCGGCAACTCTCTCATCATGTTGCCTGTCCTGACAGCTTGGCAAGTTTTTAAAGCAGTGCTCACAGGATCTTGAAGTGTCCCAAGAGAGGCACTTTCTGTTTCCATGGGGTGCGCTATCAACCCTTTCCACACACTGGAGCCAAACATACCTATAATATATTTTTACTTTGATTTAAAATTTCTCGTGGTCCAGCACCTGCAACTAAGCCCCACCGCAACGGGCATTATCGCGACAGGTCAACACACTTCACTCACTGACTCGGTGAAATCTGCGACTTACATGCAGCATAAAACGCAGAAATCACTGTCATAGTTTCTGGAGTACAATTCTTTACGTGAACTATGTGCGACTGACAGTAAACTGACAGCTGTTGCTACTATGTGGTGAGTTGTAGTCTTCCCGTGACGTCAGACTCGTGTGGCAGCTTGGGCTAGTTGGTATGGCATGACGATAGTTATAGCGCGAGACTAGAATGACGACACAGAGACAAGAAGGACACGAAAGACACAAGCGCTCATGTCCTTCGTGTCCTTCTTTTCTCTGTGTTGTCATTCTGTTCTCGCGCTATAACTATCGTCATGTCAGACTCGTGTTGACACGTCATTGCAAAGTCGCCCTCTCGATTCTGAAACTGAAACTGCTATATTAAGGCACCATATTAAACATTTATTCTATGCATTCGCAAGCGCTACGACACATCTTTTTAGGGTTCAGGACACCCATGTTTTCACTTGGAGCAACCACTTCAAGATGTTTCAAATTCATGTCAGTACTTCTGTAATGCACTCGAAATTCGCTCAGACTAAGAGATCTGGGGATAACTGTAGGCTGTACCAAATTTGTATATGTGATGACCAATTGCGTGGTTTTTTGATGTCTGTATACAGTTTGCTGGAAGCAACTGAATGAACAAATGATGAAACGAAACTAAAAGCTAACTGAGCCCAATATCGTGATTCGTACTTCTCCTCCTCTTATGTTTGGGACGACGTGTACTGCTTTCCTGAAGAAGGCAAAGGAAAAACAGCTTTGTTTCTTAGTCTTGCCCCATTGGATAATGACACTGAAATGTTTTATACATAGTAGCCTCACGGCTTAATGGCAAGTACGAAAGAAACAGAAGCTGCAGCATGCTTAATAATTATGATTAATGACAGTCTGTATACACTTACAAGTTCCTACCTTAATTTCTTTTCAACAGCTTAACAAGGTAAAGCTCTTATATGGAGGCAGATTGCTTTTGTATTCTTCTTCTTTTCTTACTCCTGATCCCATTGTGAATGCTGTTGTTTTAATAATGCACTCTGTCATGCATGAGTGGCTACACAACGGGGGCCCATGTAGCTGGTGCCGTTGGCACTGTCAACTTCAGGGTCTCGGTTCGGCAGCGCTCTCTTAGGTGCAGACGTCCTTCGTGCCATCCATGGCATGGTATTATGAGATACGCCTGTGACTTCACAGCGTTCCACAATGATGTACAATAACTCCGTTTTTCGACATTTCTTTTTTTATCTGCCGGAGTGCATCTTGGCAAGTCATCTGCAGTATGTGAATGTAAAGTATGAGGTGGCTTATGATGGCTTGCGTTGTCTAAATTATGTTATGTGCTGGCTAATGTATGCTAATCCTGGCTGTTTTTGTTGGGACGGTAATGTCTGTACAATCTTGATCCAATGACTGAGTTGTTCTTGCACATACACATACAAAACCTGCTCTGGTTATTTAAAATTTCTAATTTCATTCTGAAACTTTGACCCACAGCTTTTACACAAGCGTAACCCTTACCTGCTGGTATGTGAGTAATATAAAAGTGAACACTAAAATGACATTCAAGAGGTCATAGTGGATGGGCACTGTTATCAAGAGTAAAAGTCTTAGTTACACAAAATAATCGATCAGAATGGTACCTCTTGCTAACTGATGCATCACATTTGTATCCGCACTTCTCAAGTCATTATTGCCAAAACACTGTATCCGTGTTCCCTTTTGTTTTGCTAACGACTCTACCTCATCCGTCCTCAGCATGTCTTCTGTGTTCGCGTGTTTTCGTAACTGTGCTTTCATTACTAAGCCATCCATGTTTTTACACCGTTTGGCTAAATGCACCAACTACCTTTTCGCACCCTCTCTGCTCTAGGGTTACACTACCTGAATTCAAGGGTGCATTAGCCCCTAACCAGGCATTGGACAATGTCGAGTACCTTTTCCCGAACCAGGTTGTGGGGCCCGAATCTCTTGAACAACATGGAGGTATGTCTTTGCCTTTGCTGGTTACTCCCTGTCTTGCTGCGTAACTTGTTTATTAAAATTTTAAGTACTAATTGCTTTACGGCATATGATGACATTGCTAAATTTTGAAGCTTTTTTGCACTTGGTGCACGTGATAGGATGCACAGTGATAGTCTAACGTGTGCGAATTCCCGTCTTAAAACTTGCAGGTAGCATCTACACTGGTGTTGTTGGCGGACAGATCTTGAAGCTCACGGGAGCGAAAATAACCCCTGTTGCCAAGTTTGGCAAGAAATGTGGTAAGTGGCCGACCAGCATTTGTTATGTTTATGGTGACGCTAGGGACTGTGAAAATAAAAGGTTGGATTGACCAGCTTTACGAGCTAGCAAGATTATAGACGTGGGTATGTGATTTCCCATCTAAAGATAACAGAATACCAGTTGGGTACATCACAGGGAGCACAGTCAACAAAACATTGTGAACAACTCGGAAGCGTATAGCATGTATTGTTACATTTATAGGCACGCTTGTTCTCATGGAAGTTAGTGGATACAGAGTACTTAACACCCATGTGAGACTGTGCATGCTTAAAAACGGGTCACCGGGTGATTGCCTCTGGAACATTTGTGTAATCACACATAGCAAGTGTCCTGGTTGCCTCTTCCTTGCTTGTTTATGTTTCAACTTATGCCACTGGCACTTGTCAATACTGCGGGTGTGCCTGTTAGCTTCCAAAATGCAGCATGGCTAAGATAAAATGTGCATAAGCGTAGTTGTATATCGTCCATCACGTCACATTTAAATGGGGCTAAATGGAAAACATCACTGTACATGCATTTAGGTGCACAGTACAGAACCCCCGTGTTATCAAAATTTGTCCAGAGTGCTTAACTAATGTGTCTCGTAATCATGTTGTGGTTTGGGCGTGTAAAGGCCCAGAATTTTTTTCATCTGAGAGCCCTAGTCTCTCATGAAGGAGAAGTAGTTGAGAAGTAACATCGGAAGGAGCACTGATGGAATGAATGCTGGCTAGTCACTGTGTCATGAGACGTGATAACGGAATGATCCCACCTTTCATCTTGTGCGCAGAGGGACCATGGGAAGAGGATATTTGTGGTCGTCCACTTGGTCTCCGCTTTGACAAGAAGGGCAAGCTGTACGCCATTGATGCGTACAGTGGCATCCATGTGGTAGATGTTACGAAAGGTGAGTTGTAAGATGTAGAAAATGTAATTGAATAATTTTGACAAAGACTGCCTGCATTCTGAATAGCATTCGTTTTAATGTCTTTATAACACCTTAAAAAATAGCTGTGCCTTTCGGTGCATGCCTTTTTTGCGCACAACTATCGTCTGCCAAGTTTTCATTTCGTTTCTATGAAACTCTGTGCTTGCTAGTGTTTTGTGAGGAATTCAATGACGCACTGTTCAGGCCATTCATGACCTGAACACAGTGGGCCCATGACACTAAAGCTAAGAAAGGCACTCCAGATAAACACGTGACTCCGATATTTTCTCGCACATAACTGGTACAAAATATACAGGGAAATGAGAGGTAAAGAAGGGTTGTGAGTTATACTTGAATTTCAGTGCGCAAGTTGGCATCATGGCACTGCTCGAGGCTTACAAATTTGTACAATACGTTTCTGGTTAACGTGAAAGGTGATTGCTTGTTGAGTGCTTCCTTCAAGGATATTCTGTACGCAAGAGAGCTCTTAAGATAAAATGAGCTGCTAATGCAATATAAACATACATTTACAAGTTATTTAATATACTAAGTAAAATACTCTTTAGTGCTTGTTTGTCATGTGGCACACACTGATTTTTTCATATCTTCTTGCAGTGTATTGTACAGCTAGACATATGGATAGTTATACGTATATAATTGAACGGATGGATATACGGATAGCTATAGCCACAGTTTTGATTGGGAATCGCAAGGCATTGGGCAGTCACTGAGACACCAGTGATGCCAAGCTTGTATTTAGGAAAACTGCTTATACAATGTTTACGAAAGGCTACCATACAAATTTTTTAACATTTGTGATACTTGTACATTTGTGGATTCTGAAAAAAAAAAAAAAAATCCAATATCTGAAACTGCTTTTTCATCTCTCAACTGCCCCAAAATGTTAAACTGCCACTGAAATGTATAGGTATGTATTCTCTATTCGTTGGAGTCCTTGTTCTTGTTATTGATGAAGTGATGACATATATGCATGTATTTATTTGTGTACTTTGCCACATTACTAGTCGTTTAACACTCAGCACTATGTGTAAGTAGTTGTT
Organism: Rhipicephalus microplus; assembly: GCF_043290135.1. Lineage (NCBI taxonomy): Eukaryota > Metazoa > Arthropoda > Arachnida > Ixodida > Ixodidae > Rhipicephalus > Rhipicephalus microplus. The sequence continues at coordinate 190,819,984 of NC_134705.1, forward strand.
TGCATGAACTTTTCTGTTCCCATCTTTCACGCTGCTCTCCTACAGTATTTGTTCAACCCCTGCAACGCACATTGCAGGCTTTGTCACGCCGCTCGTGCCCAACGGCATCGATTTGGACGGCCAACCATTGTCGTTTGCAAACGACCTGGTTGTCGACAGTGACGGCAACGTCTTGTTCACCGAGACCAGCACCAAGTGGCCGCTGAAGAAGATCCTCTACTCCGTGCTCGAGCACGAGAACTCGGGACGCGTGCTCATGTACGATGCCAAGACCAAGCGCACCCACATCCTGCTCGAAGACCTCTACTGTCCCAACGGCATTGAGCTGGGTCCGGACGCCGACAGCGTCATCATTGCCGAGCTCACCAAGAACAGGCTGCTCAAGTAAGACTGCTTACGTTGTGCTATCATGTTCACGTTAAACGGGTGCTGACTCAAAAATTTTCAGCTTTGTTTCTTTTTTTTTTTTAATCGAAAGGAAGACCAAGTTCTCAGGAGCCTAACAAATGCACTCATAAAAGTGAGTGCACCCTGAAAAACATCGATTGCCAAGGAGCGAAGGCTGTAAAATCTGGGTATGGTGTCGACCACAGAATCTGGGTGTGGTTTCGTGTAGCGAGTGTTGAGGCATGCATTAAGAACCGAAGCAGGCTACACTACATGGCTTCGTTGTTGAAGGGACACTGAAGGCAACTATTAAGTCGACACTGATTGTTGAAATAGAGGTTCAGAAACCTGGTAGTGTTACTTTTGTGCCAAGGAAGGGCTTATTTTGAAATAAAATTGAGTTTTGGTGATCCACATAGGGCTAGCGCAATTCGAATTACCCGCCTCATCGGCGGGTGATTCATGTCACTGTTGCCGTGCACAACGTTGCTGCCGACACTGTAGTAGCAGTAGAGGGAGCCACAGCAGCAACAACGGCCATTGAACAATTTTTAGCCATGGCCTTGAAAATTGCAGGCATGCTTGGTTAAACTGGGCCCCGCTTGGTGGCACGATCTGTGCAGTTTAACCAGGCCAAAATTGAATTTTTCAACCACTTGAGCCATTCCTCATAGTAACGTCCGGTGGTTCTTTTTTGATGAATCAAACAGAAACACAAACGAAGATCATTTTATTTCATCCCTCGATGCACGGAATATTCTTTTAGTGCAGCTAGATCGACTACTAGTGATTAATTGCAGGCGGTTCATCTGATGTCATCGGCATCATTTTGAGAATGTCCTACTGCGATGTATGTATTCATGTGCATTTACCTTAATTTTGCGGTAAGTAGGGCACTGTTGTTGATAATATTGTCGTTTTAGACGTTGTCATGCATTGTGCTTTCACTCTGACATAAATTGTTGGAATAAACTCTCAGTTGATAGTTCGCACCATGTTTCATGTCCCTCCCTTAGTGGTAGTATAATTTTTTGTCACCACCGTCTTAAGATAATCGACGAGGTGTTGAGATAATTTGATGTGACGTCCACAGCTGCGTTATAGCCACATCGACACTTCCATAACTTCAGGACACAATTAGAAGTGCTCCCATGCTGTCACACAGGTACTACTACCGTGGCCCACACAAGGGCGACCTCGTGGTCTTTGCGGAAAACCTGCCGGGCGAGCCGGACAACATTCGGCGCACGCCACGTGGCGGCTACTGGGTGGCCTTCGCATCAGGCCGTTCCAGTGCCAAGCTCTCGGTGCTGGACCACCTGTCGGCTTATCCACTGGTGCGCAAGTCGGTGGTGCGCCTCCTCTACCTGCTAGGGTCGGCCCTGAAATACGCGACGACCTTCTACAACTGGGTGCCTCTCAAGGACGTTGCATCGAGGGTGAGTGTTCTTGCTCATTAACTGTCCACAGTTCAGCTGTCCACTGTGCTAAGTGCCAGCGTATGTCAATATCCTTAATGGTCATTCAAAATGCATTGACCTATAAGATATGTACTTAGTGACTGATAGTTGAGCTATTTCATCTCCATGTCGCACGTCTTTCAAATGAGAAGCAGCTTATGGTCGAGGCTTGTCCTTTGTCTGTCATCGTAGCCACGCTAGTACTCGGAGTGCCCACTAGATGGCCGTGCGGCAGAGTGCTCGCTCCAATCTCGTGCATGCTCTGGTATGAGTGGAGACCGCTGGCGGTGCTGTGCTGCTCTGTATGATTAAACTGCTTATTCCTTTTGCATTGAGTGCTCCACTGCGGCGTGTGCTGTGGTACGGGTGGAGACTGCTAACGGCGGGCGCTGCGCCGCTCTATATAATAAAAGCGCTTATTCCTCCTAGATGGCTCTGCCGTAAAGCGCTCGCTCCATCCCGGCACGTGCTCCGATATAGGTGGAGATCGCTAGCGGTGCTGCTTTGTATAATAAAACGCCTACTCCTCTCTCTCTTACACAGCGTACTAGTAGCATGAGTGCGGCGTAGACGAGGGTTCGCAAAGCGGCTTTGTGCGCCACCATGAAAGTTTACGATAATGAATAAAAAGCACCTCTTTACAAAACTTCAAGTCGTTCCATGGCTGCTTTGCATACTGCTCGAGTTTTTTTGTGTGTGTGTGTGTCTCGAGTGCAGTTGAAACCGCATATATTTAACCCACGTAGATGTAATTATTGTGCTTAATAAACAGCTGTACAATCCGCTTGAGATATCTTTCAACCTATTTAATAAGGTATGTATCTATTTATCGATTTATAGAACGTAAATATTTTTTATCCTCTCCAGATATGGATTCGACTCTATAAATAGTTTATTTTAGACAGGTTCCCAAAGTTGCTCGATATTTTATTAGTGTACATTGTACGAGGGATACTTTTGATGACATTCCCTTACCCTAGTTAACTTAGTCATGGTGTCCGCAGAAGGCGACGTAACAACGCTACTTAAGAACTACAACAGTGTTTCCAAAGGGTGCAGGTTCGAACCTTGCCGGTGGCAAAGTCTCCTTTCGTCTACTTTAATTTCTGTACACTTTTATGTGAATTACCACGATACAGCTGAAAGCAGGGGTGTACGAATATTTTAACTTAAAATTTTTTTTCTAACGGTGTTTGCTGTTCGAGCCGATACACACCAATATATTACTATTAAAAGTATTGACCCTCCTGAAATAAATATAATAACAGAAAGAAGTGCAATGGTGGAAAATCTACGTGCCGCGTGCAAGGTCTGGCATTTCGGGACGGTGATGTGCGAAACTGCTATTTTTTTCCACTGGTGCTCTGAGTGGTCTCTGAGGGATGAGGTCGATGGGGGGGATCTGCTGACGATGTGCAAGATGGCCATCCATGGTTCCAAGAAGCCAGTGAGCGATGCGATTCGTTGCTTGTGAAGAAGCTTATTGCGATTTTTTTGGTTTCGCATGTCGGCTAGCGCAATTCGCTTGCCCGCAAAATGCGAATTCATCTTGTGAGCGGAGTTAGGCTCATCCGCAACTCTGAAAAGTAAGCTCGGTCGCCGTGTGCGTGGCTGTGGTGCCCGATGTTTCAAAACATGTCATGCCCAATCGCGAGTACAAATAGCTGCCTGCAGTGGTCTTTATCACGGAGTGAAGTTCGTGTGTCTGCTCCTTACTTCGGTGCAAACCGAGAAAGCCAGCTCTCGTATGTCGCTGCTGAGAATGAGCTTTTGACTGGTTATATGCAGTTGGCTGATTCACCGTGCGCACTCGGCGCGTTCCGTAATTCGTCTCTCTCCAAACCCTCCCCGCGTGTCTGCTATAAACACTGCTGCACGGGGTCTTCATAAGTTCGTGCTCGTGCAAAGATGTCTTCACGGGTCTTCACGGTGTTCTCGGGCAAAGATCACATCCCACGGTTTGGGCACGATGCTCGAATGCCTCCAGCCGTTGAGGTCTGCAACCCCATAGTCGTCAGGCCATTCAGCGCAGCAGAGTCGCAGTCAGTGGCGAGCACTGTCAGTGGCGAGTCAGTGGCGAGTCGTAAATTTGAACACCGAACTCGTTGTGTAGGCGCTCGCTGCCGTAGCTGTCAGAGACCCTCGCAATGACCTGCGCCCACCGCTCGGTCGTAGGATCCGCTGACAGAAATGTTCCGGCCCACATCACTAGGCGTTCTCGAAGGAGTGCTTCCCAGAAAACACCACCGTAGCCAGTCCATGTATGTGCCGAGCACTGGCATTCGTCGGCAGCTAGTTTTTGTTTATCTGAGCCGCAGGCACCACGTTGCTTCGCCCGACACATGGGGTCCAAAGTTCTGATAAGCAGAACCTTTAACCACGAACCACGGGTTCCTTGAGTTAATGCTATAGTATACAGTCCGTCCGAGATGCGCGTTTCAAATGTTCGCAACCAGCGCGGAGCACTATCGTAATTTGGTTATTATAATTCTGCTTGCAGCTGCCTAACCAAAGCATATATTCTAAGCGATTGTCGACTCTTCAACACAGAATGAATGTGAGTGCGTCACTAAGCCGCATGCTTGTTGGCAACCATGGCCTTGCCATGGTCAAGCAGCAGACGACGTTCTTCCAGAGCAAGCATCGGACCGATGGCGAGGCGTGCTGGAGAAGCATAGTGTACGCAGCCAATCAGAGGCCTCAAACCGAACTTTAGACATTCACTTTTTGTACACTTGTTCCTGAACGGAGCACCTACCTGAAGCGAGATTTGGGGAAACAGAAAAACTGGCTCTTTCCAATGAGCGCAAAATGGTGGCGCCCAGTTTCACTGTTGTGGAGCTATAATTTTCTAGAATATAATTTACAATATGCTTAGGGAGTGTCTACAGCTTTTTTATGTGATTTTTTCTCAAGGTACTAAAAAAATATGAAAGAGTAGAAAATTATTAGATTAAGTTCACCTTATTATTTGAATTCGCATCACACACAAAATTTTTCTAGTTGCTCAGCTTTATTTAAACAAGTAAAATTAACATTCTATACGTTTTCTTAGTTTTATTGTTTGTGGGCATTGAGTAAGATTGTGTCGGGCGAAGAAAGATGAGTTGTTTAATTTTTTTGTGTGTGTGTGTGTGTATTGAACAGTACTTTTGGTATCGGGCACTTTTTGCATGTAGTGATGCTCATAAAGTGTGCTGGAGATGTAAATTTTTTATAGACAAATGGCAACTGGAAGTGTTACAGCAAGGCAGAATTGATTGGTTGATCTACATGTACTGACGCACTAATGTGCCCAGCAAAGGCAAAGGTGGAACACGTGTCTGATGACCATTCTGTCGTTTCCAGATCGACAACGGCTGGATATTGTACGAGGCGGTGCCCAAGTACGGACTCATCGTGGAACTGGATGCATCTGGCAAGGTCGTCCGGAGCCTTCACTCGCCCGCAGGCAAGATCCACCTCCTCTCCGAAGTGCTCGAGCACGACGGGCACCTTTACCTCGGATCCTTCCGAAACCGCTTCATCGGACGAGTCAAGGCGTGAGAGAGAAACCGAATCGAAAGCCGCATCCACAGCCCAGCCAAACCATCTATTGGGCCGGAGAGCCATTCTCCAATCGCGTCACTTGTGAACGGGAAAGCAGCTGCGTTGAGTGTTCAGCGACAAGGCTGGGATGTCATTTTTCGTGCACAAGGTAATGAGATGCATCTTTTGGCATCCCAAAGGACACCTTGGAAGGAAAGGCTTCTTGAGCATTAACTAGAATGCTTGGGCCTATTTAAACCCCTGCGTGTCCACCATCTGCAACATCCTCCCTTCGTTATCCAGAGGTGATATTGAGTTGCTAGGGATCACTGCTAAAGCCTTAAAACGAGTGAATGTAGACAAATTCTTTGTTGTTCTTTGGCGGTGTGGGTTAGGAGACAAGAATTCAAACTAAAGTTGAGGTTTGGTTGAAGACTTCGTGGAGTTGACATCACCAACTTCACGATGCCTTCATGGTTCATACCTCTAGAACAGTTTTGCAGAGTTGCAACGATGGTTTGCATAGAAACCGACTTAATATTGTGACTCTTAACGCAAACATCAATTAGCTGCCTATCCAGTTTGTATATATAGTACTGGTTTTTATTGAACCAGCTAGGAAAAAATAAGCATTGATGGCATTTGCCAAGTGTCAAATACTCCATTATTCAAGAAGTGTTTTTGAACATTTCACATCTTTGCAGAGTATAGCAAACTATGTCAGATGCTGTCATTTCTGCATGTGCACTCGGCTTCTTTTAATTCATGTTGCTTGGAATGAGACTGCATCTTATTTATCAGAATGTAATAACGAGGTAGGGAGGTTATGAACTACAGCACTTATATGTTACGCACCTTACTTGCCAGATACAAGGACACTCAAACCTCGTTATAACAGTCAGATCTGCCATTAAAATACTTCGTTATATCTGCAAATTCGTTATAAACATGTACTCTTAACACTGTATCTACAACAAAGCTATTTTTTTGTTATTTCGTCATAGCTAGTGATTCGTTATATCTGGATTTGTTATATTTAGGTTTGAGTGTTGTAGCCAAGAGCTAACTCTTAGTGCACAGCTTGAAAGCTTGAAGTGAGCATTTAGAAATCAGTTGCTTGTAAAGCCTTCGTACTGTCGCTTGAGGCACGAGCATATGTCAAGTTTGATTGCATGTTCCATGTCTTGCAGTTCCATCCGAAGCAAAAATTTTAGAATGACTCACAGGCGCTAAATTTAGCAAAAAGGGCCTGCTGCTTAAGAGACGTGCTAAAAAAAAAAAAGGTTTTCTAATGGAACCGCTTTCTCATAAATTAGACAATGCGCAAAATCGCCAATGCATTACTTAATGGTGTTTACGCTGTTTAACCTGCATCGGAAGTGGTTGTTTTTGTTTTGCCATATGAATTGGGAAGGAAAGCAAACGTTTGATGCAGAACTACACAGCTGTTAGTTAATATGTGTAATGTGGATGTCGGCCTTCTAGTGTCAGCATTTGAGAGTGGAGGCAGTAGCAGCGGAATTTACGCCCTGTGAAAATGGGCTTTTTTTTTCCCCAGGTCTCAGACTTGATCTAGGCAAACCAGAACTTTCGTAAACATCTCAATGCAATACTTAGCTGTGCGCGAAACTAACACTTCAATCTTGCCAACTGATAACAGTTGCCAAAGCTTTTGCTAGTGCTAGGTAGAATTACGAGAAAGGTTTGACCGCGTTAGCACATAGTCCTCACTGTTGGAAACTCGTGTGTGCTGTTGGAGAGCAGACCTGACCACATCTTTTTTGAACTGTGTGCTGTCACGCTGAATTTCTCGTCTTCCCGCTCTTCACTAAAGCCTTTTAGCAATGAAAAGAGAGGGTGCAAAAGAGTGCTTGACTTAGGTAAGCTTTCTTCTCGCGCGTGTGTATTGCACCAATTGCCTGGTCACACCGAAGTCGGTAACATGTAGTCATGGTCCTCTTCGTCTCAATTTTCTTTTTGTTAGGTTCTTATCCTTCAAAGATTTTTATCTCTGGGGTCGGCATCTACTCGGGAATTGCTGTTTGTGGCTCCAGCATTACTAGTATAACTGCAGCAGCGACCTTGTGAACTTGCTGCAGTCACAGTTCGATGTTGCTCGAGGCAGGCGCGCGTCGACAGTAGCCATCACTGTTAGTCTTGCACTCTGGGTGGGACAGCCTGCTCAGTTCGTCCTATGTGCCTGTGAAGCCTTAACCAGCGGTGAAGTAGCATCTGATGCTGTCCATCCATTTTGTCACTTGACAACTATCGACATGTCGTATCAGCGTATTGATCAACCTATTGATAATGCATTGATTTCTTCCCTCTGTGCATTTGCCGTCATGAACTGTGGAACTGGTTTGTTATGAGAGATGCTTTGAATATGGGATGCTGTCGAAGCCAAGGAATTCTTCTTCCATTTTTCAGCAGTGAGAAACGCATACCAGGTAGCGTAATGTGTCACAGAAGAGAAAGGGATGTGGTTTGGGGGATCTATCTGAGACTACACCTTCGTCTCATTTTGTGCAGTTGTGTTTTTGAGAACAGTGAATGGGCAGCTGGATGTCTCGTAGATATTATGTGAGTTGCCGTTTTGTAGCAGAACTTGTCATGGCTTGTCCTGCTAAAAAAAGATAAGTATATTGAACGTATCAGTGCTGTTTTATTGCTTTGTGCATTATTATACATTGCTTAAAAATTAACACTACATTTTTCTGTCCTTTCTCAGTTACAAAGCTGTCCCTGTATGCTGGACAAGGGACAGGAATTCATTCACTCGCTAACGAGTTGACGAAGTTTGTGCAGTGAACGCTATAGTTACCACTGTGAATGCACCCGGAATCGTGCATGACCATTTTGTTTTCTTTGCTTTCTTCTAAACGACGTGTCGTGCATCCGTGAACTGGTAAAAGACATTCCAAATGCTTGCTACTGGGCATTCTGTTTGTGTTGATATAGTTTTACCGTGCGTTCTTATTTTTACATGTTTATCAAGAGATTCACGAGAGCTGACACTGCTTGTTCAGTTTGTTGAAGGTTCTTGTTCTACTTCTCCCCAAGTACAAGTTTGCGAGTCATCAAGCATTCCAAAATAGCTTGCATTATTTACATTTTGCATTTAAGGATGGTTTATACTTTTTATTAATACGTACTGCTTGTCATGCAATGAAGCAAGCATGGCACCGTATGAAAACAAATTGAATAAGGCGAGCAATGAAGCAAGCATGGCACCGTATGAAAACAAATTGAATAAGGTGAAAAGCAAACTTTCGCTAACCGTGCATTGCCCAATCTGCTTTTGCGTTTACTGTGCTTTGTGTTGCTTAATCGGTTGCCGAAGGACTTTCGCTCATTCATCAGTTGTTTGTGCCCATGAATTGAGATCGAGACATGTGCGGTGATTGTGACATGTAAGAATTTTTAAATGACCTCTCTTCCATGGACATTAGATTTTTTTTCTCTTGTACTGTGCAATGTCTGTGCATGTTAAAAATATGAGAAGGTTCAAATTTCTTGAGTCCTTCACTGCAGTTTTGGGACGTAAAGTTTCGAATGGTACTACTTTCGCCTTTTTCATTTCCTTTTTTTATAATATTGGGTCAGCATTGCACTCTGAGTTGCAACCTTTCTTTTCAGTGCTTTAAAAATTTTTTGCCATTCTAAATAAGAATTGTCTCGCAATGTGTGCACGCTATTACCTCAGCATGCTTTGCAGATTGTACCAGACACCTGTTATAAACTGTTGCACTGTTAAGTGCAGTGACAGAATTGTTTTTTAGGTTTGTAGATTGTTTAATGTGTGAAACTCTTGGCATGCAACAACAAATTGTGCCAAATACTTTGGCTGTATGTGTACAACTACGTTTGTACGGTCATACAAAGTTCCCAAGGGACGCATGGGTACTTGGCAATACATCGCAATTCTTCTTTTTAAGTGTTGGTTTTTGCTTCATGTATTTCACTTTGAAAGTCACTCTGAGGATCCGAAATTTCTGTATCCACTGTATGAAAAAGAAAGGAGAATATATGCATATATATGCCTTCTTATGTGGTGTGTAACTCTGTGGTTCACTTTTACATGAGAGCAACATGTTGCCGTGACACATGGCTGAAACTCTACCATGCCAGCTATCAAGGATTGAAGGAGAAAGGACAGAGAGATTATCCAAATTCTAAGAACATGGGTATTCTGGCTGCCACCGTTATTGCAGTTGTTTTATGCAAATGGTAGCTGTCAGTGTGATGTCTCCGCAGCTCAGCCACATTTGACTCGAGTGTTACATCGTGCCCTAGTGTTACACCTGCATGCTATAGGAACACTTTCTGAAGGGGTTTAGCACAGTGCTAAACCTTTGGGCGAAATCACCAAGTTTTAGGAAGCGCAGTATCTGCTTTGTTCAGACCAACGCATATGCACAGAAAACTCTACTTTTTATGCACACGCACGTTATGATAGCTTAGCTGTTAAGATGTATTGTTGGCTAATCCTGAGGAAGCACGTGTGATTTCAGTCCATGGCAGCTGCATCCTAGTCAGGGCGGGCCATGAGAACAACCTTGTACAGTGATCACCGCTTGAAACGCGGCATCAAATGTTTTATTATAACAACTGATATTCGCAACAGATCAAAACAATCACTTCACGTCACTGTGAATCAGCCTCTGAAGCTGAAATTGGTTTTTGTAGAAGTGTCTGAGTTGACGTTATACCATTATGATTAAAACCGAAGACGGTGGAAGGGAAAGAACATGTACACTCAAACCACATTTTAACAAAGTTTCATCTTATACAAAAGTAAGTTTATTATATCAAAAAACTGGTTATAAAGGTGTATTCCTAGCATGATATCTATAGCAAGACTTTTTTCAGTTACTTCATTATAAGCAGTATTTCGTTATGTCTGGGTTTCTTATAACAAGGTTTGTGTGCATTAATGACTTAGCCCTGAATTGTCAAGTTTCAATGTGCACTGTAGTTTCATTGAGGTTCACGTGAGAAAACCTCAGGTCATTAACATTATTCCCTAGTCTCGCACTGAAGCATGCCTCAAGACCATAACCTGGTTTTGGCGTGTAAAAGCTAAAAATTAATTAATGTTCTGTGCAAATGTCATGCCTGCAGTGGAAAGTGGAGTGCTGCCCTGGCTCAACTGCAGACCCATTTAAGGGGGCACACTGGTTTTAGACATTTCTTTGTTTACTTTTTCAGTGATCTTAATCAAACTGCACAACACTATGCCGTTTTTTCTTCCGATTTCAAATGTTTAATTAGTTTTTCTGTAACTCATCTTGTTCCTGAGATAACTTAAGTTCACTTCCTAATGTTTAAGGCCACCATGGAAAAAGGTGCTTAATTAAAAGTGATATTTAAGATATGCCAACATAGACTTATCACTATCGGTTCAAAGTATGCAAAGGTTTTTTTTGTTTTTAGGCCTTTCTTGGTTATTTTACAGCAAAATGAACTATCCATTTTCAAAAAAAGTTGGGATTGTGTTACAAATTTGATGAGTAATTAATTAAAAATGCTTGTGCTCTAAATTTTGCTCCCATACTTGCATTCTACACAACAAGGGTTTCCATTGCAAAAATAATTATTGTTGTACCTGCCCTAGCTACAGAGATATTGAGGCCTCAAAATTGAACAGTGTTAAATTTACTTTTTTGAGAAAAATGGAAAAAACTGAAAACACACAGCTTCTTCAAAAGGCAACAGTCATGGTGCGCATGTTTTGCAATCCATATGAAGGTGCTCATAGATTCTTAGCAGAGCTTCCAACACAGGCGCCGGCAAATTACAAAGAAGCCTCGAAGTCGGTTTTCCATTTTTTCGCAGGTTCTGTGTGTTAACAGCACTAAGGATCTGGACAGTTAGAATGACATTACAAAAAAATTATCACTTCCTAGTGTGTGAAAATTTGCAGAAAGATAGAAAAATTCTTGCAGAAGCCTAATATGTCAATTTTAAGAAATTAATTTTTTTGTCACTTTTTGGTCCCAAAGACCAGTCTGCCCCCTTAAGTGGTGTGACGGTACATCGGCATTAATGGTCTTGGCATCCGAATGTGCCACGCATTTTCGATCCCTAAAAACACATTTAACCTTTGGCATAGAAACCAAACATATGCACCATTCACACTTTGGGAACACGAGTCACAGATGACACAAACATGCATGCATGGTGTTGTATTATTGGTAATGATATGGATGCGAAAGGCCCCTGTTTCACTTACCGAAACATATATTGTACTGTTAGCTGTGGCTAGATTGGTGAAATAAATTATATGTTGCGTCGGCAAGGGAGTGCATTGTCGTTGCTTAAGTATTCCGCACTTGTCCTGCCGTTTACGGAAATAACTTCGCAAGAGCTATGTGTGGAACACGGGCATTAATTATGCTTCCACAAGATGATATGTAGGAAGCATTAGGTAAGGAATAGTTTGTGACGGTTGTAAGTGGTGATGTTGTCATTGTATGTTGTGTTGTAAAGTCCTTCACCTTTTGTTGTAATGAACGCAAGGAAATAGTTTGAGTACTTAAGGTTCAGCTGGCCTGTTTCTGTGCCGTATGTGACTCAATGAAGCTAACGAAAAATAGTTGAAGGAAAGCATAGTCAAGATTATTTGCAATTTTTTTGGACTTGTCACTGCAACTTGAATGGAAGTTAACTTAAGTAGGCAAGGAAACACCTTTGTTATCAGTGGGGCTCTAACACACAATCATGAAATTTCATTTGAAGAGGAAAATCACTTCCTTGTGCGCAAAGCACTTGAGAAAAGAAGTCGGATAGGATTGAGTGCACAGTTACAACCAGTTTAATAAATAACTCAGATGGTGTGAATATGTATACAATCAGGAAAATAAACCAGAGAGAGTAAAAATTATGGGGCACATAAGAAACATCTTATTCACACCTTGAAAACACAGCCTAAGCGGCCACTATGTTGCAGTATATCAAATTTACACATGCAATGCTCCACCAAGTGAGCTATGACAATATTCAGTCATATTGTTTTGAACATATTTCTAGCCAGTACCTGCAGAACTGTTTCCATATTTGTACATATGAGGTGCTTTTGAAATGGCTTTCTCCTCTCCTATAGTACAGTATGCACAAAGTACACTATATAGTCAACCATTTTTCTAAACACACTTGTAAAGCACAGTACGGTAAATTTCTTTCATTCTAAACACCCTGCTTTTGCACTACCCTGCGTAAGATGCTGAACGAACAAGCCCATGCTCATGCTGATCTCAACAGCCAACTAAGGTAGAGGAACATCCTCAGTGTTTCACATTATGAGTTTATTTAGAGCATTCATAAGCAATGGAGCTTCATAACTTTTTAGAAGCATATAGATATTTACTTACACTGGCAATCCCATTCAATGATGCCTGCACACATTCTTTTTATTCCCTTAAATCTGTTTCTTATAAATGTTTGCTCATTGCTTCTTTGCTATCTGTAATGAATGTTGAATACTGTCGTAAAGTTCATTGAGAGTGTGCATCTGCCTGCTGCATGGGCTGGAAGTATGTGTCACGGAGACAAATGAGCATTGATGTTTCAAACATTTAATTTATCCCCTTTAGTGGCAGTGGGTCAAATTTACAACCCCTGTCACGGGCCCTATGTTTATTCAAATGGCTTGAAACGCGGTGTGCACATTTGTGCAGGCTTCCTGAGTAGGTGAATGCTGGTCATTGAGCTTCTTTATGCTGCGTATTGCTGCAGAGGATCACTTTGCTGGCAGCACTGCTATGTTTGACGACCAGTTGACGTGCTGTGTTTGGGAACCGCGTCAAGAATGTTTTTTTCTTTGCTTAAAAATGATTGAAGCAAAAAAAAAAAAAAACTGTGATTGCACTTTGGTCTAATATTTCATTCTTTGTATGAAAAAATCTATGCTCTCTGATTAACCAATAATTTGATACTTAATTACATGATAATAAAAATTAATTACAATAACTGGTGAAAAACAAACTATTCCTTCATTTTCTTTCTTGGAATGTAATACTGAGTGCCTTCAAATCATGTTATACAAATTTAATGCACTTGCAGACAGTCAATCATAATTCACGTCTGAGGGGGTTGTACAGTTGTACATGTCGACATATAGCTGCTTTGTTTCAGTGGCGGACAGGTGAAGATAACACTCACAGCTGCATTATGTTATCTTGATATGGCACTATGAAGAAAGGCTTCAATGGCACTTCTGGCATGTTTTTTGTCGTTTATCACCTTATTTTTTTTCAGATGTTTAGCATGCTATGTAGGCTGCTTCACATGCGTACTTTTTTTCCTGCCTTTTATGGACAAAGCTCCTTAAGGTGTGAGCTGTGTATCCCCTGTATGTAGTTATCTCTCGTTTAGTTCTTTCAGTGTTCACTAGATGACAGTACCTGTATGTAGCCACATCTGGTTTAGTTCTTGTAGTGTTCCCTAGACGACGGTACTTGTAGCTGATGATGAAAGATGCGGGATGTTATAAAATAGGAATGATGTCACATATGGCGTGTGTCATTGGCGGAAGGCAATCGTTCAATTTAGTGCGGCGACGTATGCTATGGGGAGCGTTGTAATAAAATCGAGGGGGAAAAATGTTTGGAGTATTCATGGTCTCCCAGGTTTACCTCTGGAGCTTCGCCCACTCGTCATCATTCACTTCGTGGATAAGGCGGCACTTTTTAAATAGTATGTTCATTTACAAGCAAAGAATATACATGTTAGCTTCCTTTTATAACCTTAATAGCAAGCTTCTTCCAGGAGTGCCGTTAATATTCTGAAAAGCAGTTATAAACAGCAGACAATAAATTGGTAGACAGTGCAGTCATTGAATTGAAATTTAATGAAGGCATATATGTTAGCTGTTGCAGCACAACAGTATAGGCATCTAACGTATTCCAGTGAAGTGTCCAAATAAATGCATTAGTTGAGCTCATTCAGAAGTTAATTGTGCCCGACCTGGTGCCTGTCCACAGAAAAGGTCTGGAAGAAGTCCAAGAAGATGTAGATTTAGTTATCTCATGTTTCGGCAGATTGATGGGCAAACATCGGATCTTTTTTTTTATTTTTTTGCGATATCATGGTCTCATTTTTTTTTTTTGAGAACTGTATTGATACCAAACGGTTGCTTTGATCTAATGCGAATTATGCATGCACTCGATGTGTGTGTTTTTTTGTTTTTTGTTTTTTTTTTGCAAGCGTGGTGTCGCGATCGCGCACTCTTATCATCGACTCGAGGGACGGCTGCAGGAAAGCTTCTGCAGCCGCGCGCCCGCTACACTGCAGAGATATCGGAACAAAAAAAAAAGATAATAAAGCGCAAAATGTAAGTTACTGATAGACAGCTCTGCTGAAAATGGCTCTTGAGATAGATAACTTCACTTCAAATAGAATAGAATCTCCGTCGTCGGGCGCCTTGAATTTCGACGTGAATTTATATGTTGATTACAGACCCAGCAGGAATAAAGTCCGATTAATTGCGTGCGCCGCACACGCTTTCTCCCGCCACGTCGTGCGCTAATCGAAACGAAATAGGGCTAATTAAAAATAAGCGCACGCTCAAGTGCGCGCGTTAGCGGCGCGCCGCTATTTTTGTGCCCCCGCTAACACACACACAAAAAAAAAAAGAAAAGTGATACGCACTGGACACGCGCACAATCGGTCGCTAAACCGCTGGCCGGGTGTAAAGTATCACTTGCCAAGCTGCGCTTGGTTATCACCCGACTGTTGAGTTGAGCGAAACGAAACGAAAAAAAACGTGCCGTACATTTGACGGTGCCGCTTCATCGCGATAGTCGAGATGCAGCGGCGCGTGCGTACAGCGCGGCAGGCCGAATAAACGCCTCGGGGCGTTTTCGGAGGATCGGTTTTCCTTCCTCCAAACAGCGCCGCCGCTGGTTGTGTTATCTCTCGCCCATAAGTGTCTTCCGCCCCACTCTCTGCCGAAACCGGTCGTCTTCGACACATCCTCGCCCGTCGTCGTCAGTAGTGCGCCACGCCGGTCTCACGGTCAAACGCCAGCCGCCGAACGTCGGGCACCCGGGAATCGAGGCAAGTTAGAGGAAACTCTCCGTGTTTTTTTTTTATTAATTTTTTTTGTCACGATTGGTACGGGAAGTGTGTCGTATCGGTGCGCCCCGAGTCCACCCGTTAGTCGAACGGCAGCCATCTTAGAAAGTCGACAACCCCCCTTCAACTACTTTTCGAGCAGACGACACTTTGCGAGACTGTTGCCCCGAGGGATTAATGTAAGTTGCTGGCGCGCTCTGACCGGTTAACGACCCCCCGCTGGGCTGCGTTAACGCCATTAACGCCACGAGTCGTAGTGTGAACCCTTCGCACGTTACCGGGGTAGCAAACTTTTTTTCTCTCAAAGTTCTCCGCCCGTTTTTCTTTTCTCTCTTTTCCGCGCCGCAGCCGCTGTGGTTGCTCTCGTCCGCCGGCAAGATGGTCACGCGGACTTTCAAACCCATCTTCAAGATCACCGTGTACGTGCTAGCGTTTATCCTCATCCTGCCCTTGATTCCCATGGCGCTGGACTTCGAGCCCAATGAGAACACGTAAGTGCATCACTTCGCTTCTTTTCCGTTAAGACACATTTTTTTTTTTTTGCGGGGACGCTGCGCAAAAAGTTCAAAGCCCGGCGAGGAGGTTATGTTCCGCGCGGACACCTGCACTTCGGGTGGTTGTGACACTGCGTGACAGTTCCGAAACTAGTAGCTAAATGAAGTGGGCGTTTCCCCTCAACGCAAAAAAAAAAAAAAAAAAAAACCTTGCAACAAGTGGTGCGCTGCTGGGTTGAGTGTGAAAACGTCACGTACGATCAAGTGGAAACTGCTAAAATCCACGGAAGCTTGACTTGTGCGTATAGTGGCGTGCTTTTCGAAAATTCCCTCTAACGGGGCAGAATAAATGCGCCTCGTGTCTCGTTATTTCGGGGTAGCGTTGGATGGAGTGCAGCGTATTTTCATTCGCGATGCGCACGTGGCATATTTTACGTCTGGCGGATCGTTAAAGAAGTTGGGATGTGTGGCCTAGCTAGGCTAACTGCTGCTATCTGCATTTGTGGCGTGTCGAAAATGCGCGAGTTGCACAACTTCACAGGTGTGCTTTAATAGAGCACGAAAAACATAAGAAACTGAAGTAAGGAACACACGTGTAAAAAATTTTAAGATGATTTGAAACTTAATCTGTTGCCTGTGTTAGCGTATTGTAGCTTAGAGCATGATATTCTGCATAATTAGAGAAACAAGCAAGCAATGCTGCAAAACAGTTTAATATCTTGTGTGTGAACTTGGCCTGTATGAAAAAAAAAAAAAACCTGATGGAAATATGCTGGCAAATGTAGAATGCAACTTCCAAATACAAATTTTCTGCGGAAAGATTTCATATGTAACTTCTATCTTTATGGCAAATAAAAAAAATATTTCTTCTCTTTTTTTTCTTACTGAAATTTTTAAATATTTGCCAATAACATTTGTATTGGAAATAATGAATTATTAGCTGATTTTTGAAATGTCACTAATCATGTCATTGAGTAATTGAGAGCACTTACTTGTTAATTTACTAAGTAAATAGGTTGCGACACTGTTAGAAAGAATTGGCAATAAATGAAACTGGATTCTAATTATCAATTTACAAAGTGTACAGTGAAATTAATTCGAGGTGACAGCTTTTTTTCTGCATTTGTGCATAAATCTGTTTTTTAGAGGTTTTTTATGTCGGCCTGTTCAAGTAATTCACTACAAAAAATTGAAATAGACCTATATTTGTGGCACGCGTGTTTTAGAGCTCCATAGGTTTACAGGAAATTACCTCATGAAAGGTCAAAAAATTGTCATTTCAGGGTTCAAATACAAGAACTCGAAGGCCCTTTAGAGCCAAATGATAAACTAGACCACGTTGAGTACCTCTTCAAGGGCAAGCTTCGTGGGCCCGAATCGCTGCCCGTATACAAAGGTGAGACATATAACATGGCACCCATTCTTCGGAATTGCCACGGGCTGACTGCATTCCTGTAGTCACAAGATGTGTAGCTACATAAGTAGCTTAATTGTATTTGCTTGTCCTTTACTGATAGCTTTCTACTAGCTGGAACTGTTAACCCTTCTGCAATATTGTCTCTTTGCTTGCAGGTAGCATTTACACCGGAACAGAGGGAGGCGAGATTTACAAAATCACTGGGGACAAGGTGACGCTAATTGCGAAGCTTGGCAAGAAATGCGGTAAGTTAGTGATAGGTTTACAGCCAATGTTAGCTTTTATATCTTGCTTTTATTTCAAATATAATGCTAGAAACTCGTACTGTTTTCTGTGTAAAAGGCACCTGAAGGGATAATTGATGTCTAATATTAGTCCTGTATAAGTCCTGGTCAGGATTTTCTGTAGACATCTACAGGCACTTCAGTTAATGTGCTAATGTTATGGCACAGTTGCCTAAAAACTGCGTCGATCAACCAAGGAGCTTTTTAGATGTTTTCAGAAATAGACTTCAGAAACATTGCACTAGCTTCCACTAGCATCACTAGTATTGCAATAGCAGATAAGAGATGTTGCTTCTGTTTTGCATTTCGGTATACATAGTATGTTTTTGATAATCATTCAATAGTCAGCTAATCATTATATAAATTTATGAACAGTGAAGCCTGCATTAAGTGACTACCTTAGCAACCTGTTCTGGGAATCCCATACTTCACAGAATAGCTTGTATTCATATGCTTGACATCAGCCCAACATCGGTTCAACTGACATCGGTCGCATTTTCTCGAACAGTTGGAGAAGCATATAATTAATTTACATCCCATTCAATATCACTTTGCTGTTTTTTTATTTCACTAATTGCTTAGATAAAGATAACTTCGAGGTGGCTTCACTGCATGGCAGTAAAATGAAAACCGGCGCGCAATCTTAACATGAACATGGATGGATTCACCATCTAGCATCAAGAAACAAAGTACGAGTACAGTCTTTGTTGGTTTTGTGTGGGACCTATTTTGGTTTGGCTATAGTTGCCATCGATCATTTTGTTAGTCTCATGACAATCGTACTCTTCAACGGTCACGAAAGGGTAGAAGCTTCGTGGCCTTCTTTTCTCAATTGCTTTCGAAGTCCTGAATTTGCTGGTTAGTGATGCGTTCACAGGGTGCTACTGCTTATTGTGCAGTTTCGTCCCTGTAAATTAACTAGTAGAGAACTTCCAAATGTTTTCTATCGTTACCTGGATTGTCATCAAATGCTAAATTGTTATTTATTGAATGTTGTGCTGACTTTGTGTTCATTCCTCAGAGGGCTTGTGGGAAGAGGAAGTGTGCGGCCGGCCGCTGGGAATGCGTTTCCACAAAGATGGCCGTCTGTTTGTCATCGATGCATATTACGGACTGTACGCCATCAACGTTGAGACTGGTATGCCCACACTGCTGTTTCTTACATTCATTTTTGGGTGTATTACAGCTAATGCAAAGAAATTACCTTTATTAGCTGTGATTTTTAGTGTTCTGCACTCATACCATTCACAATGTGGCATGTTTCTTGCTTTGTGTGGTTTAGCTTGTGCTGATCGTATATATGGCAAACGTAATTCGTAACGACCAAAATTTGAGCTAGTTTGCAAGGGTTTGTCATGAAATACGATAAAGTGTGCAAACATGAACACAAGAGAACGAGACAGGAACGTTTTTGGTAGCTTATGTTGTTTTGTTTATTGTTATTTTTTCTCTTGTACCGTATTCGTATGCCTTGCCTTCTTTCATGATGGCAGATGTCGTGTAAATGCTGCTGTTCATTCATTACGTGAAGGAGAGCCTGTATATGGTCTGTTTGTGGTGTATGAATTTCTTACTCTTATAGTGTGCAAGTAACACTTCATGGTTGCAATCCTCGCTTTGGTTAATGCAGCTGTCTGTGATAATGATGTCCTTATTTCTATGCATTAGCCTACATGCGAGGAAGGTTGAGTCTCTTCAGAGAATGCTAACGAGAGCAGATAAAAGGCCATGCACTCTTGTATGATTTAATTTAGATTCACATTTGGTTCACTTTATGCACTTAATGATTCCTTTGTGTGCACTTGCTATTAATTCACTTTAATTCACATGTAATCAACACTTAATTAGCATTAACTCTTATCTGGGGAATGTGCATGGCTTTGTGGTACCACTTAATGCGGGACACAAGATAATATTTCACTCATTAGCTACATTAGGCTTTCATCTTAATACTATTCTTAAAGCAGCCCTGCAACACTTTTTAAGTAGTTATAGAATAGATTCATCAAAAAAAGGTTATTGCCTCGCGAATTTACCCCTGTAAAAATTTTTAGGATCCGTCCTGCATGAGCGGAGTTACCAAGATCTGCATCATTCTATTTGCATTCTCCGTTCTTTTGTCCCGACGAAAGCGCTGGAAGCTAAGCAGAGAGGGATGGCATGGGGAAAGAAAATGTCACGCACATCTCGTGACCTCTAGCACTTTTTCTTTTTATTCGAATACGCGGCTTTTTAGTGAGATCGTGCACATGGACAAGTTGTGACCTCCTGCGGTAGAAAATTTCAGCCGACTTAGAGAATTCATAAATTTCAGGCCCCGTGCTGTGTTATATTTGGCTTGCGTTTTCTCAGAAGCTTCGACTACCAATAGGCAGCGTTTTCTGACCGTGCCCAATACGTGTTGCAGGACCTCTTCAATGCATCATAGCTCGCTAACCTTAAATTAAAATCTTCCTATGGCATTTGTTTTTCTTCAGGTTCTGTTCAGCACCTTCTGCCATCCAGCACTGAAATCGAAGGCAAAAAAATAGTCTTCGGGGATGACATTGACATCGACGATGATGGCTCTGTGTACATCAGTGAAGCAAGCAACAAGTGGCCCCTCAAGAAGATTATCTACACTGTTCTGGAGCATGAGCACACTGGCAGGCAAGTGCAAATTTATCCTAGAAGTGTTTTACAGCTAAGCTGTATTGGCCATGACATGTTGGCCAGGGAGCAGAAACTTGTGAGCCACAGAAATTGGGCGATCCCCCTGCTCGTGAACGGTCCACTATAAAACTAATAATGCATGGGAAACAAACAGCGACATATGTGCCACACAAAAGATTAGACAATGCGTGCTTCTCAAATGTAAAATTTGATAGGAGGATACACCAATTTCATGAGACTTCCTGGAAAGACATTTAGTTTGGTGTGCGATCATCTATGGTTAGAAACTGTTACCTCTTGTGTTGTGTGCTGAGAAGCCTCTATACTCTTCCACCTTCAGAGTGAAATGTCTCATCTATTTTTAGGGGCGAAGCTCCTTAAGGCGTAGGCTCTGCTGCGTAACCTGTAGTTAGCCACCTCTCGTTTAGTTCTTGCAGTGTTCACTAGATGGCGGTACTTGTAGTTGATGATGAAAGATGTGAGATGTTATAAAATAGGAATGATGTCGCATATGGCGCGTGTCATTGGTGGAAGGCAATCGTTCTATTTAGTGCCGCGACGTACGCTAGGGGGAGCGTTGTAATAAAATAGTGGGCAAAATCTACGGAGGATTCATGGTTTACCTCCGGAGCTTTGCCCACTCATCCTCATTCACTTAGTGGATATGGCGGCACTTTTTATTTTAAACCCAGAAGCAATGTACTCTCTACTGTAGTATGCCTTGTCATTGGCCATGTCAATGAGAACTAACAGTTATGCCAAGGGAAGTATATGACATTCAGTCCCAGCCACTGGCAGGAGCCAAACCTGCTACCTTCGAACGCGTCCATAACAAATCCATCGGACGTGACATGTCGGAGGTCGCAGCTTTGGCTCCTGCCAGCGACAGGTAATCTTTTCGCCCACTTTCGTTTCTCCACATCTACGTTACTATCAGTACTTATAGAATCCCCTATACTTGGCATATTAGTTCTCGTTAATGGCTGAAAAAAACATCCCTTAATTCTTTTTCTTTCCATGCATTATACGTATTATTGGAAGGTCGCAGGTTCGGTCCCTGAAGTTGCGAAGTTATCTTTTCTTTGTCCACTTTTCTCTCTTCACATTCGTATTACAATTACTACTAACATCCCCTATACTTGGCACCAATGCCTGTTCTCATTGATAATACATCTTACAAAGATAAAAATCCTTTTATTTTCCTTTTCCTTTCAGTGGAGAGTATCACTGTACTAGTATGGGAGCTTTGTTTTGATATGTGGCCAAGCACGGTCAAAGAATCAACAAAAATGACACAAATGCATCTTTGTCATGTTGGATGTTCAGATGAGCGCACACACTTGCTGTCCATCAGCAGTGGTGGCATAAATTTTTTACCTTAATAGTATGTATAGATTAGTTTTATAGTATCGAGCAGTTTTGCAAATTTTTCCAACAGATGCTGTGCTGCAGTTGCCTGACGAAATGTCAACGCAGGTTATTCTTCCATCTTTCCATTCACACCTATGTGAAAAATTGCCGCCAACCTGGGACTCGAAACCCTTCATCAGTGAAATTTCCTTCGCTCAAAATTGTTTCCTTGGTTTCAGATATATTTAAGTATTTGTTGCTACCATACCTGATGGACATAACACCATAGCCACCTACACGTACCGTTAGTATTGGAATAAAATTGAGCGCAAAACGATAACACACGAGAGACGGCTATGCGAGTACGATTCTATTCCAGAATGAACCAACGCACTCAACAAAGCATTTCATTAAGTTACCGTTAGTATTGCTAATGGACTCTTGAGTTCATTTTAGTAAGGCTATTATGCAAATGCATGTCGAATCATGCTTCCTGACAGTCTCACTTGGCTGCATTGATGGTTCTTGTATGGTTGGGAAAGGAAATTTCGAGCGCAAATAATGATGCAGTCTTTTTTGTGGAATCGCGTTGCAGCAATGTGCGCAACGGTGCACCCGCGACTTGCTTTGTGAGGTACCGTTGTGCAACAGTGCGCGCAGCGATTTACTGGTTGCACTTTTTCTTGCTCTCTTGCAGCAGTCTGTTGAAATTTTGAAGTCATTGGGACGTTTGCAATGTGCTCGCCAGACAATTGTCTGACAGAGAGAGAGAGAGAGATATATGCTTGTTTTATTCAATTTCTGTTAACCAAGACTTCACAAACTGCATATACTTTAATTATAAGAGTCAAAAAATGTTTCAGTTGACTGTGGCACGTTATAAGGAAACAAAAAGCACCTTTTTAAAGACTTAATGTAAAGAAATCGGCATGAACAAGACTGAGCACAAGAAGAGGACACAAAGACTAGCGCTGTTGAAGCTTTTTCTCGCGACTTGCATTTAATTATTACACTAAGGAAAATATGCGTTCCAAATTAACATTTATACTTGTAATGGAATGTCTTAAAGTTTGACTGGGTCGTACATTCTTCAACAATGCCTGTGGGACGAAAAACTTTTGGATGCTATATTCTCGCTTTCACATGGGAACGCAGCCTGCAGTAGATCTTGCAAGCAATAATTACCCACGAGATTAGAAGCATTTTGCTGAAGAATTCACACTCGCAATTATGCAATTAGCCATAACTACTAAGACAATAAACTCTCAGTGAAGCATGTAATTCACATGGCAGGCACACTATAGTTGGTAATGTGCAACCGTTCTCCAGTGTTTTCCTTGTATGGACAAGGTTTATTCTTCCGAGAGGCTACCTGCTGCAATATAGTGATACATACTGTAGCCGCTATCTCAGGAGTACGTGACACCAGGAAAAACAAGTCAATGTTTGGAAGATGAAGAGCTTGTAATGGCATTACGAGGAAGTTGTGCTCCTTTTGCTTGTGACCTTCGTCTCGAGGAAGGAAGGAATTGGAAACTGCTTGGATCGTCTATACGTGCCAATGATCTTCTATGATCGTGTTGTCGCAAAACAATTGAAATGACTCTTTCCTTATGATGCTAAGCTTGCGGAACCTTTTTATTTTTTTTGGCAAGTGACTATTACTGTTCTCGTTCAGTGGATGTCTTTTTATATCCGACCTTTATTTTTAACTTCCTTGTTGCATTTTGTTTTCTGTGAATTATGATAGAGGTGTTCTTTTGTGATGACTACAGTTGTGATGGTTAAAGCCGGGATGGTTGTATTTGTGATGGTTAATAAGAAAAAATCTGTTTACAAATTTCAATAATTTCTGGTAATTCAATGCTGTGTCTGCAGACTAATTGCAGGTTAATGGCACATTTTTACTTAAAGTATGATTTGCAATGTAACCAGTAACTTAGTGGAGTTACTGGTTATGGCTTTGCTCATTTTTACTTTTTGGGTCAGCTGAAACTTTGTAGTCATTGGAATATTTAGAAAGTGTCACAACTGAGCAGCCAGTGTTGCTTCTTTCTCAGAATTGTGTTCTGTTTTGTGTAGCTTGGAACAAAATCTCCTGAAGAACTAAACTTAATGCTAAATATCCATACTAAACCACCCTCTAAACCGCCATACTCATCCCAAGAGATGGGATCGTTTCAGTCTCTGAGTACTATGCATTACATCCGTCGGGGTAGATTGGCATGCAAGGTGTTGCACTGCTGTGCTCGAGGGTGTGGGTTTGATTCCAGGCTTTGGTGGACCCATATCAGTGGTGGGTGTTCAGCAAAAAACACCTGTTTGCTTAGATTCAAGTGCATTTTAAGGATCCATGTGGCCGGAACTAGTCGAGATCTTACCACAGCGACGTACCTTGTAACGATCCCTCTGGTATTAAGTGCCAAAAGCGCTACATATGTCCCCTTCAATCGCGAATTATGATTCACTGTATACGAATGTGTCATTTCCTCGCATAGCACAATTTCGAGGTGCTCAATACTACATTCCTAGATGGAAAATAAAGCAAATGTATTGCTTATTGTGAATTTCAATTGCTAATTGTAATGAAAATGCAATTAAATATGAAATTCTACAGTCAGTCACATTTCATATAAACAAGAAATACTATGGTCTCCAAATACATGTGCAATTAGGTTTTGGTGGTATTCGTTTTGAGAAAGAACATGTATTAACTATGAATAGAGTTCAGTTCATTCTATCGGCAATGTGTTGCTCTTTTTTTTTTTTTTGCCACAAGTTGACACAACTGGCATAAAAATGTTGGAACACAAGCATAGCCACCACCACTGATCAGGTTCTCGTGATTCCAGCATGCAAGACTGCAGCAGTTGTCGTTATCGTTGGGTATTAGAGTTTTCTTTAACCTCTTCCAAACAGGATTATCAAGTTTGATCCCAAGACGGGCAAGACGACAGTGTTGATGAAGAACCTGCACCTTCCCAACGGCGTCCAGATTTCCCACGACAAGATAAGCCTCCTCGTGTGTGAGCTCTCCATGCACCGCATCCTAAGGTAATTCACGCCCGCCATGGTGGAGCATTGGTTATACGGTGTTCGACTGCTGACCCATAAGTTGCGGGATCGAATCCTGGCTGCGGCAATCTTATTTTGATGAGTACAAAATGTTAGAGGTCCGTGTGAACACCAGGTGGCAAAAATTTCTGGAGCCCTCTGCTGCTTGTCTCTTGATCATACCATGGTTTTGAGGCATATAACCTGAACAATTGCTATATTAAAGGGACCCTAAAATGATTTTGTACAAACACATTGGGATAGTCCCAAGTGTTGCTTAGAGACCAATTTGAGCTCTCTGCGTCAACTTTGAAACTTATTAAAACACTTTAAATCTAGAATCACTGCACATTGGTACTACTCGGCCAAACGGGTTTTCAACCGCCTATTCACAGAGCGACATGCTCCGGCCGCATGACGAGACCAGAGCACGTCAGCCGCCACATCACCGCGACTGCTGATCTGATTGGCTGTCATGGGCTGTAGAATGTGCGGAAGTAAAATTGGCTGTTAGGGTGGTGGCACCTGTCGGGGCAGATATGAAGCAGTCCGCGATCTTCGTCTGTTGCCAGACCTGCGTGTTGCCGGGTGCACTGTGATGGCCGCAGACCGCGCGCAACCTGTTGGTGTGCCATCTTGGAGGTGTAGACTGACAAAATCTGAAATGGCCGAGGGCCCTCATCGGAGCTCTGCGATTGCCAGCAATGTCTATCCAGCAATGTCAGCAATGTCAATCGCCAGCAATATCTCATGAGTTTAGGTCAGGCAGATGTAATAAGGAGCGTACGAGAATTGTCCTTAGTGGCCTTGATACAGTGTTGCTAAATTTGTGGTGCGAATGGTTTGATGATGCTCGAGTCTAAACGCTGACAAAACATTAACTGTTCAAGGGTCTCTTTGAGGTGATTCAGCTTCGCTCTTCACATGCGTACTTCAAGGAATCTTCTTCAGCGCATCCAGGGATGTAGTACCTGCTATTATGCATGTCACTAAGTTGTCATGTCCCCAACACTACTGCTCGATTTCATTACACAAGTACTGCTCATAAAAATTCAAAGTGTCTGACATGCATATATAGACTTTCTGTATAAGACATCTTACTTAGCTTAAGCATTGATAACAATAAACGATTTGGTTTATCAAATAAGAAAAAATTAATAAAGTGAAAGCTTTACCTTAGCTATAACTCTGGTTTTCTTACTTAGACTGTGTGTATGCTGCAAAGCTGCTCTTTAATTAAGCATCTGCAGCACATATTTCAATAAGACATGTTCAATTGGAGAAAGCTGCCTCATGCAGAGTGGAAGACCAGAATTTTGATTTGTGGCTTGAGTTACATACAAAATTCTCATTACTGATAGTAAAGAAAAAAAATTCCAATCTGGTTTATGTAGCCAAAAAACTGCGATATCTGTGCTGGGCCAAGAAATTTTGCATAACTTTTAGGTGTTTGTTGGCAATGAGTTTTTTTCTCCTTGCATGACTTCAGAATGCCAACAGCAGGCTTACTTTTCATCTTCAAGTGACTCTTGCTGAGCATTTGGACATTATTGACATAATGTTTCCTTTGAGTGTTACATCGGGTATTTGTGATATAATAACTCGTGAGACAGTTTCGATTTCGCTCTGGCACTTGTGCTCTGTAAAATAAAGCATGGCCGACCTAATTTTATATTTACTTCATTAAGTCTGATAATTACCTAGTTGTATTGCAGTTGTCAAGACATTACGATTGTGCCTTTCTAACTGCGGCATTGCCCTTTTACGCACAACTTTATAAATTAACCTGCCGCTGTTGTCGAATAGTTATGCTCAACTTCTGACAAGAAGGTCGCGAATTCGAATCTAGGCCTCAGCAGCTGCATTCAGAGATAAGATGCTAGAGGCGCATCTACATTTAAACTGAAATTTAGATAAAAGAACATCATGTAGTCAAAATTTTTGGAGGACTCAACTCTGAAGTATCTCGTAAATGTATCATGGTTTTTTTAATGTAAAACTTTTCTCCTTATTATTATTATTGGTTGTACACCCTAGCATTGTCTTTAATTTTGTCTCCCTCGCTTCAGGTACTACCTCAGAGGCCCAAAGCAGGGGCAAACAGAGGTGTTCGTTGACAAACTTCCGGGCTGGCCCGACAACATTCGTCCCAGCAAGCGAGGTGGTTACTGGGTGGCCTTCGCGACAGGCCGCTCTTCTAATGACACGGGCATCATAGATTACTTTGTCCCTCTCCCGTTCATCCGCAAGGCAACCATTCGCTTCGTCTACCTCGTTGGAACGGCGTTGAAGACTGCCTCTCGTGTCTACCCGTTGGGCTTCATGAAAGACTGGGCATCCCAGGTTAGTCCATGCATAGCCACTAACTATAGACTTGTTGATTGCCTTTATTGCAAAATGTGGGTATCTCCTGACAATCTCCAGTTGGCCTTGAGGTCGAGCAGTCAATACAGAGGGCGAAATCCCATAGTGTGGATGGCTCTTTGCTTTGTCTGCTGGCCAACTGTGTTTTCATGTTTGCGAACGTCATGCACATCCTCGTAGAGCAACTTAATCGATTGTGTTAGTGCAGTATCCAATGCTTGTATATATGCCTACACAATATATGCAAGCATTGCATATTCAGAGGCTTGTATGCACTCGTATAAGCGAGTGCATGCACACGTTAATATGGGCTTAGATGTAATCATTATCCCGTTCATTTGAGTTCTTTCACATTTTCAAGGCCAATGTTTGACAAAGCACTTACCGGGGCAGACTCGGCTTACATTTTCTTTTATTTCTTAAGCAATATCGATATAACAACACAGGCTCATGCAGTGTTTTCTGCTGATTTCAAATATGTAATTACTTTACCTGTGACTCGTCTTGTTCCTGAGATAACTTAAGCTCACTGCCTATTGTTTAAGGCCTCTGTAGAAAGAAAAAAATGTTCAATTAAGAGATATTTAAGATATGGCAACATAGACTAATGATTAAAGATTGAAAATATGAAAGTTCTTGGGTTTTTTTAACCTTTCTTGGTTATTTTACAGGAAAATGAACTTTCTATTTTGAAAGCAGATGGAATTGTTACAATTTTGATGAGTAATTAATTAAAAAGCTTGTGCACTAAATTCTTGCGTTCTGCATACTTGCATTCTGTACATGTACAAGTTGCCATTGCAAAAATAATTATTGTTGTGCCCGCCCTGGCTGCAGAGATATTGAGGCCTTATAATTGAATACTCGTGACTTTTGCTTTTTTTTGTTTTGAAAAAAACAGGAAAACTAAATAGTTTCTTCAAAAAAAAAAAACAATGTCAATGTGCATGTTTCGAAATGCTCATAAAGGCACTCATAAATTTGTAGCAGAGCTATGAATCCAGGTGCCGGCAAATTATAAAGAAGCCTTAAAGTAGGCTTCCCATTCTTTTTTTTGCAGATTCTGCATTTTGGTAGCTCCAAGAATCTGGATAATCGGAATGAAATTACAAAAAAACTGCTTTCTGTTGCGTGAAAGTTTACAGAGATAGAAAAATTTTGTAGGAAACCGAATATGTGAATTAAAAATGTTTTGTCACTTTGCATGGATACTTTGATCAGTTGGCATGATTGTTGGTTTAATGTTACTGCAATGTTATGAATGTTCCTTTTAATATTGAAGCAACGTCAAGGAAACAGCCTGTTACTAGGGCAGGTGTACCGCAGCATGTGCAAAAACATGCCACTATGATAGGTTCCTTATACTGTGCTGTGTTCGCATTAAAAAGCCAGCATAATGCGTTATACATAAGTGAAATATGTTTGTTTGCAAACCAATGCTCTGTTATAACACTCTGCATGTCGCCTTGTAAAAGCTTAACTGAGAATAACAGAGCTGAGCTGGTTGGTAAGTACTCATTCTAAAGGCAGGATGTACAAATACTGACACAAGAAACAAGTCAAGGTACCTCAAACAGATCAATCGGACACCACAAACAACTTAACAGTTCATCTTTCACGCAGACCCGAAGTATTCCAATAAGTTTACCAATCACCTGGGCAAGCACAGAAGTTTTTTGTGCCTTCTTTCTTTTCTGCTGCTATGTGCCTCTTCAGTTGTCAGTAGGTGTTTATGGTATCTAACGAGTTGGTCATCATTAGCGGCGTCTTTTTTTTTCTTTTGTGTTTGTGTTCCCCGCTCGTTCCTTTAGAACAAGAAGCTTAACTGTTGCTCAAGCACCGCTTGCACCTTTCATGTAGTTATTTCCATAAGGCAAGTGTTGAACGCCTAAGAAGTTAAAGGACAATGTTTGTTGCTGCCAGTGCAGGTCTTTTGATATATTGGTGCAATGATGCTGCAAAAACTACAATATAAAAGCTTCTGCAAATAAAAGTGCATTGCAACTGACAGGAGCATTGTTGATGCACACCTTATGGCTAAGCAGGTAGTGATATGCGGCAGTGCTACGAATAGTGTGTAAACTTGTACGCAATAGTGTCTGCCATCTTTGCTTGTAGCATCCGGTGCAGAGACCAAATGCTATCCTTTTACTGTAGTTTGCAGGTCTTGTTACAAGGCTCGTTAATCCATAGCCATGATGTACTGTTTTTGTTTTTATCCAGTTTGAAAACGGATGGGTTCTTTACGAGACGTTGCCGCAGTACGGTCTCGTCGTGGAGCTGGCCGCAGATGGTCGCATCATCCGTAGCTTCCACTCGCCCAAGCACAAGATCCACATGCTGTCGGAGGTGCTGGAGCACGACGGCTACCTCTACCTGGGCTCCTACCGGAACCCATTCCTGGGCAGGATCAAGCTCTAGTCATTCGCGGTGCTCAGCCTACCTGCCTCCTCACAACACCATCAACGCGCACTCCATACTTCACAGCTGCACTGCGCGTCCTCGGATACGTCCACTCGCGCTCGCACCAGAAATGCGTGGCACAACACGGCTCCTCGAGCATAGACAACTGGTGCCATCTACAGACACACAAGAAAATGATACAAGCTCTCAGTTAACTAACAAAGTTCTCATAACGTTCAGATGTTTCCGGAAGTGCCTTACAATCTACATGCAACTTTCTTCTTAATGTTTTATTTTTATCTGTGTTCAGAGGTAGTCGAGTGTAATTCAAAGGATCCTTAAGGGTGGCTCATTCACACCAGTGATCGAAAGATAACACAACCAAGTATTTTTTCTACTTGCTTGAAGTTGCTTGCGGTTACTTGGACCAATGATTGCTGTCACTGCAAAAGAAGCAGGCTAAAGGCCAGTGAACTGTTTCAAGTGGAAAAAATGATAGCACAGCTTCACCTGCTGATGCAGTATCATTGCATCATGACTGACTGGATTGCTCATACCTTTGTACATAATGAGCAGCTGTAGTGCGCGGTTAAATGATAGATGCTAGGTTACCATTCGTGCCACTCTTGACTAGATTCGTTGAGTGCCTGATCGAATCTATGCAGTGCCTAGAGTAGCAGGTGTAATCCTTGCAGCACTAGCATTGTGGCGTTGGTGAATATACCACGAATCCTGCCAGCCACTAGACTAACAAGGCTCGCAGCATTGAATTTCTACATTGCATTTGAAACGTTTACGACTTATAATTCTACCATCAAGATTTAAAGTGTATCTCGTCCGAAACTCTCCATGCTCAAGAATATGTGACCAAGTTGGCTGGAGTAGAATTGGTCAAGTCTAAATATGAAAAGTATATTCTGGATAACTTTTTCAAACATGATCACTCGCGCTGCAATGCTTCAATGCTGGGAGATTTACATTTTACCTTTATACGGTAGATATACGCATAACTCCTGCGTTCCAGTTATGTACTCTTGAATTGACTGTGGATAAATCTAGCAGGATAAAACTGAAAAATTGTTACATTGCACAAGTATGTGGGTGAGCTGCAGCTACATGTTGTGTTGAATGTTTTGGCTGCCGAGGTTATGTTCTCAGATGATTACCTCCAGTGATACTTTCCATGTTAATGTTCAGTCTTCAGTGGAGCCAAGTCCGTTTAATGTATATGGCAAAATAATACTACTCTTGAAACTAGACGGGAGTGATTATCTGAGAGCAAGACTGGAGAACTGCTCATTTTTGCCTGTTACATGCAGGTACAGAACTTTGTGAAGTGTTTTCGTTCTATTTATCATTTTTCTAGTAGAACTCGTGCCTTACTGGCTAAGTTGTGTGCTTTCATTACTCATGGCATCATCAGCATAGTCAATTTTGCTGGAGGATAGAGTTAATTGCATTGAATACTAACGATGTGATACTTGAACTATTGCTGTGTACCTGTGTTTATTCACATTCCTTCAGAAACACTTTCGAATTAGTTTTACAAGTGCTCGTCAAAAGGTCTGCACTCCTAGAAAGGGCAAGAGCTTATCAAATCAAGTTTAATAAATTGTAATGAGTCATGTCACGCTAACAAGAATTTGTAAGTCTATTGTGTCCTTAAAAGAAGTAGAAGGGGGTTCCCTTAACAAGGAATGCATAATCATGTGTAATTTAGTGATGGGGAACAGGGTACTATGGACTAAAGTTACTGGACATTCTTTCAAAGGTTAATAGTTGATCACTAATTCTTTTGAAATTTTCTTGTGTGCACTTCAACCAGGGCATTATACATAGCAGTCGTCTTCGAAATTTCTCGCGACTGCTTCGCAAAAGTTCTGGGATGTGCAGTCTATGGGCAGATGTTGCAATAAAAGCGTTCACTTGTGCCAAGAGTTTGTTCTCGTTTGCTTGATGGTTTTGTCAATTAGGAGGGATTCGACAGATTGCAAAGCGCTTCAAAAATTGAGTTGCGTTCCCTCGTGCTGGAAACCTGTTCGAGCACTGTTGATGATATTCACGCTGTGAACATACAAATTCACAGGCTAGATATTGGCAAAGAAACTTTGGCAGTGAACTGCCCCAGTCTAGTTTTGTTGCTGCAAAAGTTGCAAATACGTTGTTGCTGCAAATACGATATTATTTGTGTTGTGGTCGATGAAGTGTGCTCCATACTTGCAAGCCTAGCTTGTATAAATACGTTCGTTAAGTTTCATAATACAACCAATACATGTAATGTGTATTCAGTACATACATAGAGGGTACAAATTCGGTGTTGCGTCCTCCAGGTGGGACAACGAAGAACATTAATTTCGGGCTAAAGACCTAAATTCTCTTTTAGTGGTGTTGTGTTCAAATTGTATTGGCACTTTGCTAAACAAATGAATTAATTTGTAGATTACCTACTTGCCATATAGACATTATGTAGGGGGAGGGCAGACAAAAATGTAACAAGAGAAAAAGCTAGTTGCAGAGATATACACAAAGATCACTATCATCAGTATAGCTCAAGTATAGTATAGCTCAAGAAGTACATTTTCAAGACTTGCGAAATTGTTTCTGCATTAGCGAACTCGTGTACAAAAAAAAAATCTGTTATATTTACTAAGTCATCCGTTAAACTGGTAGTCTATTGTTTTAGGAAAGAGTGAAAAGGTGTTGCACTTGAAGGAGAAAATCCTTTATCCGTTATCACAAGTCGATGTGTAGGATGGTTCAACAAGGTAGCTGATTGATACCCATGATGATTGATACCTATGATTGTAGTGTATATTGAAATTTGCCAATAGAAGGGCATTTTATGAGATCGCTAATAACAGACTCCAGAAACCACAAAGCATGCTGGCGCAGTTTTTCTAAAAGCCTACATGCACTAGCAACATTGGTGATCCCATCTTGAAACATTGTTAAAAAAAGAAAAAAAAATCTTAGTTCAAGGCAGCCAACACTGACAGCAACAACTTCAAAATGCAGAGCTGGCTACAAATGTATCTTTGCACAAAATGAAAAAATTGTGTGCTTTTGTAGCTCTAGTTTCTGCGAGTGTTTCCAGTCCATATGAAGTAGCATTTTGAGTGCAAATACAGACAGCTATGAGATCATAGTACAAAATTGATATGATCGCGCAGTACTATGACAATTACCAAACAGGATCAGTGCATGTCCCGTTTGATCTTTTTTCTTGTCATTTTATTGCACTTTTTTGTACCATGATCGCATACCAACATGCTCAGTTTCAAAGGCTTTTGAACGATTATGAAAGTTCACCTGGTTGGCTGCATTGTAGGTTAACTACGTTGTTGCCATAACATTCTCACCAGAGGACACTTTTTCTGCAAGCCATGGTTAGGAACAAGTCACTACATGTTTCACAGCACGTGTTTCAGCCATAAAGTTTCCTAAGTTAACTAGAAGGGGGACTGTAGCTGCGATTGTTCAGTGACCATGGGAATGATGGGTAGTACACTGATTTGCCTAGTCTTCGTACTTGCAGGCAGCAAATCGCACTTGTGACCTCGTTTATTGTTTCAAAGTAAAGAACGAACTTTTTTGAACTTCGCGACCTGATTTGAAATGGTAAGCGTAAAAAGAATAAGGTGGTAAAGTGCAATCGCTGAACATTTGCCGATTTTTGTTATGCAAGAAAACGGCTCCAAGCCCCACAAACACGCACCAGTTGTGGCAGCTTCGACACATGCGATGTTCTCGGCGTTCGGGTTGGCCACCACGAAGGAGCCGGAAGTACGAAGATTATACAAATCCGTGTACTACCCATCGTTGCCTTGCTCGCTGAAGCGCCTTGCCTTGCAGCTCCCATAAGATGGATGGATGTATGTGTCTGGCTGCACCCATTAGATCAGGTGGCGGCTCAGGCCACCTAGCCATTGAGTACTATTACTATGTGTTTAAGGATTAAATTTCATTCGTGCCTTGATTGTAGCCACCAATCAGTTTGCCTTCTCCTGGTTATTACTACCCATTTAAATTCTGTCTTGCCTTTACTGTCCCTAAACCCCAATGCTTTGAAGAATTCTGTGCCATTGTCTTGGACTATAGGGTAAAACCCTTTACAGAACATTATCAAATGTTCAGCTGTTTCCTCCTCCTCTCCACAGTCTGTGCCTTCGTATTTGCCTCGGTATGTTTTGGTCCACACTATTCCCGTTCTGGCCTCGAACAGCAGGGAACTACCCCGAGAGTTATCGTAGATCTTTTCTTTTGCAATTTCCTGCTTGAAAGTTCGGTAGCTCTCCAGTGATGATTTCGTAAGCATTCCAGTCTTTCTCAAGTCCCTCTCTATTTCCTTCACCTTCTTCTTAACTGATGTTTCCTTTTGGCTTGGTGTTCTGCTGTTGTCTAAATACTTGCTTGACAATTCTCGAGTTTGCTTCCTCTGTTAAGTATCAGCATTCTTCATGTACAAGTAGCTGAAAACTTTCCTAGCCCAACGCTCCTCTCCCATTTTTCTCAATCACTCCTTAAATTCTATCTTGCTGCTAGCTTCCCTGCACTCAAACAATGTCCACCCCATTTCACCCTGTACCCCCCCGTTTTGGGGGATTCCCATGTGCTCCTAAAGCATGTCTACCTATGCCACGTTGTTTAATTTCCAACCTTGCTTGAACCTCTGATTTCATTCACAAGACCGCATTGCCGAACGTCAAACCTTGGACCACGACACCTTTCCAATTCCCTCTCACAACATCAGACCTATTGTAGTTACACAGTGCCCTATTTTTCATTACAGCTGCACTGCTGTTACCCTTAGTCACTACGTATCTTTCATACTCCCTTGGGTACTCAGCCCCGTTATTTATCCATACGTCCAAATATTTGTATTTATCCACTATTTCTAGCGTGACTTCCTGTATCTTATGTTTAATGCCTTTGTTATCATTAAATATCATGATTGCTGAATTTTCCCTGCTGAACTTAAAATTTAACCCATCTCCCTCATTACCACAAATGTCTATCAATCCTTGCTCTAGAGGGAATGTTTTAGAGGGAACCAGGGTTTCCTCTAGTGTATATTTAGGAGACTTTATGGTATCAGGTCTGCTCTTAAAATACATCGGGACTTTAGTCTTTGTAGCAAGTGCACTTCGTGCACTACAATTGCCACATCATTGCCCTTTCAGCGAATAGAGATGAATGGATGGATGAAAAACTTTTATTGGGGTCCTGAAGGATTCCACCCTCGTTTTATAGGGGTAGGATGGCGGGCCGCTCCCACATTGGGATGGGGAGGCCCAGCCTCACAGCCGCATCGTGGGCCTTCTGGACAGCCTTTAGTTGTATGAGAACCGGACTCGTGAGCATTAAATGAAAGGAGTTTTCAGAAAATTCTTCATTTTTTATTTGCAAAGAGGGGCACCTCCAGAGCATGTGGTTGAAATCACTGCGATTCTGGCAGTCCGGACAAAGTTCTGAAATATCGGAGTAATGGTTATAGGTTACGAGGCTAGGGTATGTTCCTGTCTGAAGCATGCGAAGAGAGATTGCCCGTGGCCTAGACAACTTTTCGTGTGGCAATGGAAAGGACAAAGAACATAAAAATTAAAGGACAATGCATGTCTTAACAAGCTGCTTCTTGGGCAGGCTCTTTCTGCTGTTTATCTCGAATAACTGCACCCCAAACAAACATATAACACATTCGGGAAACCAAGCCGCATATTAACCTGATAGCGTTAAAGAGCTCACTCGTACTACAACATTGCCCAAGTGAAAATTGCAGTCTTGGGCAGTAGACAAAAAAAAAAAAAAAGAGTTCCTTGCAGTAAGCTTATTTGAGGATGTTGCTCCCTTTTTCAGGTGAGAGCACAGCCATGCTATTACAGCGAAAGCTGTTACGGGATCACAAAAAGGGCCGTGTGCGTCGTAGTTGTCCGTAACTACTATCGCAGCAAATGAGAAAAAAAAAGTAAACACTGAGGACATTACGGAATTCAACACCGGTTCCGCTGTGTGCCATCCCAGTATTGTACCACAGAGCCGCGTCAGTGCTTGAAACTCCATGGCAAACTAGCCTTGGTTAGGTAGGCCTGACGTCGGGAAAGGAATCGCGTTAATATGAGCAATAAAACGTTTTGGAACAGCAAAAGAACAGCCAGACATCACAAAATGCGAATTGCGTAACGAGTGGGTCGTCGGGTGCACCAAGCCATCACGAAAGCTTGAGGCATAATTCTTCGTCCTCAGTTACAGGGTAAAAAAAAAAAAATGCACGAAATTCCTTGCAAATGTGTAGTGGGTACCATGCTTCTCCGAAGAATGGCGTAGATAGTTACTCCTTGCTACCCAAACATTCATAGCGTAGTGGGTACCCTGCAAGTGTGCTTGCTGCAGTTACCGAAAGTGTCTGGAAAAGGCTCCAAAAGGCTGCTCTTCGAGCTTCCCCTGTGATTGTGCTGCACATTCTGCGCAGCCCTGGCGGCTTTATTTTTTCACATTTGGTGAGCTTTTTTATCGGCTGGAAAAAATGAACTCATTATTCAAAGCAGAGCTGTTAATGTCATTCGAGCATGTCTACAAGTCCCTCATTGACAATTTGATAATTAGGTGTGTGCTTGTCAGCCTACAAATATAATTGACCAAAAAAACCTTAATAAAAGAATAACAGTACTGACTAATTCAGCATACTATAAGTAATATGCACAAGACTTGCTTGGCATAATT
This sequence comes from Rhipicephalus microplus, assembly GCF_043290135.1. NCBI lineage: Eukaryota > Metazoa > Arthropoda > Arachnida > Ixodida > Ixodidae > Rhipicephalus > Rhipicephalus microplus. Next base: position 190,856,168 of record NC_134705.1, read on the forward strand.
CTGTTTTTATAAAGATCTTGCTGTTTAACGATTAGAACACCTTATATAACATCCAGATACATGTGCACTATCACCGGAGCCATAGCAGAGCACAGGATATAATGCCAGGTGCCAGTGGCAGCAATAGTATCAGTGGTATCTGAACTTCTACTCGTGACTGCACACTTTGTTTCACATTACATGACACTAAATTAAACATGGTTGACTCAAACTCTCAGGCGGCAGCGAAGGCTGTTCCTGTGGCGTTGAGCATAGTGATAGAAGAAGTCAATGTGACGGCCTGAAACAACCCTTTAATGACAACATTATGTGATGTGCATGCCTCCATAGATAATGGTATGGAAACAAAGACTGCAGACAGTTCAAGAGCCGATCTCCCAAGTGCGCCTAGTCAATCCATAGCAGCGCACGGATCAGAAGAATGCAGACCCTGGGAGAGATTAAAAACAGTGTGACAAACAACTTGCCCTGTACAATTGCTGAAGAGCTGTGCTGCAGATCTTCACTCGTCGAAGCGTATCGAGTTGACACCAGTGTCGATGCTTCCACCCGAGTACGTTCCTCTCTTCTTCTTCGTTTTCTCGTGCCTGAAGTCCTTGCCCTTGACGTTTTTCAACACGCTGTAGGCCTTTTCTCCCCAGGATCCCCGAGCACCTGCCTTGGCTTCGAAAGAGTTGTCGCGCAGTTTGGGGTCGATGTGCACTTTCTCAGCTTTCACTCTCCGAAACGGCGAGCTCTTTCTTCCTTTCTCGGGGGAACTAGGCTTGCCAGTACCGTTAAGCATCGGTGTACTCTGCGCTTTCTTCTTGCCTTTGTTTGACTCTTCCTCGCTTTCGTCCTCGCTAGAGTCTTCCGCATTGTTCTGGGTTGCTTTTGGCGTCGATGTCTTGCCTTGCAAAGGCTTCCCAGCCTTCTTTACTGCCGGCTCTTCATCTTCGCTGTCTTCCGATGAAGACGACGATTTCTTTTTCCCAGCGGGCTTCTTCGGCTTTTTCGCAGACGAGGTTTTTGCAGGCGCTTCTTCGTCACTGTCATCTGACGAGGAAGATTCTTGTTTCTTCTGAGACTTCTTTTGAGACGCAGGTGTTGCCTTGGGTGTTGAAGCTGGGGTGTTCTTTGGGGTCACCACGGGCTTTTTCGCTGGCCATCTGTTGTCGTCGTCGTCACTGTCGGATGAAGAGGAGTCTTGCTGAGGCTTAGCGGCAACTGGCGTTCTTTTCCCAGGAGGAGTTTTCGACGGTATAGCCGATGCGGAGGGACTCTTGCCCTGAGGCTTCTTGGGAGCTTCATCCTCATCACTGCTGTCGGAAGAAGATTCTGCCTGTTTCTTCGCAGGAGTCGGCTTCTTTACGGCACTCGACTTAGTTGCACTGGGTTTGGGAGGCGCTGGCTTTTCATCCTCAGAGTCGCTGTCAGAGTCTGAAGAGCTATCTTTTTTTGTTTGGGCTGGCTTCTTAGCTGGTGCTGACTTTGCGGCCGCCTTTGGCGGGGCCGGCTTCGACTCTTCCTCGGAGTCGCTGTCCGAGTCTGACGAGCTCTCCTTCTTTGTCTGTGCTAGCTTCTTTGCTGGCGCTGGTTTTGCAGCGGCTTTGACAGGTATCGGTTTCGATGTTTCCTCCGAGTCGCTATCTGAATCCGAACTGTCTTGCTTCGCTTGTGCTGGTTTAGGTGATGGCTTTGATAACGGCTGCTTGCCCTTGGCAGCAGCCACTGATTTCGCCGGCTCGTCATCTTCAGAATCACTCTCAGAGCTAGAGCTGTCTTTGGCAGCCTGCTTAGCCGGTGCCTGCTTCGCAGCCGGCTTACCAGGGGTCGCCTTGGGTGGTGGTGCTTCGTCGTCGGAGGAGCTGTCGCTCGACTCTTTCTTCTTAGCCTGCGGAGTCTTCTTGGCGGGACCAATGGACACCTTCAACGGAGTCTTCTTGGCGCCAGCGGCCGCAGGCTTGACCACTTTCTTGGGAGGCTGATCATCCTCGCTTTCCGAAGACGAGTCGCTGTCATTCTGAGGCTTGGCCGGCGTCACTTTTGGTGTGGCGGCCTTACCGGCAGGCGCCGCGGCGGCGCTTTTTGGAGTCACAGCCGACTTCTTCTGTGGTTCAGACTCGTCAGAACTGTCAGAGCTAGAAGATTCGTTCTTCTTGGTAGCAGCCTTCTTGGCTGACGATGCAGCATTCTGGGCCTTTGGCGTAGCCTTCGCGGTTGCTTGCTTCTTGGCGGGAGGTGGCTTCGAGGCTTCGTCGTCAGACGAAGAGTCGGAAGAACTGTCCTGTTGCTTCTTCTGAGTCGAAGCCGGTTTTTTCGGTGCCACCGGCTTGGCCTGCGGCGTTGCTTGCTTTGTCAGCGCAGCTTTGTTTCTGGGATCGTCGTCGTCGTCAGAGCTGCTCGAGCTGTCTTCGTCCTTCTTCGATTGCTGGGGTTTCTTGGGAGCCGCCTTGAGCACTGGTGTCGGAACGGCAGGCTTCTTACTCGGCGGTGCTGCGGCTTCGGAGTCGGAACTGTCGGACGAGTCGCTCTCGGGCTTGGCTCGCTTGCCAGGGGCCTTCGATTGAACAGCCCCCTGTTTCGGCGTGACCGCTGGTGTCGTCTTGCCCTTCGGTGCTTCATCTTCGGAGGAATCGGAGTCCGAATCCGAGTCCTCGCTGTGCTGTGCCGGAGCACTGGGCTTAGGCTTCTGATTAGAGGCGGGCGTTTTCGCGTTTACCTTGGAATTTGTGTTTCCTTTAGGCGTTGCCGAGTTGACCGGCTTCGCTGGCTTGGCCTCTTCTTCGCTCGAAGAATCATCGGAGGAAGACACGTCGTGCTTTGACGCAGTGCCGGCAGCACCACATGGCGCCAGCTGCAGCAGTAGTTTGCGCTGATGAGGCTGCCCTTCGAAGTACGAGCTCACCACCTTGTCGAGCTGCGCGACTCCTGCGGGCAGGGGCTTGGCGCGTCGTTTCTTCTGGAACTGGTTGGCGAGCGCTTTGTCGACGCCGCTCAAATACTGGAAAACGAGGGACGCTGTCGCTGCTTGCATGCTGTCGGCAGCCATTACGCCAGTTGAAAGGAGAGAATCGCGGGACGCCAACGGCGGCTCCACGTGGGGTCCGCTCCGCAAGCTTACATTGCCTACGAGCGTGTGTAAGATAATCTAAAATTACAAGTTAAATATATTTGAATAATTTAGTCTAGAACATAATTCACGTATTAATAGCTTTTGACTATTTTTGACAACAAAACATCGCTACCCCGCAGTTGCTTTTTGACCTTCGAAATTGTCTACGAGCGTTTGCAATCTCAAAGGCTATGTATCTGTACGCATTTAGTTAACATTTCACTTTACCATTAAAATGTTAAACATTAACAAGTATCATCACATAAAGTTGTACAAAAACAAGTTTATAAAAATAACGTGACAAACAAGCGTTTTAGTGGCACAGTCGGTTGTACGTTTTATTACAAACCTAGTCGAGTCAAGCCAAGTTTTCAAACGCAAGCGAATCGGCGCAAAACATGGCGGACGTCGCCGCACGTTCGCTTCAGTACGAGTACAAAGCAAACTCCAACCTTGTGCTCCAGGCCGACACTCGTCTCATCGAGCGTCGGCCCCGCGATGAGGCGACAGGCGAAGTGGTGTCTCTCGTCGGGAAGCTCGAGGGCTCCCGCATGGGAGACCGCTACCAACGCACCAAACCCAGCAAAGACGAACGCAAGTCCAAAAAGCAGCAGCAACAGCAGCAGAAGAAGGCGTCCGACGAAAGCCGCTACGACGCCGCCAAGCTGAAAGGCCAGTCGCTGCTCTCCGAGGGCGTGGAAGACGTCGTCGGCATCCTGTACCGACCCAAGACCACGGAGACGAAGCAGACTTACGAGGTCCTGCTGAGCTTCATCCAAGAGGCGTTGGGCGATCAGCCTCGCGACATCCTCTGCGGTGCCGCCGACGAAGTCCTCGCGGTTCTCAAGAGCGACCGCATCAAGGAAGGAGAACGTCGCAAGGAGACCGAGGCGCTGCTGGGACCCGTAGCCGAGGAACGGTTCGCGTTGCTCGTCAACTTGTGCAAGAAGATCACCGACTACGGTGTCGATGACAAGCAACCCGTCGTGGAGGAAAACATCGACGAGACGTACGGCGTCAACGTGCAGTTTGAGGAGTCGGATGAAGAGGAGGACGAGATCGTGGGCGAGGTGCGCGAGGACGACTCGAACGACGAGGCCGAAGGTGAAGAGGCCCACCTGGACACCACTCTGCAGGCAACCAACCTGATCGCTGGCCGCGAAGGAGGTCGCAAGGGATCCAAGAGCGGGTTGCATCCGCGCGAGATCGACGCCTATTGGCTGCAGGTCGGTACTAAGCGGGAAAGTTGCTTGCTTTTTGAAAGTGCGGAGCACTTTAGGCTTGTCGTTCATCAACAGTCTCGGGTCGCATGGTCACGCAGTAGTCAGTATAGGGCTAAAATAAGGCCAACAGTGCTGAAAAGTACTGCGAGACAATGTAACAAAGTCTACAATAATATAAGCTACAGAAGTAACCGAGACCTAATCCCGATAATTTACTCAAAATCGCGAAAAACGTTGCCGAAACATGCGGCTGGTACCCGCACCGCGTCAAAGAGGGCGCCACCACCTCGAAAAATGCTTAGAGAATTGCTGGGTTGCCTGTGCTATGCACTTCCTCAGATATATATATATATACCCGGCACACACGCTATACGTATCTTGCAAATGTCATCAGTTCCTGTCTTCCGTCCGTCATTACCGAGTCCACTGAGCACATACATCTCCGTGACCAGGACTACGCCGTGTAAACGTTGGCACGGAAGATCGTTTGGTGTAATCTGAGCGTTGTGATTGTTTGCCTCGGGCTTATGGTGAAGGGGAATAATTCAAGGCATTATGCTGCCAGCAGCAATGCAATGTTGACTGGTGAACTCTGATCCTCCATGTCTGCAGTGTCAGAGTCTATGATGTTGCACGTAATGGCTGAAGCAGCTTCACACAAGATTTGCGAACATGCCTGTTAAGAAGTGACACCCGCACGTGTATTTTGTTCAATGTCTTGATGTCCTTCTTGCTTTTGTGGGCATAAGCCATGTGCTTCGCTTCTCTGACAGCTCTTCCGTGCACGGTTTTGTGATCACCTTTGGCAAACAGTGCTGCTTCTGGTTCTTCTTTATCTCTTTTACACATCACGTGTTGCTGTCAAACATGGCGCAAATCGCCATTGCGACCTACATCGTTGACGGGAAATGCGAGATCCACACGGCTTGACTCGGCGATGATGGCGCATGCCGAGATCTTATTCCACAGTTCTGCGGTGTGACGTACTTGCAAGTTATGTATAGTCCTGAACTGCACATCACGCGTATTCGTTTATTCCTAATGTGTTCTTACTTGTGTACATACGTTCGCAGTGTCATAAGGAGTCTTGAGCGACTCGACCGTACTTCTAAACTATTCACCTCTATTTGTCCAGTTTCACGACTGCCAGGGTCAACAATAGGCGCCTGCACTTCTGCTGCTGATGCCAGCATGATTCTATAAGATATAGTTGCAGCTCCTTGAGAGCTACCGACCTGACTTCTGTGCAGCACCCTATGAGAACACTAATGATAGCGAATATAGTGTGCTAACCTCAGCAACACTCAATAACAGACAGCAGATACTCTGTTTATGCTGTCAATCCTGCACTGAACACCCTCGTGGTAGTGAAAGGAATTGCATACTAGTCGACCACCTAGTACACTCCTCTACATGCAGGTAATGGTTGTAATTTATTCTCTAGTGATGTTATTCAATCTGCCTAACTACAGTCTTAAGAATGACATCAAAGCTCCGTCTGTTGGAAACCTATACTTTACTATTTACAGGATTGTTGTGCATATTGCACTAATAACCAGTCGCTATCTCAGTGAAGTGCATTATAATACATATGTATGAGTTCCTTTATTTAAAGTGCGTGGTACGAGGTACTGCACTCTGTTTGACACATTAAGTTCTGTATTATGGAAGCTAAGCAAGCAGTTTCATCAGCAGAATGTTAAACTTGCACATCTTGTGATTTGGTTCCAAAAATGTGTCCGCGAGGCTTCAAGTGATGCGTTGCAACGAGCTGCAAATAAGGTACCAAGAAAACAAATACATTCTTAGGGATCCAGCTGTATAATAAGTGATGTATAATATTGCCACGGGCATGGAACGAGGTTGGGCTATGCCACAGCCTGTATGTGCCATTGTGAGAAAGATGAAAAGTAGACGATGAGCTCGTGTTTCTTGTGACCAGTTTGGCTTGATGTCAAGTGTTCCTGTGGATAGAGGTTGTGCTATCTATAATCACGGAACATTTTTTCATGAGCCAGATAAAGTCAAGAGTATAGCATCCAGCATCGTAATTGCTTCTCGGCTGTGAAGCAAATGGAAAGAAGTGAACCCGGTAGTCCTTTGAATCGCAGTGTTGTAAGTAAACGTTACATAGGCAGAACATTATCCCAGTTTTTGTTATCGTGTTCGACGTACATGAATAACAAGCCAGCGAGCGTCTTGTTTAATCTCTCCGTCACATCATTCGTTTGTAGATGGTGTGTGGTCGTTTTGCGATGAATGGTTCCACTAAGCGTCATGACGTCTTGCATCAGTTGGGCTGTAAAAGCTGTTTCAAGGGTCAGTGATAACAACTGTTGGGGCTCCATGTTGGAGGACGATGTTGTTCATGAAAAAAATATGTAATCTTATTGGCGGTGCCTCTTTGTAGGGCTTTCGTTTTGCTATACCTCATCGAATAGTCAGTAGCAACTATGATCCAGCGGTTGCCATCATGTGGCTTCCGGAAGAGCCTAAGCAAGCCCATCCCGACTTCTTCTAATGGTCGTGATGGTGGTGCAACAGACCTTAATAAACCAGAGGGGCACACAGGTAGGGTTTTACGGCGCTGGCAATGGTTACGCATTTTAACGTAATGCTTAAGATCCTGGGTGAGCTTTGGCCAGTAGTAGTGCGTACGAATCGGGGCAAGGGTACGTGCGAATCCTTAGTGGCCGGAGGAAAGATCGTCGTTGGCAGGCAGATAAAATGTCACCACGTAGCGCTGATGGAATGACGAGCAGGTGTTCAATCGCCTAAGGTTCGAAGTTCCTTTTGTAGAAGATGTTGTAGAGACAAAATGACCCTGGACTCATGAATGCCTGTATGGACTTAAGTTGAGGCCTTCAAGGTTGTTGATAAGATATCGAAGCTCTGAATCATTCCGCTGTTGTTGGGCCAAGTCAGATTCACTGAACGCATAAAAGAAACGGCCATCGGTATCATCATCGCTCGATGTCGCTGCAACTGGAGCGCGTGAAAGGCAATCGGCATCAGTGTGCCCGCGGTCGGACTTGTATATGACTGTTATGTCAAATTCTTGAAGGTGCAAGCTCCATCGCGTATGGTGCCTTGAAGGGTCTTTGAGATTGGCCAGCCAACAGAGAGCATGATGATCCATAATGACTCTGAATGGATGGTCATACAGATACGGTCGGAACTTTGATATTGCTCAAATAACAGCAAGGCAGTCCTTCATTGTCGAGTAGTTAGTTTCCGCAGATGACAGAATGTGGCTAGCATAAGGATGCTTGGTGCCGTATTGCCACTGGACGAGCACTGCACCAAGACCAATGTTGCTTGCAAAAAACCTTCAGTTACTTTGAATAATTTGAATATTGAATATTTGAATATTTTGAATAATTACTTTATTGTCAATGGATACAATTTTTTTCTTGCTGTAAACCATGGCCTTTTTTTCCTACCCAATAGCGCAAGCTGAGCAAGTTTTACGATGACCCTGTCGTGGCTCAAACAAAGGCTGGCGAGGTCCTTGACATCCTCAAGACGGCTGTTGATGATCGTGACGTCGAGAACCAACTGGTGCTGCTCCTTGGCTTCAACCAGTTTGACTTCATCAAGGTTCTGCGGCAGCATCGGCAGATGATCCTCTACTGCACTCTCCTGGCTTCGTCCCAGAGTGCCACCGAGCGATCAAAGTTGCGTGACAAGATGCAGGCAGACCCCGAGCTTGAGCGGATCTTGAGGCAGCTCGAAAACACGGAGAAGGATGACATGGTGCAGGAGGAACGTGAGAGGCGGGCACAGGCCCGGCAGGCCCGTGTCAACGCCGAGCTGGAGCCCATGGACATGGATGAAGACAGTGTCGTCCCACAGATGTCTCAGTGCAAGATGCTGGACCTGGAAGACCTGTCGTTTCAGCATGGCAGTCATTTCATGGCCAACAAACGGTGCCAGTTGCCTGACGGATCGTTCCGTAAGCAGCGTAAGGGCTACGAAGAGATTCACGTTCCTGCCCTCAAGCCCAAGCCGTTTGACACCAATGAGACACTCGTTTCAGTTGACAAGCTGCCAAAGTATGCTCAGCCTGCTTTTGAAGGGTTCCGCAGCCTCAACCGAATTCAGAGCCGTTTGCACAAAGCTGCGCTAGAGTCTGACGAAAACCTCCTTCTCTGTGCCCCAACTGGTGCTGGCAAGACCAACGTAGCTCTTCTCTGCATGATGCGAGAGATTGGCAAGCACATCAACCCGGATGGCTCCATAAATGGAGACGAGTTCAAGATCATCTACATTGCCCCGATGCGTTCCCTCGTACAAGAGATGGTAGGCAACTTCAGTAAGCGGCTCAACTCGTACAACATCACCGTTTCCGAGTTGACAGGCGACCACCAGCTGACGAGGGAGCAAATAAATGCAACCCAGGTGATTGTCTGCACACCTGAAAAGTGGGACATCATCACCAGGAAGGGAGGGGAGCGCACGTACACTCAGCTTGTGCGACTCATGATTTTCGATGAGATTCACTTGCTCCATGACGAACGAGGTCCAGTGCTGGAGGCCCTCGTGGCGAGGACGATTCGAAACATCGAGATGACGCAGGAGGATGTCCGACTTGTAGGCCTTAGTGCCACCCTACCCAATTATGAGGATGTTGCCACATTCCTGAGGGTTAACCCGGCCAAGGGACTGTTCTTCTTTGACAATAGCTTCCGGCCCGTGCCACTTGAGCAGCAGTACATTGGAATCACGGAAAAAAAGGCCATTAAGCGTTTTCAGTTGATGAATGAAATTCTCTACGAGAAGGTCATCGACAACGCTGGAAAGAACCAGATTCTCATCTTTGTTCACTCTCGAAAAGAGACTGGAAAAACCGCCAGAGCTGTGCGAGACATGTGTCTTGAGAAGGACACGCTGGGACACTTCCTTCGAGAGGGTTCTGCGTCAACGGAAGTGCTCCGGTCTGAGGCAGAACAAGTGAAAAACCTTGAGCTGAAAGACCTGCTGCCGTATGGCTTTGGTATCCATCATGCCGGCATGAGTCGCGTAGACCGTACACTCGTGGAGGATTTGTTTGCCGATCGTCACATCCAGGTACTGGTTTCCACAGCTACCCTTGCGTGGGGTGTCAACCTTCCAGCCCACACTGTCGTCATCAAGGGTACCCAGATATACAACCCAGAGAAAGGACGCTGGGTTGAACTGGGAGCCCTGGATGTTCTCCAAATGCTTGGCAGAGCTGGGCGACCCCAGTATGACACTAAGGGCGAGGGCATTCTCATCACAAACCACAGTGAGCTTCAGTACTACCTTTCCCTTCTCAACCAGCAGCTGCCTATTGAGAGCCAGCTTATCAGCAAACTTGCTGATGTACTCAATGCCGAAATTGTCCTGGGCAACATCCAGAATGTGAAAGATGCATGTACTTGGCTGGGATACACATACCTCTACATCCGTATGCTTCGTGCACCAACACTCTATGGCATCTCGCACGATGAAATCAAGGCAGACCCTTTGCTCGAACAGAGGCGTGCCGACCTGATCTTCACGGCTGCGGCGCAACTGGAGAAAAGCAATTTGCTCCGCTTTGACAAGAAGTCGGGCAACATGCAAGTGACAGAGCTTGGCAGGATTGCCAGCTACTACTACTGCACCTATGACACGATGGCCACATACAATCAGCTTCTCAAACCCACTTTGAGTGAGATTGAGCTGTTCAAAGTATTTTCGCTCTCAGGTGAGTTCAGGAACATCACCATTCGTGAGGAAGAGAAGCTCGAGCTTCAGAAACTGATGGAGCGGGTCCCGATCCCCATCAAAGAGAGCATGGAAGAGCCAACGGCCAAAGTCAATGTCCTCTTGCAGGCGTACATTTCCCAGCTGAAACTCGAGGGCCTTGCCCTGATGGCTGACATGGTGTACGTGACACAGAGTGCTGCGCGTCTTATGCGTGCCATCTTTGAAATTGTGCTCCATCGGGGCTGGGCACAGTTGACAGACAAGGCACTGAGCCTATGCAAAATGATTGACAAGCGCATGTGGCAGTCCATGACGCCACTGCGGCAGTTCAGGAAGGTCCCCGATGAGGTCGTCAAGAAGGTCGAAAAAAAGAACTTCCCTTGGGAGCGCTTGTACGACCTCGGCGTCAGCGAGATCGGCGAGCTCCTGAGGATGCCCAAGCTGGGAAAACTGGTGCATCGATACGTCCACCAGTTTCCCAAGCTGGAGCTGGCTGCACACATTCAACCAATCACACGATCGATGTTGCGTGTGGAACTGACCATCACGCCGGATTTCCAATGGGACGAGAAGATCCACGGCACGTCCGAGGCATTCTGGATTCTTGTGGAAGATGTGGACTCTGAGGTGATCCTTCACCACGAGTACTTCCTGCTGAAGAGCAAGTTCTCCCAGGATGAGCACCTCATCAAGTTCTTTGTTCCTGTCTTTGAGCCCCTGCCGCCGCAGTATTTCATACGCATTGTGTCGGACCGGTGGATTAATGCAGAAACCCAGCTTCCGGTTTCATTCCGGCACTTAATACTTCCGGAAAAGTATCCCCCACCTACAGAACTGCTGGATCTGCAGCCCTTGCCTGTGTCTGCTTTGCGGAACCCGACATTTGAAGCTCTCTACAAGGACAAGTTTCCTTTCTTCAATCCTATCCAGACCCAAGTCTTCAATGCCATCTACAGCAGTGATGACAATGTCTTTGTCGGCGCTCCGACAGGCAGTGGCAAGACCATCTGTGCAGAGTTTGCCATATTGCGCCTGTTCTCCCAGGTGCCAGAAGGTCGCTGTGTGTATGTGACTCCAAATGAAGCGCTTGCCGAGATCATATATTCTGACTGGACTCAGAAGTTCTCTCTGCAGCTGAACAAGAAGGTGAGGGTTGTTCGTTTTTCTCATTAAGTTAGTAAGGTTAGCAGGTCAACAAGTACTACATGTACGCGTGTTTCTTAATAGCAGATCTATATATGATGCAGTACTAGTAAATCCTGCATTCTTTTTTGGTTGTGTCTCTGAGTTAACATTGTATATAATATGCATATAGACCTTCCACTTATGGGCAGTTAAATTGGTTGACTGCCAGTTGGGCATGTTGGTATGAGTTCATTATGAAATAAGCACCAACAAGTACGAAGACTTAGAAAGGACGCTAGACGAGCACTTATTAGCTACTGCAAAATTTTTATTTTGATAAGAACACTCTTAAATGTACACAACACATGTTTTTCCTGTTGTTTGCCAACGGTTAAGGGAGTGGTCTTTTGTTATTTCGTTTAGTTCATGATAATAGGGGTGGTTTGTGGTAACATGCATATGTGATATGCATGGAAAAGTGTTCAATTCTAAAAAAAAATTTTCAGTTGCTAGTAAGGGCTTGTCCTGTGTCCTTTCTAAGTCTTCATACTTATTAGCACTTGTTTCATAGTGCACAGCTAAATTGGTCTGCTAAAGGAAGGGGAAAGGAAGTGGAGGCATTGTCAGTGCTCTGATATAATGAACTATTTAATAACTCTAAGTGATATGTACCTAATGCTTTCTTAGTCATCAAAGAGAATCAAATAGACATATTTGCTCATGAATCCTTGGTTGCACTTTAATGTAAAACCAGAAATGAGACGTCCATGTAAGCAGCTGTTCTTAGCTCTACACTGCCTGCATTGTTGTCATCAGTGATGGCCATTACAACCCAGCATTTGTTAATTTTTTGTCGTAATAATTATTTTGAGTAACAGGTGCTTTTCTCCCCAGGTTGTGATCCTCACCGGCGAAACTGGCACAGACCTCAAGCTGCTTGCGAAGGGCAACATCATCATCGGGACCCCAGAAAAGTGGGACGTCCTCTCACGACGATGGAAGCAACGCAAGAATGTCCAAAACATCAACCTGTTCATCGTGGATGAGCTGCACTTGGTCGGCGGTGAGGACGGTCCCGTGCTTGAAGTGATCTGCTCTCGAATGCGCTACATCTCGTCTCAGATAGAGCGCCAGATTCGCATACTGGCACTCAGTTCCTCTCTGGCCAACGCTCGAGACATTGGCCAGTGGCTTGGAGCCAACGTCAACTCCACCTTCAACTTCCATCCAAACGTGAGGCCCGTCTTGCTGGAACTACACATCCAGGGCTTCAACATCACCCACAATGCTTCCCGTCTTCTCTCTATGAGTAAGCCCGTCTATCAAGGCATCATGAGGCATTCTCCCCGGAAGCCTGTCATCGTCTTTGTGCCTTCACGGAAACAGACGCGTCTCACTGCGATCGACGTACTCACATACTCTGCCTCTGAAGGGCAGGCATCAAAATTCTTGCACTGCACCGAGGACGACCTCAAGCCTTTCCTGGACAAGATCACAGACAAAACTCTGAAGGAGACCTTGAGCAATGGAGTGGCGTACCTTCACGAAGGCTTAAGCCCAGCTGACCAACGCCTGGTGGAGCAGCTTTTCGACAGCGGTGCCATCCAGGTTGTAGTGGTCTCCCGAAGCTTGTGCTGGGCTTTGTCTCTGTCAGCGCACCTTGTCATAATTATGGACACACAGTACTACAATGGTAAAATCCATGCCTATGAAGACTATCCTGTCACAGACGTCCTCCAGATGGTCGGTAGAGCTAACCGGCCTCTCGTTGACGAGGACGGAAAGTGCCTCCTGCTGTGTCAGTCATCCAAGAAGGATTTCTTCAAGAAGTTCTTGTACGAGCCACTCCCGGTGGAGAGCCACCTGGACCACTGCTTGCACGACCATTTCAATGCCGAGATTGTCACCAAGACCATTGAAAATAAGCAGGACTCAGTGGATTACTTGACGTGGACATTCCTGTACAGGAGGATGACGCAGAACCCAAACTACTACAACCTCCAAGGTGTCACTCATCGCCACCTTTCGGATCACCTGTCAGACCTTGTTGAGAACACGCTAAATGATCTCGAACAAAGCAAGTGCATCAGCATTGAAGACGAGATGGACGTCGCACCTCTCAACTTGGGCATGATTGCTGCCTACTACTACATCAACTACACCACGATCGAGCTTTTCAGCATGTCACTCAACTCAAAAACGAAGATCCGAGGCCTTTTGGAGATCATCAGTTCAGCTGCAGAATACGAAAACATACCCATCCGGCACCACGAAGACAACATTTTGAGGCAACTGTACAACCGACTGCCCCACAAGCTCACAAATCCCAAATTCAGTGACCCGCACGTTAAAACCAACCTGCTCCTGCAGGCACACTTGTCTCGTATGCAGCTGTCGGCTGAACTTCAGTCAGACACAGAAGACATCCTCAGCAAGGCCATCCGGCTCATCCAGGCATGTGTGGATGTGTTAAGTTCCAACGGATGGCTGACACCAGCGCTGGCTGCCATGGAACTGGCACAAATGGTCACTCAGGCACTTTGGAACAAAGACTCTTACTTGAAACAGCTGCCACACTTCACAGCCGAAATTGTCAAACGATGCCAAGAGCACGGCGTCGAGACCGTATTCGACATCATGGAACTCGAAGACGAAGACCGAAACAAGCTCCTCCAAATGACCGACAGTCAGATGGCAGACGTGGCGAAATTCTGCAACCGGTACCCCAACATTGAGCTCACGTACGAGATCCAGGGTAAGGACCACATTCGGTGCGGCTCAGCTGTGAACATCGTGGTCCAGCTTGAGAGGGAAGACGAAGTTGTCGGACCAGTCATTGCCCCCATGTTCCCTCAGAAAAGAGAGGAAGGCTGGTGGGTAGTCATTGGCGAGTCCAAAAGCAACTCACTCATATCCATCAAGAGGCTCAGCTTGCAGCAGAAGGCCAAGGTGAAGCTTGACTTCGTGGCTCCAGCACCTGGGGACCACACATATACGCTGTACTACATGAGCGACTCCTACATGGGATGCGACCAGGAGTACAGGTTCACAATTCACGTTGGCCAGATGGAGTCACGAAAACGTAATGCCAGTGACAGTGATTAAGTTTTACTGGCCAGCAAAAACTGAGCTGTCCTCAGCATGTTCATTGATGTTTTGGTTTCGCATCCTATCTTGTTTCTTGCATCATGTAACTGTACATAGAACTTTTTCTACATCCTTGTGAAATAAAAGGGGAAATCTAATCATTTCTGTGACTGCATGTGTCGCTGGATCACAAATATGTCATGTTAACCTGTTTGTGTACTTACTTGTTGCTAAGGAACTTTATCTGGCATCTATTTCAAAGATGAGAGATGCCTTATGTAGACCTTTCACATTAAATGAAGGATTGAACTTTAAAAATTCTCCTAGAAATACTTGAGTTTATTGAATTATGCTAAATATTTTAGTACAAGACTTGTTCTTACAAGCCAGCTTCTCTGTGTAGAAAGAGGGGATGAACGCTTCCTGATACTTTTTGATAAATCGGCTTCCACCGTAGCTGCCTCTAATGTAAAAAAAAAAAAACAGCATATCCACAGAGTGAATGATTGGTGGGGTGAAGCGTTCCTCAGTATGTCCGTGCTTTCGTCTGCCCATTCGTTCTTGCTTCCGTCCATGTGACCGTCGGTGCATCCGTCTGTCTGTGTGCCCGTCTGTCCGTCTATTTAGTGAACACTCGAAGTGCAGCCATCTCTCATATTTTCATCATGTATTCATCATATACAATTGCAGCCATCCAGCGGACATTCTAAGGACCGCTCTTTCCGGTATGTGCCACCGGTGCCTACATACACCATCGGAGGATGGACAGACCCCCACACTAAGGAGCTTTGCCCCTAAAAAAATTCTGGTCCCTTCCCTGTTTGAAGCTGTGTTACATTTTGATGCCCTTATGCCTGCTATATATAATAATGCTTTATGCGAGAGCTATATGGTCAATGAAGCTACTCCGAAATGCTGAGGTTATGCGTTTTACAATTTATGAGAAGTGGGAAGTATGCTTCAAGTTATTGCAGCTTCCCGAGTGTTTTATTCAAGAGTCTGGAAATCAAAAGCCAGATCACTAGAACAGAAAAGCGTAAAATATGTAGAATTGTCATTGCTTGCAATAAAAAAATACTGGTGAATGTGTTGGAAGCGATTATATGAGAAATCTTGTGCAAGTCAAACAGAATGCAAGTTTTACTGCATGTTGAAGGGCCCAGGCTTCCAAAACGAGCAGTAACATATCTGCCTATGATGAAAAAGAACTGTGGTTGTTCGTTCGGTAGCATCATTTTGTTTTGGACTTGTAGTTTTGCTTGTGGGGCTTTTTTTTTTTTTTTCCCTGATGCATTGCTGCGGCGTCTCGTAATCGTGGACGAAGAAAACTGCACCTCATTACGTCATTCGCTTGAAAGAACTGGCGAGAAGGGAAACCCTAGTTACGCAATGAAAGCGGCCCTGCCGAGTTGAATGAAATACGAACACTAGGGCGAGAGCTACCATATGGGAGCCTGGGCCAGTTCCCATGGCAACAGGACCCCAAACGGAAGCAAGCAAGCACAGACAAGAAATACGGGCGCTGTTCACGTGCGCGTCAGCAGGATTGGCAGTGACATGAACGTGCCCGCCGACGGTAGCGCCGCCGTTGCCACGCTCATACTTGCGGGCGGCCTACGACGGGGGGCCGCTCTGCCCAGCCGGTACGCCGGTTCATTCATTGAACGTTCACTCGAAAAGTACGTGCCGACCGCGAAGCGGTCGTCGCGCTATAAACGAAAGCCACCATGGACGCCATGTACACGGCTGGCGCTCACATGACCAAGCACTTGCAAGAGAACTTCGACGGTTACGACCGCTTCTTCTCGTGGATCTCTTTCGCAGCCGACCCGCCGCGGAATGTGCTCTGGTACTACCCGATCGCGCTGACGTTCAGCAACCCACTCGGCGTGCGGATCCTCATCGCCGCATCGTGCTCCGAGTTCCTCAACGTCGCCATCAAGTGGATCCTAAACGAGCACCGTCCATTCTGGTACGTCAAGATGAAGTCCGACATCGGCATCCAGCTCGCCCAGACGCCGCAGACCTGCGAAACCGGGCCGGGTTCTCCGTCGGGACACGTCATGGTCACCGCGGCCGTCCTGTACGTCGTGATCCGCTACGCCATAAGCTGCGCCGATGACGATCCCCGCAGTCGCCGGCGAAGTCGCTACCTCAAGGCGATCCTGTGGCCCTCGTACTTCCTTTACCTTTCGGCCGTGGGCGCGTCGCGGGTCTTCATCGGGGCTCACTTCCCGCACCAGGTGATGCTGGGATTCGCCATAGGCGTCGCGACGGGATACTACCTCGAGCGCTACGACATTGACCGGTGGCGCTTTCACGAGTACGCCTCCTTAAGCGGCCTCATTGCCATGGCGTCCGTCACCCTTTTCGCCGGCTTCACGGCGCTCGGCGTGGACCCGCAGAACACGGTCCGGCTGGCGCTCGAGGCATGCGATGACCCGAACTACGTGAACATCAGCTCGACGGTCCTGTACAGCATTATGCGTAACATCGCCGCTCCCTTGGGCGTCGGCATCGCCATGTCCAGGCCGAACGTCGACCAGGTGCTGCTGGGTGCCAAGCGGGCCCCAGTCTGGGCCAAGTTGTTGGCGGGACTGGTGGGCATCGGCGTCGGGCGCACGCTGCTTGCCTGTCCGCTGCCCAAGCGAGAGTCGTGCATATACGCCGGCGCGTTGGTCCAGTTCTGCTTCTTCTCGTTTGCCGTCACCTACGGCATTCCTTACGTCTTGTACAAGCAGTACAGGCAGGTTAACAAGACTCTGGAGGTAGGTCGTCGGAGAAAGGAATCGTCCTCCTCTTCCTCGGACGACGAAAAGGAAAAAAGTCACGGCGCGCGTTCAAAGTAGGACGTTTCAAATGCCAAGCAAGAACAGGCGGTGTACCACTCTGTGGCACCGGTGACATTGTGAATGAGTTGACGTTTGTTCATTTTGGCCATCTAGTTTTTGCTAGTGAGCTCTCGTAGAATCTCGCAAATTCCGAAAAGAAGCAAAGCACTTTCCTCATCGACCGTAGATGAGTGGAAAATAAAGCTGATCGTCAACATGTTTCCAGGTTTTAAAAGAGTTCTTTTTAAGAATAGTGGTCTACAGCCTGGAGCTTCTTGCAAAATTAAGAAAATCTGTGATATGCAGAGCTACATAGCGTAGAGGGCACTTGCATTTGTTTTTGGTCATTGCACCTTAGCAGCTAATTAAGCTAATGTTTTTTGGCTTTGGTGGTTTGTGCTAAGCAACACAAAAGGTGATCACCGGTACACCTTACTTTTGTTGATGGAGCCAGCCGTCTCATCAGTTGGCAGGTGTAAATTCCTAGCACACACAAATGTGATAACGCACAATCGTTGGGCAACACTTGTTACAGTGACAATTTACAAATGTTAGTCATCTGTCTACATTAAGCTGTGTCGCAGTCTCTGCACACATCTACTATCGCGATGGAAAGAAATGCAGACGGTGGATCATCTGCATGCTTCGCTGTTGGCACTTCTTTTCAAGTGGCGATAACCTGGCTGTTAACGAGAAGTCACTAGAGTTCCCTACGATACATTAAAGGACAAATATAGGGCATTTTTATTTATTGTAATCAAGGCTAGAGTGCAATAAAAACAAATGCGAACTGCTGAACGTTTACATGCCGCACTGTTCGATTTTTTTTTTACACCTCGGTACAGGTGTAATATGGTATCTGGTGTTTTAGGTACCAAAACCACGATATGATTACAAGATGTCGTAGTGGAGGGCTCCGGAAATTTTGGCCGTTCGGAGTTTTTTTATGTGCTGTGACTTCACATAAAACATGGGCCTCTACCATATTGCTATCGAAATGTGACCATGGCAGCCTGGAACGAACCCCCAGCCATCAGATCAGTAGTCGAGCACGTTAACCACTGCTTCACCACAGGGGACCCGTAAAGCTGTTCTAGTACTCGCCTAGTGCAGTTGAATTGTACATGTTCACATTGTTTTAGCATTTTCAACACCTGCTCACGTTCTTGCCATAAAACCACCTCTTGTGCGCGGGCTGCTACAGAACTGGTTTACGGATACTTTTCAAGAGATAAGCTATTTACAAATCAGCTGCTCTTCACAAGTGGTTGTAGTGTTACAATCTTACCATTATGTGATGGTAAGCATAGAAGGCCCTTTGACGTCTCAGCCCGGTGATCCTTTTGTAAAAGCCCTTGTTTCGAGCACTTAACTACTATATAATAAATCTCAATCCTGGGAATAATGTTACATTAAAACCACTGTCACCATCTTTCGAAGAGGTCTTTAAAAAATCTGGGTGTTTTTGATATGCTTTAATTCAGCCCTGATAAAAACTGCCAGGCCTGCACGGAACGTGCAGCACAGTCACAGCGAAAGCTGGAAAAGCGACATTTCTCAAAGTTTTTAAGCACTCTTGGGGAAACTACAACTGCACTTACATAGAACCCGCTACAACATCAATCAAAATTTCGGTGAAGTAGGTAAACATACACTATTCCTTTAGTGCTCCTCATTCTTCAGAGAAGTGTGGTACCCTCTATACACCTGTAAGACATTATGAGCACCTTGTTGATTCTGCGGCTGACAGCAATGCATCATTATGTGCGAGTCTTTTTGCAATAGATCGGACGCATAAAGGACCCTTCTGTTATGCAATTCGGTTTGTGAGATTACTTAACATCAAGCCTGCATAGGGTTAGTTTTTTCTGGAGTTTGCCATGCAGAGGACCTGCGTAGTACTTTATTTATTATTTTAAAACTATGAGCGATAGCGGTAACGGACGGCGGGGGACAACTACGGTGCCCAAATTGGCCCTTGTTGTGATCTCATAACAGCTTTCGCTATAGGAGGCGCAGAATGCCTGCAATGTGCGAGTTGTTATTTTGAAAATTCGCTGTGCCAACTTGGCAAACATACTCATTCTTGAATGCACAGTAAAGCTTGCGACACAAATGAGTTCTTTTTTTCAGTTTGGGTTAAACACCGCTGCCGAAGACACCAACAAGATGCTGTATGCCTCTGCAGCCTGTACTTTATGAAATTTAAATTATTTAGAGACACATACAGCTGTTGGAATTGGGAGTGTTGCAATTGTGCAATGTAACAATTGATTGAATCTTTGTTTTTTCACATTGAGGGAACTGCCTCGCTTGTCCTGCAATACTGTGCCGAAATTACACATACTATGTTATCAAATTAAAAAGTGCATCGTGCGAATTCAAAACAAGTTGTAATCTTACATATGTTTCTTTTGTTTCACTGCATCACGTAGCTTTATATGCTGTCCATTACAATAACCACATCCACACTGAATGAAAAGAACACACAACCACTTTGGACAAAATGTGCCATTTTTATTTCGAGAGTGCCCGAGCTTAAGAAACCATTTTTTTTACAAAACTGCACAGTGTCATAAAATGATATTGTTTCAATAAAATCTGCAGTTCGAAGACAGCAGCATGTGTTGACAAAATGATAGAACCCACTGCATTTTTCAACACATTAGAAGAACTTTTTTTTTAATGTTTGCCAGAACTTTGAACGGTTACAACTTAAGCTTGTAAACGTGCTTTTCGTTCTGATTAAAAACATTTTGCTCGTATTTTGCAGCATACAAGAATAAATGAAAGAAAATGAAGTTTTTCATCACAGCAGAAATCACAACATTCGCATCGAAACGTGTAAGTTTGCTGCATTCTGTAATCTTCATAATCGTAGGCTGTAAACTCGGTAATTGCATGCTGCGATCTCCATTTGAGGTCCTAAGGAGCATAGAATTAGATGAAATGCCATTAGTTGCCTAATTTGAGCTTAAGTTGAAGTGTTTGGAATGACCTAAGTTCTTCATTTAATGCAACAAAGCAAGCAATAGTGCAATCCTATACAGCATGTCATGTTAGCAATAGGAACACCTGGGGAGGGTCAGCTGTTGAAATCGGGCGTACTATATACATAGTTGAGCAGGCATGATTGAATTGGGTTAAAAAAAAACATACTGCAGTTACATTGCACACATTCAAACGGTACACTGCAAAGTACATCAAGCAACATTCCAGTGACAATGTCAGCAGTAAATTTCTCGGACGGTTTCATTTGAGTACAATGCAAACACAAAAAAAATATTGAAAAGGAGAGTTACAAAACAAACCAAAGTTGGCCCCAAGTTGAAATGTGCATGAAAGCTGAAAATAGGGCCACGAGATTAACCTCTGTTGAGGCCATTTAAATTTATTCCGTTATATTATAAAAATAGCCGTATTACAGGGAATGTTGAGCATATATAACATTTATTTTTCGGGGTCCTCTATTTTTCCTAACCAAAATTGCTGGCTAGGGAACCTTCAATTGAATGGCAGCAATATGTTTATCACTTATAACTATTCTTAACCAGATGATGTCAATGCCTTCTCTAAATGAACAGCACCGATCTCAAGAATTCCTGCTTCGACAAACTAAATGTACTGGTTTACAGCATGAACTCTCGCATCGTTTACATGTTCTGAAGTAACCCTCTTCAGGAATAATTAGCAAAACTTGAAAGCAGTTTAGCACACATCAATTTCATTTGTGTAAGACATTTTAATAGTTGCCATTTACAAAACTGTCCAGTTAAAGTGTTGTAATCATTATGCGAGTGTTAGTGATCGAGAGATGACAGGATATCCACGTTTTTAATATATTGTGGCTACCACGGGTCAAGACTTAAAGCTTCAACTTAAAGCAAACACAATCGATCATGATAGGAGTAATTCTGTCCATGGCACAGGTACACCAATGTTACGCATACATGCAAGCCGCGATTAAAAACCTGGTCGCGGTTAATGTGCAATAACACTGAAAAGCCCAGAGCAGTTCACAGATGAACATGAGTAGGTTTTTCTCGCAAATGAACGCGATAATAACAGGTCCATTCTAACCATGACAGGCATTGCCATTGCAATTACGGTATCGAAGTTCGCATTCACAGCCATGCAATAAAAACAGTTAGCACCCTCAGGGGAGTTTTTCTTTTTGTCCTATGCGAACAATTGTACTCGTCAGGCTGTTCACACTTTTTTTTTTTTTTGAAAACGTGGCATTCATCATTCTATAATATCAAGAATGCCCTTGACACATGATTGAATGTTAACTGAGCGTACCGTGTATGTGGAATTGCAAGAAAGGGATGGCATGCAAGTTAGATAGAAAATTATTCTCATGAGTCAAAAAATATCTCTCATAAAGTGCAACATTTTTTAGAGTGCACCCATAGGCGGTGGGTCAAAATGCGCCTGTAAAACAACGCTTGCTATGAGAAAAATTATGTCCATGAGCACAAAGAAATTTAGACAAGCGTACCCAAAACAGTTCATACATGATGAAAGAGTATTCAGTGGAACAGTGTGAAATGATCAACAGTACTACAACACGTTGCGAAAGACAATCACACATACTTTGCACACGCGTTTACAAGGAAAGAATAAAAGAGCTAGGAAAACTGTCGTTGCTCCTGACACTATTCACTTGCAGTTCAAGCTGAAAATTTCGCACACTGCACTGCACACCAACTCATTTTCAACATGTCCATTGCGGAATAACAGACATCTACGCAGACTACGTCGAGAGGGTGGTGCAAAGATCACACCAAAACACTGCCATAAGAAACCCTTCCTGAACTCGCAGTACAACGAGAAAAATGTACAAGCGGCACTGCGCAACCCTTACAGTGTCTTTGACAAATTTGACTTCAGCATACACATTCACTGCACTTCCACTAAAATGCTTTACAGCAGTCATGATAATGTGAAACTTTTTTGCTGGTACAGTAATAGACCCGAAATGTGCATATGTTTGCTGAAAACATATGCACATAATGAGGTTTCCACAATACCATGAAACAATGAAATGATAGACGCACAACTCGCAATATTTCCAACTGTCATTGTAACCACACAACTGCACATACATCATAGCATACAGCACAAAACTTTACAGTATTTACATAGTATGGAACAACGTGCATCAATATGTCATTTAGTAAAATAAGCATGCGGGATTCTGATTGCGTGCTAAGGATTCCAATGCTGTTAAAAGCTGCAACGTTCCCTTTTTGGGGTAACTCACGTTGCAGGCTGACAAGCATTCTCCAAACAGCAATTACAAAGGAAAACTAGAAAGACTTTGTGCTACACCTTTGCTTTTTTTTCTTCTCTGTTTTGGAACTCACAAACAATGACCTTCTGCCACTTTTACTTCATTTGTTTTTCTTTCAAGTTATTTTTCAGACAGCAATATTGTGGAGGGGTTCACTTGTTAAAAGCTGTTTTAAATAGATTGGCTGGTTTAGGGAGCTTTATGTGATGAGTTTTGATGAAATAATAGGAACTGAAATTGATCTCTGGAGTGCGTAAGGTCAATGTGCAAGAACATGGGCGAGTTTTAGGAGGTGTACGTTGTGTGCACAATGGCATTGCATGCATGTAAAGACGGCACATTGTGCATGGAGCATGCATGCCAAATTTCTGCTAATTTGCTCTATGCAGCACGTGAAATTCTTGCACGTGCCATGTCATGGATGCAATGCACATTGTATTAAAACTCCCTATCCCTAGTTAGATAAAGCATTTGTCTGTTCTGGTCACCACTCTCCACTGATCTTGCATCCCACCCCTTGAGTTATAGTGCTCCCCCCCCCCCCCTATTACTCAATGTATAGGACTGACTTTGTACCCTCCCCCCCCCCCCCCCGCACTCCTTCCACCTCTACGCACACGCCTGTGCTCTCCAGTGGAGACAGACACGTCATTATGTCGATGAGCATTGCTACAAAATGATAATAGCCTTATAAGCTTCTAAAAATCATTAGCGAGTACATTTAAAGCTTGACACTACGCTCCACTTCGTTTTCATTTCGCCTGTACACTGATGGAGACAGCATGTCTATGCACAACTAGGATGCCAGAAACACCGCACTAAATATATTTTCTTTTTGTTTTGGCACATGTGGTTTGAAGCATAGTATTTACACCGTGCACACGATAGTACGTGAGAGCACCTTCAATCGGAAAGCCACTGAATATATCTTTACACTCCACGTGGCGATGTTAATCGTCAACCACACAAGATCCATCACAAAATCACCGTCACATTTCAAAGCGTGACAGCCGTTAGATAAAAAAGACAAAAACATATCACAGAACAGTGCACAAGAAAGAAACAAGTAGAAAAAAATATGAGGTCACAAATTTTACTTTTGAATATGTGCAAAAATTGAAATGGTGCGATAGACACTTCCCATTGCTCAATGCATGGCTGCCCACTAGACTGTCCATAAACACGAATTACTGAGCGAAACATATAATGAAAAAATAAAATTTTTTAAAAATGAAAACACGGGGACAAGAGTGGCTGACATAAAATTTCCAAGCTTGCAATTTTTAAAATTTTAGTGAGCTTAGAGAAGTGACGCGCACGTCATAAAATAAAACCACGAGGAATCGATGCGATCATTCATCAATTACTTGCCGTCCTAATTATTAGTGTCAGGTACCACAACATCATAATGAATCCTGCGGGCAGGCAAAACTTTCCGGAAAACTCGCGAGACTGAAACCACGCTGAATGCAACATTATGACAGGAGTTGTAATTATTTTTTAAGCAACAAATGAATGCAATGTCAACTGCTAGATTGTAAGTGATATGGACAGAAAATTTCACCGCTAAGGGAGCATGAGGAATGGATTCTCGTCAGCTGGCATAAATTATCTACCAAATCTGAGCAGCGAACACAAGTTGGAAGGTAATTTATATGAATTTCGAATCTTGCACGCCCGGTCCAGCACAATATGACGCACGTCGTGGCATTGACACAGTTGCGGCAGCAGCATTGGTATCTCAAAGAAGACGGAGACGCTCGCTCTTGCACGAGGCAGGTGCCACTGCCACAGGCGTTTAGTCGGTCATTAAAGTACTTCCGATCGCAGCGGTCGTGTCAGGCTCGCTCTCTCTGTGGTAAGGCCGAGAATTCAACGGTCTACGAGGTCGCTCATCACCACAACATCGTACAAAGTGTTCTAAGGGTGATCTCCAGGCTTCCCCAATGTCAGCACTGCAAATGAAGTTCGATATGTTCAACTAAATGCATGACGTCACGGTCACCACTGTGCTTACACAGTGCTTGTGCCAGCGGTTTACTCTTTAGCGACTGCTCGTGAGTCTGTACCGCGGCGAATGCGTGGAAGCCTAAAAGAGAGTCTTAGCCACCAGGTGACGATGATAGCATTGGCATTGCCCTGTACATGCTTCGTGCGAATGAGCATGGGCAGGCAATGCAGGCAGCATAAAACCACACCACTGTTCGAGTGCTTTTCGCATGCTGCATAGATGATGATGATGATATGTGGGGTTTAATGTTACAAAATCACCATATGATTATAAAAGATGCCGTAGTGGAGGGCTCCGGAAATTTCGGCCACCTGGGGCTCTTTAACGTGCACTCAAATCCGAGCACACAGGCCTAAGGCATTTTCGCCTACATCGAAAATGCAGCCTGGATTCGATCCTGTGACCTGTGGGTCAGCAGCAGAGTACCTTAGCCACTAGACCATTGCAGCTGGATGGATGGCGTTACTTGCACACAGTGGCTTGTTTGGTTCAAAAGCTCTCCCTAACAGAAATTGAGACTGGCTGGCAATAAACTGACTGTAATCAATTACACTGAAACCTAATAAATGAACCAAGATATAACGAAATACCAGTTATAACATAGTAAATAAAAAATTATTTTGCTACAGAAGATTTAGTGTTAGGAATAAACCTATATAACGAATTTTTGGATATAACAAACTTATTTTCGCGTAAGATGCAACCTTGTGATAAAAAGATTTGAGTGTACCTGCCATGTGTTGCAGACGAGATTTCACTGAGTTATGGCTAGTAGGACTCCAGCAACATATTGCAACAAAGAATTCCGCACCCCTTTGACATTTGCACATCACATTTTGCAACATAAGATCTTTACAAATCCTGAGAGGAAGCTTTTAAACGCCATTCTCGAGTCCTCGAGACCCCGAAACCCTGAGTAAAATAACAGATCGTGTTTATCGCTAAACATTCGCAGAACTTAGACGCAGTTCATTGGTGGTTATAAACACTCGGCCTTGACAATTCTTCAAAGAGCATTGTGGAGACGCTTGAACTTCAGGAAGAGAAAGTAACCAATGCTCACTTGAGAAATACAGCCATTACAAACCTTATATTTAAGACAATAATTGCTTTGAATGTTATAAATGTCGAGGAAGGCTTTTGCAGATAAAGCATCTGCCGGTCTCTGCAATGTCAAGTCATTCAAATAAAAATGAATTTATAAATTGCAGTTCAGTTTAACTAGATCACAGCGGCATAATTGATGCATCAATGCGAGAATCATCAATGATCTCTTTATCTAGCATGCCACTCAAAGGTTCTTGAAATTATGACACGAGGTCTTGTTGTTTTGCGCCAGGCATTTCATAGTTGCTAGTTGGTACAGCATAATTTATCCTGTACGCATTCCTGTACGCATTCTACGACAAAGTGAAATGCAACACCAGAGAAGTACGAGAAGGAGCAAACATCCAATAGGCGAAAGGAAAGCACCCCGGGAAAAGGAATAATGTTTTGATCGTGTGCTGAGGGCATCAGTTTTCAGCGTTTGGAGTAACGTAGAATTATTATACCTGAATATCAGTATTTGGGGGCATTGATTTTTTAATGCTTGAAACCGAAGAGCATGACAACTTTAATAATCAATTACCGTTAATGTACCGATTGGGCACAAGGTGGTTTTACAATTTCGTCAAACGTTCAGTGAGGCGCGCTGGTTATCCTTTTTGCAAACTATCGGTGTGTTATTGGTCAATCAGCGAGACACAAACAAGGTTAATTTGATGCTCCCACCCCAGTGCTGACGTTTTGATTGAATCCAAGTCCTTCGAAGATCGTTCTAAACCCATTCTATTGGATGGAACGGCATCATACGTTCTGTGCCCCTTCTTTGCTTAGCAGAGGACAAAATGATTGTCGCCACTGCCTTTTCTGGTCGGTGTTCTCATGTTTGGCTGTCAGACAAAATCTTGACTAATCCTGTTCGGTGCGACAGAACATTTTATCATATAACACACGCTAGATTGCATTCCCATTGTGATGTGCAGAATATCTTTGGTACAAGCATTTAATGCTTCACTGTAATAAAAATATCAGCTAATTTAACAGTGCTCTTCAAATCTTCAAGATTATTCAAGATTTTGATGAAGCTTGCCAAGTCTATGTACACTTGGGTGCTGATATCAAATATGAAATTATTTCTGTAACACATGTAGTTTTCAATATATTAAACGTTTCATGTGCCTTTTCGAGAGCCAGATTTTCTAAACTGAGAGCCAAGAAGTAAATAAACATAGAAGAATAATCTGGAATGAAAACTGCATGCATTAAAATAAGAATTAATGTTTAAACACATTTGAACAAACATTATGGTATGTCGAACATATGTGAGTGAGTTGATGTTGTGCTGGGATTTCGTTAAAACACAAGCTTCGTTCACCTGGTAAGAATATATTGTTAATAACGACAAAAGTCAAGGGCGAAATTAAACAGACGCTAAAGAGAAAAGGCTCTCCTTTAGCGTTTCTGTAGGATGTACTCTGCCCCTCAGCGTACCATTTGCCATTTCCTTAACTAACACACATTGAATAGGGCTTGTAAAACTTATCGGCACCAAATTTCATACTTCTTGCCTGAATGTCAAAAATATGGCAGCTTTAATGATTATGCGAAGTCCGGTATGTGGCCCCGAAGTAGGAAAATTCTCAATTTCAATTGTGGCGAATTGCTGTTTATTAAATAATAGAAAAATAATGCATGATTCTCTTGTACTGACAGTTGCGCATGTTGCTCTAGCAAGTAACTGGCCACGGTTCAACCGATTAACAGCCCTGCTGCTATAGAAACAATGTTCTTCATGCGGTGGTGATCCCGAGTGCAATTTTTCACCCAATTCTTACTACCATGGGCGAATATGACCACCTGTGAATGAGTGAGGTAAAAAGTGTGTGTCACAAAAGCGGACATCTTTCGCAATTTTTCCCAGAAACAAAAACCACCCATGCGAGAAAAAAATTCATGGCACGTGCAACTGCATCCTTTCGTCAGAAAATGTTTCTCCTCAGTGCCGTAAAGGGGAACCATAAAAGTGCAGGTTGTATTTTTTACGGTGCCAGTCAGTGCACACGTATCCAGAAAATACGTGGCACTCTCACAATTTTGGACCCCAGTCACTATAAGCGCGACTGAAATATCTGAAGTGTTTAAATAAAGCAGCACATAAACTGTACTGCTGCACAGTTCTGTTTGGCAACGTTCAACTTCTCCGAGCCGTGAACAAATTCACTCCACAATGGGGCAGACAGACAGTTTCACCGGACGCTTCGACGTGTCAAAGTGCGTAAAAAACTCGTCTTGCCCGACGTGGGATTTTTCGGTTGAGTATTGCCGGCTTCTCCTCCTATTCGTCGTCAGACAGCCCCTTGAATGAGTTGAGCGGATAGTGATCTTTGTACTGCTGCAGGTGCTGCCTCATCGTTTCCCACTGCTGCTGCAGCGTGTCAGGCATCTCTCGATAGACGTCCGTGAACATGTACTTCACGGGTGGCTTCTTCAGTTTCTCGGCACGTGCAAACGCCTGCATGATCTGGAAACAACAGGAGAGGCTCGACGTGCTTAGTTCGTCATTATTTCAGTCGCACACAGAACACGTTCTGCGGCAAAATCATGACACACATGAAAAGAAAACGCATTAATGGGAACATGTCCCTTTGTTACGCATGCCATGAAAGGACTCAAACTTCAATATAACAAACTCGTATATAACGAAATATCAGTAAGGTAGAATAGTGTTGCAATAGATACAATGTTAGGAATAACTTTAAAAATGAATTTTTGGTTATAACGAACTTATTTTTTTTTAAGACGCAACTTCATAATGAGGTTTGAGTGTACCATCTATTTCGCCATGTAACTGCAATATTTTCCTCTATTATGCTCGTCACAGAATATTGTTTTTGAAGTTGCCAGAAAATTAGTCAAGCAGCCCACAAAAGTCTTTCCAACAACATGCCTTGATCATTTCATCATCCTGTTTTTTTTTTCTCACTGCATTATGAAGGCCTCTCCCGATGATTTCTCGTCCATCTTGTCTACCGCAGGGGCAGATTCTATTTCTTTTCGTCGGCACATTTCTTAATTTAGTCGCTCTAACTTGCCATCCCGAGCAATATCAAAGGTTCTTGAATGAGATTTCAATGAAAGTGATTAGTGATAGCAGCACTCGATGGATTATCTGGCATAAGGAAGCGAAACATCGTCCGAAAATGAGCAGCGCTTTTTATAAACACACCCAATATTGTAGTGAATCTCTTAAGTGTACAGCTGAAAAAAAAAAAAAACATTATGCTAGCATTATGGTACCAAATTTTACCGCACCACTGGTCACTACCAACTTTCGCAGAGTGGTACGACTCTAACTCTTTAGTCTCTAATTCACGGGCTATGAAAAAATAAGAAAAAAGTTATAACCATCTCTCGCTATAGGGAACCATGTGTGGATGCGAAGCAGCAGGGAGATGGTTCGCTTGAGCAGGCGATGGTGCACTTCATTGACAGCTTGCGCTAACGTTGACACTAGCGGCGGCGGCGTTGACTCTAACGCTCATCGCGGCGTTGCGCAGGAGGGAATGAGGCATGTGCACTTGGCCATTTCATACCGCGAAACTACCATGGCGCCCTTAGCCAAGTACACAGCTGTTGCACCTGTCGTGGGCGCCGCTCCGTAGAACAGAGGATTCCTTTAGGAGGAAGAGGGGATACGCTTGCGCTGTGGGAGTGTGGACGCCACGAGAAGGAAGGAGGAAGGGACAGACTCAGCCCTTGCCATAAGCTGCTTCGCATTTAAAATTTTATATTCACCTGCTTCTTGGTCTCGTTCTTCCATTGTTCCTCCTTGGCGTCGTCCCAGATTCCACGGTAAACGAGGTAGTTTCTAAAGCGAGTGATGGGGTGGTCGTTCCGGTCCCAGGACCGAACCTCGTCCACAGACCGGTACGCTGAGCTGTCATCTGATGTGCTGTGATGACCGATTCTAGAAACGAGGAAGAGGAATGAAATCAGCTGTAAGACACTTAAAGAATACTAATACAACAATGATAATAAAGCATCATTACATTTTTAGCTAACCTCTTCCCCTCCCTCAGAACAACTATTCTGGTGCTGCCCTAGCCTTGCACTAGGAAGGATTTGTTATCACAGGCAGTTGCTTCTTTGTAAATATGAATAAGTTGTATCTGTATCAATACCAGTGTCGATACCTATATCAATGCCCGTGAGGTGACATGCTGCCCGTGCGTCATTAACATAATGCAGTGAAGCCTGTCTCTTTTTTTGCAGGTGTTAGGTTGACCACAATATTGTTTTTTTTTTTTTTTTCTTTTTTTGTGGCGCTGAGAGCAGTGAAGCCTGTCATTCTGGCCAATCTGCGGAAGAAGTGGGACTAGGTATTGTTGGATAACATAACCCTCGAGGCCACAATCTAGTGGGCAAAACAAACAACCTACTTCTGATTACTTGCACTAATCCAAAGTTCCTAGCATCCTGCACTTTGTATGTTTTGTTAATTGAAAAACCCATTGAAATGTGAAAATTTTCCCAGTCTCTGTGAATCTAAATTAATGAGGGTGCCCTGTGCCTTTTCATTGTGTTCATGATGAAATGCCATCAGCCTGTTACAAATGCTTCAGGTGTATCAAAAAAAGACTGCAGGTGAGAGCATGAGGAGAAAAAAAGGCATAAACACCACCTAGACTTACTGCTACATACCTGTAGGTCATGGCCTCTATGAGCACAGGTTTGCACTCCTCAACTGCGATTTGGCGAGCAGCTTTCGTGACGTTGTACACTGCCAGCACATCGTTGCCGTCTACACGTATCGAGGAGATGCCGTAGCCGGGACCCCTTGCGACTGTTTTCGAATGGGGAAGGAAATTGTGGATAAGTTTCCAATAAGATCATAGAAAGCAACGAAGTATTGTCGCAGCACATGCGAGAAAGCAGCACAGCTGGAGGCAAATTATGTTGTCCAGATTTCTACTCTTTCTCTAAACCATTAATGCATAAATTGATTCAGCTTGTCTGCAATTGAGTTTGTTTTTTTTTCTTTAAAATAAAAAAGGCAAACTATCATTGCGAAAAGTAATGCTAGCTGGAACATGTAGGCAAGGCAACACGCTTTGCAGCAAAAAACAAACATAGAACTGAGACACACAGAACAAATGCCGACTTTTTGAAGAAAAAGCCAAGCTCTCTTTGTCCAATATCGCACTTTCTTTTTTTTTAATATGGAGGCACTGCCACTTCATGTCGAATATCTCACACTTGGCCATCTGACGATTGCACCACTTAGAAGTGGTGGGTCGCTCTGCTTCGCCACCAACAAAAGAAATTAAAAGGGGAAACCTGTGCACGTTTTGCATAGTGATGAATAGACCTCCCCCTCCCTTATTAAAAAAAAAAAAAACAATTTGACATAGGTGACCCATTGAGAAATCGAGCCTCCGACACCTCTTTTTAAAAATCAGCTTTTTTTCTCTAACCATTATGCCAAAAATCACATGCACACTTCTCTCATGCCAACTACAGCTATATTTTACTCCTCCACTCTCTGTGTGTAGCATCACTCGATATACATGTGCCCGGCAGCTATCTGACTGATAAAGTATAGGTAGCCATGGGACCATTTCAATCTGCATCTCTGACCAGCAATGATGAAGGGTGGTAAGCAGCATGAGCACGCAAACCTCATCCGTAAGAGCGGTGCTGTATGTAGGCGTTTCGTTGCTTGCTCGTTCGTACGCAGTGCTGAATCCTCGGATTTTTATTGTGCTATGGGGTCCATCACGGCTGAGAAGGCGACTAACGCGGACATAGAGAACAAGGGGGACGCATGATGCAGCGTTATCCTGTGATGGATCCACAACAGCTCGCCTAGTGTTCCATCTTGCTATGTGGTGACTGATATTATATGAATAATATCACAGGACAGGACCCCCGGTGTCATTGACAAAATTTCATGCGCTGAGTTCCCCTCTTCGTATATCGGCGAGACGAAAAACCTACCGGAATGACTGAAGCAACACGCCAACGATGAGCGGAAGTTATACAAAGAGCGCAGCACAGTTGCCGAACATGCTGAGACGTTGGATCACCAGATAAAATTCGAAGCGACGGCCATACTTGAAAGCGAGCCAAACTGGAGGAGAAGGTTGTTACTCGAGTCGTAACAGCCAATAACATCAACCGCTCTCTCGGAACCCTTCCCCCAGTGTATACACATGGACTGCGCTCTACGGCAAAACGATAGAGAGAGAGGGTCATTATCCACACCGTGAGTGCTTTGAAGACGCC
The DNA here is from genome assembly GCF_043290135.1 of Rhipicephalus microplus. NCBI lineage: Eukaryota > Metazoa > Arthropoda > Arachnida > Ixodida > Ixodidae > Rhipicephalus > Rhipicephalus microplus. The sequence continues at coordinate 190,887,879 of NC_134705.1, forward strand.
GCTGATACGTAGCCTCCGCAGTCACCCCTAAGGAAGGAACCAAGTCGGTTTGGAAATGTCGGGTTTCTTCAAAACTTTTGGTTGGAGTCTAAATCATCTCCCTGATATTATATTCATGTTCTTTTTTAATGCAATTCTCAGTCATTAATCAGCACCTATCCTACATGCATTGACAACAAATGCATGTCCTTGTCATAGGTAAAAGTGTTTGATTATGAATGCTAATCTGAAGGTAACAAACGAAAGTTACGACTTCAAAAGAGTCATACCACAAAAAGATTGTGCACGTATGTATAAGATTCTTGAGGAAAGGCGGCGGCTGTTCGATGAGTTGAGTTATGGACGCTGTGACAACTTGGAAATTCCGCGCAGAGCAGTCTCAGAGTAGAAGTAGATGATAGCAGTACCTACTGTTCAGAATTGTTAAAGGAACTTTCGAGCCGCCGGTTTAACTAACGTTGTACTACTTTTCCTTGCAGCTTTATTTATTCTGGCTGGCATCATAAACCATACAGCACAGATGCACAACAAAAGCTTTCTACATAATGAAGCATATGACAGCTGTATAATTATTGAGACAGCATTTAAAAGCTGATAGAGAGCGACTAAGTATATCAAGTAAGAAGCTTTCACTACTGACTGCTGCTTGAAATACATCCTTTTAAGGCATTTTGGGGGATTTTCCCACAGCAATCAAGAGAAGTTATGCACAAGAACATAAACAGTACTCACCAATTCCATCCCCTTTGTACTGTTCATGGGCTGGGGTTGAAATGGCGTAGCCATTGTTTCGGCTGTGAATTAACAAACAAGAAAACATTACACACTGTTAGCGAAATTATCCCTGCGAGAATGTTACCATAATTAAAGGCTCACTGGAAAAAATAAAACAATAAATCTTTCGTTAGAGAAACTCAAATGTCACAGCCTGGTGCTAAAACGTGTAAACAGTTAGTGGTAGTCTAACTGATCATTAACATTTAATTTACGACTAGCTCCTCTCACATGCACATGCCAGCATTCTTTCAAAGCATTTCTTCAGCTTTGCTCACCAAAAAAAGATGACCGGACAGTCCAAAGTGGCGGCGAAATTGAGGGCAGCATGCGCATCACCTTCGCTGGCAGCGCCTTCACCAAAGTAGCAGACGACGCAGTTCTTCTTCTGAGCGAGCTTGAACGCATACGCAGAACCCACAGCTGTGACAAACGTAGAAAGAGTAATGACAAAGCACATTAAAATGCCCATTACAGCTCTTCCCCAATAGGTGATTCACTAATGTAACAGAGAAGCAATGACAATGAGTTACCCTGGGGCATCTGTGTGGCTAGCGGTGAGCTGATCGTGACGAAGTTGTGCTTATCGCTGCCATAGTGCACGGGCATGCCCCGTCCTTTGCAGTCGTCCAGCTCGTTGCCGTAGCACTGGCCCATGAATTGGGCCAGTGGATAGTCGCGCCACACCAGAACTCCTGCAGCGTTTAAGAGAAAACTCTTACACGAGAAAAAGTTAAGGACCATGCAACGCATGACGGAATGAAAAAATGTTAGGCTTAAAATCAATGAAATTCGTCACTGGGCTAGTTGGTTCATAATGTTGAAACAACAGAGATCAAATTCGGTATGGGACATTCGGTACGAAAATTCGGTATGGGACATTCTGTGCCATTTGCGGCTCCTTATGTTTCAAACCGTATTTTCACTCTGCCGTTTAGCATAGCACTATGGACACAAAATGGGCTAGACAAAAAACGTGGCAGGAGATATTCCAACTAATATCAAGCGAAACAAATGAACCTGGGTTGGCCACTTAATGGCACAGAAGGAAAATTGGCGGCCAGTTGTGGCAATGAAATGGTTGCCAAAGTTAGCAGACCACTATTCCAGGTATTTATTTTTGTGAAAATGTGGCCTGTGAACTTCTCACCAGCACTACCTGCGGTACACTGACCTGACAGTGGCACATATTGGCTACGCACATAACCAGACGTGGATGCAAAATTTATTTACTTACTTTTTCAAGGGGTTATTTAAAGCGGTTGTAAGCGGTTATTTAAAGTTGATACGGAAGGTGATCACGATGATGGTTACAGGAATGCTTAGAGCCAATATTTATAATAAGCTAACTGATATTTTTAGTTACACAGTAACAGTTAAGAAGACCTTCACACGCTGCTTTCGCAAACTTCACTGCACTATATGTAGCATAAGAACAAATGAAGAGTAGCTGTTTAAAGGCACTTTTTTTTTTGTTATACACAAACAAACAAAGCCAAAAGACAATTAAGCAAAGGAAAGCACAGAGGGTGTCATGTTGCATTTTAAGTGTCATGTAATAATTGATGTAATTTATTATGCTACAGTTATGTTGTAATCCTATTTATTACACTCCATATGAAAATTACCAATGATGTCCCAATGATGCTCAATTGTCGATAGGCTACATTTAGTTGAATATGTTGCATAACAGAAGCAACAACCCTTGTAGCTAAAGCGAAAGTTTGTCTTCTGAAATGCCACTCAAGAATGCCGATGCTAATGGGTGCTTACGTCATCAGTGAGTCTCTCCATCTGGCAGCAGGAATACAGGATACGTACCTGCTTCTCGGTACTGTCCGTAAATGAGGTCATTGTTGTCGAGCGCAGCGGCGCTGCCAAAGTGGGTGCCCTCCTCGCCAAAGTTGGTCATGTAGAAAGAGATCCGGCCCTGCCTTTGCGACTCGTACAGGATTCGGTCCATACTGTTCAGCAGTGTCATCCCGCTGTACATCTTTAGCAGCACCTGCTCCGACAGCTGTTGGGTGAAAAATTCAAAATGTGAAGCCCGTCTAAGAGCGTTGCAGTAAAAGCTGGTTAATTTGAATTTCAAGTGATTAGAAATACCCTTCGAAATAACTGAATGCCAAATAATTGAAAGTGTTAATAAATGCCTGTTTCATCAATGTAATTTTATTTTCTTGAATATGCAAATCTGGTAAATTGCATAAAAACAGGGCAAAGTTGTAATTATCACCATGCGACACTTCGTTCACAATGTGAACATGGCTCAAGACTCCTTGCTTTCAGCAGAAATGTGTTTACAACGTATTAACAATGTGATGGTGGATGGCAGCCACGTCTTTCTCAAAACCCTCGGCCATTACGGCTGTCCGCGAGCACAGTTTTCTCTGCTTTGCATCGGATATTTGCATTGCCTCGTGGCACGCTCCGATGATTATTTGAGTTAAAAAAATCATGGCCAAATATGACCAAATTAACGAGAGTTTGATGTCACTGAACAATGTATATGCTGGCCGGGACAAGAGATTATGTTCGGATTATGCAATTTTCCGAACGAATGAACGTCGAGTCAGTGGGCTTTTACTGTAAATGACGTAGTTGATTGTGCATAACTGCTTGAGACATATTAATGCAAGAAATAAAAAGGCGAACACTTTGTCTTCTTGTGTTTGTCATTTTATTCACTTATTCCTTGCGCTAATATGTGTCAGCCAGTGAAATTTCTATCCCAGCATATTCTTGAATCTTTCACGATGTACTTTCTAAATTATTACTAATTTATAGTATAGTTGTGTACGAATTGTACTTATGTGAAGCTTTGTGTACTTGTCTATACTACTTAGTACTTATGACCAACAACAGTTCAAGCCCGCTAAAAATGTTTTTTGATTGGACGAGGTGAAAATCGTCTAGGCTATCAGCCAACTATTTCTGTATTAAATTTTCCAAATCAAGTAATAATGAATGTTCTCTTTTTTGAATGAGCCCTTCCACCACCTAGCAGGTCTCCGCAGAACTCCTTTCATTATTTCATAAATATGTACATGAAACAAGGCCATTATATATGACATTGCAAACATCTGCATTCACATCAAAGAGACTAAATAATCATCGTTCATTCACGCGCATATACGGTAAAACATACATTTTTAACTCATCTGCACTCTCCCGTGTCATCCGCATGTGGAACAGCCTTCCAGATGAAATCGTAGCTGAACCCAATCGAGAAAACTTCCGGCACCTTCTACTCACCCATTTCCAGGATTAACTGCTCGTTTTATTCATATCGAAATCGGCACCTACGCGTTTATTCACTACTAGTATCTCGTTTTTTTTTCTCTTACTCTAATCTTATTTTGTTTTATGGTTTGAATACTAACATGCCATTCAGTTCTGTTGTGTTTTATTCAGTGATGTTTTATTTTGAATAATGGAAAGTCTTTTCACAATTTGTGCTTGTTTTTTTTCAACTTGTTTTACGTCATTATCTCACGCGTATACTCATCTGATGTTCATTGCCGTTCTATTCCTATTAAAATTATTATTAATATTTTTTCATTGTTATTCCTGTTAGGACTTGTATAATAATTGACAATTAGTTCATGTTATTATTTGTATGGAAATTGTACGAATTCGTGTATGTAATTCTTTTATGCTCCCCTTACACAATGCCCTGTTGGGTCTGTAAGGTATTTTGAATAAATAAATAAAATAAACTCATTTGCGTTCTTAAAGGGGCCCTGCAACACTTTTTCAGCATGGTGAGAAAATGCTGCCGATCGGTACCAGAGGCTCCAGACAACACGTGAGCCAAATATTGCACGTGGCCTGAAATTCACAATAAATGATCAAAGCCAGCTAAAGATTGCTTTCTCTTCTCTCGACAAATCATGGAATTTACCCAAAAATCACATGTAGCAAGCCCACCTATCAGCCATTGGCTGATTTGAACATGACACGCTCGTTCGTTACAGAGATTGCCGCAGGAGGCCGTTACTTGTTCACGCGTGCGTGGGCGATCACACTGAAAAAGCCATGCATTCAAAAAAAGAAAAAAAAATAATAAAAAAAGTGCTCAGGGTCACGAGGCGTGCAGAACGTTTTTCTGTGCTCTGCCATCCCTCCCTGCTTAGTTTCCAGCGGTTTTGTCAGGACGAGAGAAGAGAGAATGCAATTGTATCATGGGACAAACATTCGTGACTCCACTCGCACTGGACAGATTCTTGCATTTTTTTGCGGCATTGAATTCGTGAGGCAATAAGCTCTTCCAGTAAATTAATTCCATGGTTACTTAAAAAAGTGTTTCAGGACCCCATTAAGAATGGACTAAACGAAAAGCTGTAATGCATAAACTTTTTTCTCTACACATTAGATATGCTGCTCAGTGAACGATATGGGGTCTCGATAAAGAGGCAACACTCTCGGAGCAAACGGACACAGCAGACGCAATCGAACCAAACAAAACCAAGCATTTATTTAGCTACTTTTACATTGACTCTCGGAAGCTGAATCCTATACATCACTTGTCATCAATATGCTACACAACCATATACAATGTTCCAATACACTCAATCAAACATAAGAACAAACACAAGGTAACGCAAAGGTGGTGTCGCCAAGGCTCGACTCACTACCGGGGGCCCACGGCAGACGGCCCACGGTGCCATCTCTTGGACCCATTGCGAGACACAACCGCTCATGCTAGCCGCCACGCGCCTACGAGAGCCTCTCATGTCTTTATGTGCCACCATCAAGCCTCGGCGCCAGGCGTCACTGCTGGCACTACCGCGCTAAAACCAATGACGATGATGATGGTGAACTCTGCGCCATCCGTCACCCAGTAGTTGTTAACACTAAATGTGGCCCATCCACGAGACACCTGTGTGTCACGAGGTGCAAACGACTTTACAGGCAGTGATAGCACCCCCACAACGAGAAGCGAGTTCAGCTTGTACCCTAGCAAAGCCAGTTGTACTACTCACGTAATCATGTTTGAAAACTAGTGAAGTTTCGGCGGAAATGACACGTTAATTGGTGAAAACATCGAGGACATTTGTCGAGAGCAGATCAGGCAAAGCAAGAGAAGATAGAGGCACGAAAACTCTGGTCTCGTCCTCTCGAAGTGCTTGCCTGCAGCGTAACAGGGTGTGTCGAGCGTGTCAGGTCTTTACATGTTTGGATTAAGAAGCACTGAGAGCTGTTGCCTATGTATACTCACCTTTATGCCACCTGGCATACAGATGTCCATGTTAAATTTCATTATTCTTTTTATTTCTAGCTACATATAAAAAACAAAAGCCAGCTTGTATCTGTGATATACGTGTCATCTGCCACTTAAAATGAAAAAAAAAGCCATCAACCTTCATGTTTCTCGCAAGTGGAGAAAATAATACAGCTCAATGTAGCAAATGGGGCGTAATGGCAGGCCTGCAGAACAGCGCGTGCGACAGAGAGCGACAGTGGCCAAAGCTTTCACAACCCCACATAGTAGACACGTAAACTTGAGCAATTCGTGAAATCGCACGCGGAAGATAAAGGTGAGTTAAATGTGTAGATATCAGTGCATACTGACAAACATTTTAATCAGTGAGTGTCTAATTTTGACTAATGAGTGACGAATACATACAAAAAAAGCTAGCATCTGTAATATATGTTGTCATGTGCCACTTTAATGAAACAAGCCATCAATCTTCACGTTTTTATTTAAAACAAGGTGAAATAAATGTGCACAAATAACTATAATATCAGTGCATGCTGAAACACACTTTGATTGTGAGTGTTTAATTTTGACTAACGAGTGGTGAATTTGACTACCGTTTCTAGCTGATGGCACTAAGAAGGTGCACAAATAATGCTACTACCTTTTCTTTAGCACCTGGTTCGCTCATTTCAAGAATGATTGTTCTTTCCTAGCTCGCTTGTGATAAATCGAAAGAAATCAGCGCATTTTGCTTAGGGCTCCTTGATATGGTGGTCACCAGGAATAAGTGACCACCATGCTGTCGTTGTCATTGCCCAAACAAAAAATGAAAAGCAAACGAAACAGGAGAGGAGAACGGTGTACCTCTATGACAAAGGTGATTACGCTAGCATATCAAGAAAGCTTCTCGATCATCTGCCGCTTTTTTAATGTCTCTCAGATGACTGTGACGTACAAGAATTATGGGTTAAGTTTAAACAAAAAATCAAAGAGCTTACTGAAACCTACATACCCAGTATCAAAAGCGGTAGACTTAGAAAGCGAAACAAACCTCGGATGACTGCTCGTATCTTAAGAATAGTAAGGAAAAGAAGGCACATATATTTAAAATATAAAAGGACTAAATGCCATCGGAACTTTGAAAGCTTGAATGATGTGACTCGAGAGTTTAAGCTCAATATAAAGGTGGCTAAGCGTCACTATCTTGAAAAACTCGGAAACAAAATAAAAACTAATTCAAAAACGTTCTGGCAATACATGAAAGGCTATGGAGCAGACCCCTCGCAAATCACCAAAATTGTCTTCAATAATGAGGAGTTATTAGACGACACTGAGAAAGCTACCTAAACAACTACTTCCTTTCCGTATACTTGCCGAAATATAGCTCTAGTGCTTCGCAATGCACAAGTTCCGTGCCGAAAATGCAATCAGTAGAGTTAAGTGTGAATGGAATTAGGGCATTACTAAACAAACTTACCGATAATAAGGCAATTGGACCGGACGGAATTTCACCTCGAGTCTTAAAGCAGTGTGCTGAGTCAATTTCTCTTTACCTGCACGCAATCTACACAAAGTCTTTGTCCTCCGGAGCCCTCCCAGACGACTGGAAAATTGCACATACAGTTCCTATTCATAAAGGTGGGTCCAAGAAAGACGTAACCAACTATAGACCTATTTCACTTACGTCCATACCCTGCAAGTTATTAGAGCATATTCTGTATAAAGAAATAATGGCACATTTATCAACAAACAACTTGCTGGCGTCTCAACAACATGGTTTTCGTAAGGGCTTATCTTGTACAACACAAATAATTGAATTTAACCATAATTTAGTATCTGAAATAGACAATAGCGGACAAATTGATTGCTTTTTCCTGGACTTCAGAAAAGCTTTCGACACTGTGTCGCACTCTTTTCTTTTAATTAAGCTTGCAGCGCTAAACATTGACCGCGAAGTTCTGGTGTGGATAGAAAATTACCTTTCAGGCCGCCAACAGTGTGTAGTATTAAAAAAATCAAGTTTTGTAAACATCACTTCAGGGGTTCCACAGGGCTCAGTTCTAGGGCCACTTTTATTTTTAATATATATAAACGACATTTGCTCAGGAATCGATTGTAATATACGGTTGTTTGCAGATGACTGTGTCTTGTACAGAAAAATTAGAAATGAGAGTGATGTCGCCCTGCTCCAAAGCGACTTATCGCGCATCCGAGAATGGTGTTCAAGGTGGAAAATGACATTAAATGCCAATAAATGCATTCATGTTACTTTCACGCGTAAAAAAACCAAGTTAGCTTCAGAGTATGTAATCTGTAATAGTATAGTAACACAAAAACTGCATTATAAATAGTTAGGTGTAACTTTTTCAGCCGACTGTTCATAAAATGCACACGTTGATTCAGTTGTTGCGAAGGCCGCCAAGTCACTAAATTTTATACAGCGCAGCCTGACACAAGCGCCGGCATGTTTGAAATCAACGGAGTATTCAACATACGTTCGCCCTATGCTTGAATACGCCTGTGCTGTGTGGGACCCCTGGCAAAGTACTTTAAGTTACAAACTTGAAAAAAATACAAAATAGAGCTGCAAGGTTTGTCCTAAGCCGGTACTCAAGAAATGACAGTTGCACCAATATGAAAAATGAACTAGGGTGGGAATTACTCTCATCGCGTCGAAAGAAACTGCGGCTAAAGCTCCTGTACCAAATATTTCATGGTAAAACCGGCATTCAAAAAGAAAAGTGCCTTCACAGTCCTCATTATATCTCTTCGCGAAATGATCATTGTTTCAAGATTTTAGAGTACCGTACCAGATCTAATTTGTATGCTAATTCGTTTTTTGTTCGTTTCATTAGAGAATGGAATAACTTATTAAATGAACAAGTGTGCTGTATTAATGAAGATGTGTTTTTCTCGACATTGCAACCCCCCTGCTGCAGCGCCTTCGGGCTAAGCGGGGTTAATCATTGAATAAAGAATAAAGAAATATGAAACCCGAAGCTTTGAAGCCGACTTTTTTTATGTGATTAGATATGAAAGTACGACAGCTTAAAGTTACATTGTTCGGTTCTACTTCACGTCCTCAGGCACAATAGTCATTCGTCACGCTGCGCAAATTACCTGGGGATCCTCGGAGGGTACAATGGGCTTCCCGTCCCGGCTGAGCACACGGTAGACGGGAAACCCTTGGGAGACAACATGCGTGCGGAACTCGATGCTCTCGGTCCAGTCACACTTGGTACCCAGGTACTGCGGACGGCTTGTGTCGTCCAGCGGTGGCACTGAGGAGCTGCTGTCTTGCTGCTGCTGAGGCCATTGTGGTCAGAAAAGAAAAAAAAAGTTAGAAGCCCTTCCCCTATCAGGGATATGGGGGCAAGTGATGCGTGATGCGCACCTGTCTGGTATACTATGTTTCTTTTTTTCTTTTCTGTCGATCACACTGTCCAATGCTCCCTTCGAGCTTTTTTTCCTTCTGCCATGTTGAGAAGTGTACCTTCACTCAAGCGCCTATAGACCATTTCACTGTTTGTCAACACAAGTCCTCGATGGCTTCAGGTTTTGTGCGCAGGCGCAGCCTAGTAGCATTGGCAGTGATCAAGAGCACTCGCGAGTAGCCCGCTAATTTTCAACAGTTTCCTCCCAGTGTTTGGCCAAATATCTCAGATACATTTTTTTTCTAAACATAACGTTAGAAGAGTTAGTCCTCAACTAGTAGCACCTTCTTTTTAACTGAAAAAAGAGTATGTCCTTACTTTACACAACTTATAAAACAAGTTTTCTCTTTCGATATCAGAGAGTGATAAATGAAGTGACCAGATGTTTCTTGAAAAGCCACACGTGTTGCAGCTATTGCAATGTTGAAACCCACCGAAAAGGCAAATAGCAGTGCAACACTTGCGTTGCTGCAGGCGACAATGACGGTTATGTGTGAGCCATAGAAACGTAGCAACCAAAAAGACAGCAATGTGAAATTACAAGCGACTTTGATAAAAGATAAGATTTTCATATAAAGAACAATGGATAGCCCATGATAGAAAGAGCGTCACTTATTGAAAACCAGTGTGTACGGTTATGTGCGTGATTGATGCACTTATGAGGGCCCATTTTGTGTACATTCCTATACACTCTTTCCGTGAGAAGATTTTTTATTAATTGTGCGGCCATGGCCACAGAAGTCTGCAACTCACAGAAGCTTTGTTTGAAAAGCTTGAAGAGACCAACGATGGAAAAATAAAAGGGCTGAGTGCACATACAGGACCGAAAAGGTTTTATTTAAGATTCACATAGTGTGTCGCACTTCCAAGGTGTGTGGAATTCGACGTGACTGCTTGTTATCGTGCTGGAAAAGTTTAGATTAAGAAACCGGAATTTATCTGTCACTGTATACGAAGAGCTTCACAAAATCCATCTCACCATCATGCTATGTCCCATACATAAACTCGTCTCTCCATCACATGCAAACCATTTTTGTTTGTACACACTTTTCGTAATAATAAATATCACGTTTATAGATGCTGCATAACTGTATGTACATTCAATCACTAGCACTTCTGTTTCAGGCAACATTTTTTATTACTACTTCAGTCATAGTAAAGATTCCAACAACACAAATAAAACCCTGTAAACCTAAGCTTATTTAATGATAACACTAATAAGTTTTTAGAACAGCTTTAAATAAGAAGGGCTATAATTGCCTTGCCAGTGTGTTGCTTGCCTGGTATTTTCTGTCTTTTTTTTTTTTGCTAAATGACATAATGAAGCTGACAGGTGCAACATTTTCTGACGCGAAGTGCCAGCCTAGCAGAACAATGCCTAGTTTTTGTATATTTAATTTTTGCTCGCATCTGAAGTGCAGCAATATTCACCTGCAAAATACCACAAGATAGATATGACAACAAAGTTAGGCCAACAGTTGAAAAATTTCGGTCCACAGCATCTATAAATCAATCACAGTGGCCGAAATCTATTTCGCCTCTACAAGCGTTTGTCTTTTCAGGCCACTCTGAAATTTATTCCAGTCATACCTCTACAGACACCACCTTATATTTTTGAAGCAGTTATATGGTTAACCTTATACAGTAACTTTAATGAGCAGCTGATCACATGCTGACCTTCACAACTTTTTTGCCATGACACCGTTTATGCAATATAATTGGTTACACACTACGATTCACAGAATAATATTACATTCACAGACTAATAATGCGTGGTTTTTAGCGATGCAATATAACTAGCAGATGTGTGCAAACAATCCGTGCGTCACAGTTGTGCTGAGGCTTATCGGTCCATCGCATCTAGGCAGTTTCAAACGAGTATAGTTAGAAGTGATGCTCATAACAATGTGCTGCGATGCACTGACTACCACTGCACTTAAAGCATGCTTACGCCATGAAGGCATTCTTGTCAGTGGAGCTAGATCATTCAGTTGCTAATGAAATTCCACAACAGCAGTAAAACAGAATACGGTTTGACCACAATAGTAGAAGCTGAGTCATTATGTTAACATGAGCAGTTGGGTTGGTGCATATTACTCTAGTGAGTCAGGCTTGATGCAGCATCGCAGAAAACCTTAAATGTTTAACAAGGCAGACTTCTGTGAGCATTTTATTAGCATAAATTAAAATGTTCATAAGGTATAATTGACATGAATACTAAGTCTGCATTTAAATTTACGTGACCATGTTGTACATGATCACTTGGTAGCCATTTCAACTCTTCAAGTACTAGTTCCAAGTGTGCCTTCCTAACACGAATTAAGGTTTTGTTCCAAACACAAATGAACATGGCAAAATGTTTGCCCTACTACTGCATGTGACCGTTTAGACGTTTGCTAAAAATAACTGATGTTATTTAAAACAGGGGTTGACATTAACCGTTTCTTCTTACGCTAACAACTGAATCGGTGCGCAACGACCGACCATCGTGTATTCAAACCAGAAGACGGCGTCGTGGAGCTCTAAAAAAAATGGTGCAGATGTTCTGCATCTAAAATGACCAACAGAGTGTCGATACAGCCAAAGAGCAACGCTATCGTTGAATGGGGTGCATGAAGCCTTGAGACTCATTACCGACACACAACTGGCACAGCCTAACAGTTCCTTCTGCTTCTTAACAAGTGGCCAAACAGCAAACTATAACGCACAGCTGGACTGAGTCGGTGTAAAATATTCATGCAATAAGCACCTCTTATCTTCTATACTTTTAGAGGGCTTTTGTTCCAGGTTAGCTGCATGCGGAGTTTATTCTGACAGCTGTTTTGCAGGGAGTGATTTATTATCCATTGTATGGAGAGGGAAAATTTTATATGTTTGACAAACAAGTCAGAAAACAAAACACAACTAAAAAGTGAAGTTATACCATTACGGATAAATGGGAAGCTATGGTATGCGCACACAAAAAAAAAGGCCCCAGACAAGTTGGTTTGGTAACATTTTCAGAAGGAGGTGGAATAAAAGTTTATTAGACAGAAGCACACAAAATGTTTTGGATCTTTTATGTCCCTGCACTGTCCGCGTTTTCTTGCACTTAAGCTGCCTGGAAAAGAATTAACATACTCAAATCCCGTGTGAACAGGTGACAGCGACGAAGTGCTCAAAGATAGAAGACTGTGACTGATACAATTCAGTGAAGCATTGTTTGTCAGTGAACCGCTACAATATGCACTGGCAAATGCATGGTTCAGGATGATAAATAGCTTAAAAACTTGGAAGACGTTCGCCTTGAAGAGTAAAACGCAATGGCGCTATTGGGCCCCCATGCACATGACCTTCCCGATCGCTTAACTGATTTCGGTTCTCAATGTTTAGCTCCATAGAGCTGTAAGAAAATGAATGACTGTGCGTGTCTAACTGGCCATTTCAAAGTATTATTGAATGCCCATTGCAAGCACGGTTGTTAAGTGCCCACTACACCATAATTGTTTCTTTCGCGATCGACAACACGCCCACAGGGCACCACGCTAAGCTACGCAGCTGCTCACTTTGTTGGTGATTTTGCTGCTGCTGATGGTTAAGTACGTCTTGAGTGCTTTGTAATAGGTGGGCCTTTGAAACACCCAATTATTGTACAATTAAAGCATTTTGATGTCTGGCATAATTCTATGCTTCTGCCATGCAATATTACATGCGTTAAGGGCTCCTTTCACTATATTACATATAGAGTGTCTTTTTTTCTTCTCGAGCGATTTCAAGCAATAGTGTGGCTCTGTGGCAGAAAACCTGCTCACAGATAGGAGGCCCGAGTTCAATTCTCTTTGGAACCGCCAACTTTTATTATTTTATTTCCATGTTTCTCAAACTTTTCACTAACAACCGAGAATTCCAACACCGAAACTTTTGCCAAAAAAAGCTCTTTAATACTATCATGATAAAAATGATGCGGTAAGACTACAGCAATCAAAGTGCACACGAATTCTTAACTACAAGAGTAAAACCAAGTGCATAACTGTGTGGAGATTTGGTCTTTGCTTGGATTTCGAATGATAGGAACAGCTGGCTCCCTGTAATCTCAACGTAATTCAACACCATATTTACATTTATGACCTACGGTGCTCACAAGGATATTCAGCGGCTTGGATGAATCAGTTATTTCATCACACTTGACTGTTATCGTATGTAGAGCGAGGGCGGACAACATCTTATTTCAGTCTTCGTGCTATATAGCCCTCAGACCGTTCTCGAGCACCGTAGAGATGTAAATAAATGTTCATGAAAATCTTGAAAGCCATAGTCATCGCATTCAGATTTAACAAAAACAACATGGCATTTCTCTAGCGTTGTTGAAGTTGAAGTATTGGCTGCTCCATTGTATTCTTAAAATTTATCTCTCCTGCATTTCTTATCGTGTTTCCTTTCTGGTTATTTAGTTCGTTTTTCATCTCTGAAGTTTTCCTTTGTTTACAGCTTATGTTTTCTTATTGGTTTTTTCAGTCAACAATACCATTATTCCTCGTAATAACGTTAGAAAATGTGAACAGAAAACGGAGACATTATGTACAGTAGGCCATCAATAAAGAGATGTCGCCAAGATTAGTTTGTCACGGAAAGCATTACAACATGGGATCCACAGCAAACCCTCCACTAAAGGCAGAGGAAAGTGCTCTTATGGATTTGTTGCAAGGTGTAACCATATCTAATATTACTGCACCGTTTACCATTCCACATTTTTGGAATTTCTTTACAGCATTTATGTTGCTCAAGGTGCAACATCTCGCTTTCACAGAAGAGCCAGTTCTCTCTGTTTTATTACTACAAGAGAGTCATATAAATGGGCAAGTTTCAGTCCTCCATAAATACTCTCATTAAGATCCCAAAGAGGAAGCTCGCTATGCCATCAAAAAACAAACAAACGAAAAAGTCAAATGCCCAACATACTGCAGGCACAGAGGCAACGAGTTTATTAAACATTTTAAAAAGGCCTGAAACGGCTTTTTCTGGGGAGTTGACCCGATTGCAGATACGGACGTCTGCCTATGCCCAGATTTGATGAAGGGATAATGTTCTCGTAAACGTAATGGCTCAAAGCAGAATTGCATTTTCATGAGGTAATGATAGGCTGTGGGGAATTCGGTGTCTCAATGCAGCTGCTGGGATGAAAGAGACATTCTTTCTAGGTGGGTCATCTCCGGTTGGCAGATTGACAACATTCACTTTATCTTTCCTTGCGGTGCTGTCTCTAGCTTAGTCTAATGAAACTGGAATATGCGCAGTGTTAAATTAGACAAAATTTGATGCCGCATTACACTTGCAGTGTAAAACGTGGCATTAGTAGACTTGGTAAGCGACTGATATGTGCAGTTGCTTAAGGTAACAGCAAGTATGAATATGGCTGATAGGAGTGATAATGACTGTGACGTAAGTGTTTATTAAGTGTTTGAGTAAAAATTACCAAGATGAAATGAACTAAAGACGGTGGTAAAAGGAAGCAAATGCACCACTCGGTTGTAAATTGTCGCATTTGTTGACCACTGTACATAGTACAAATTGCTGAACACTATATAGTTTTACAGTTGCAATGAAGGCTCAACTGTAGTCATGCAAATTGCATACATAGACAGCTGTGTTACTATCCTGACCTTAAAATATTTTAGCACTTTTTTGCATTTCGTTTTATAAAAATATGAACGATGGCATTTTTTTAGGTGCACATGACACAGTGAAACACTTGACGCTGTTGTTTACACTGTCCAACTGGTTGTTTCATTTTCAGAAACCGAAAAGGCCATTCGCACATCTCAAACATTGTTTTTACAATGGCAAGGCACATGTGCAATGATTCTTTGTGCACATTTTGCGTACTGACGTGGCAAGTAAGTATATGAAGTCGTGCAATGAATCAACAGTGCACACTTGTTGCTAACAGACTACAAGTACCAACAGGTCATTGAAAAGCGCTAAATCCAAGTGGAATGTCATTGAAATAAAAAAAAAAGAAGGCTGTCGTATTCCAATTCAAAAGTAGGAGGGCTGCCAGATGCTTGGTATCAAAACTGGAAGCTACGGCTACTCTGTAAGAAAGAACGTCTACCCTTTGTTTGAGATTATCTTGCTATTCAAACAATACATGTTATCTGCCATGCTTGTACTGCAACTGTTATCTTTCAGTCATGGAGTGCACTAGTACACTGATACGTGCCGACCACTCACAAGACGAAAGGTCCAAAGATGCGTCGTAACATACGATTGATTCGGGGCACTAAACGGGCTCCAAGGGTGGCAAAAAGCTTCTGGAATAACAGAAAAATGGAACTTCCAAGAACTTTAACTGAAAGACGAGTGTACATTTCTGTGAGGGTATGCGCTGCTTCACCAAAGCAGAGACCTTGTAGATAATGCCTTAATGTGCCTAAGAAATATATTTTTTTAATTACTTGAAATGTACGAGACATAATTATAATGCGTGCCATGGCTAAAGGAAAGTAAATGCTGAAATGCTCATGCATTTGACTCGGTAACAAGCCTTGCGAAAATTCATTTTCCTCGTGAAGTTACGCAGCTGGCAAGATGCCCACTGTAGCAAGCCAGTGCTGTGGGGAGTGGAAGAATGCACTTGCATACTGCCGAGCCAACTTATACATTCCTATTAGTGCAAATGAATGAAAAAAAAAAAAAAACACACAGACCAAGAGAACAGACATACATTAGACTACTGCCCTCCGATCTATATGCCTTACTCTGGTGCAAGAGTTTAAATTTTTGCTGCCAAAAAAAAAAAAAAAAACACACAAGTTCCGGCAAGCATATAGCCTACTTTACACGTGGTAAGCCACACATTCAACTGCCTATAACAAGGGTGCATTGACCCAGCTTTGTTCTAGTGCATTTCTTTTTTCAGCGACTACGAGAAAATACACACATTTTGTACTTGGTCATTCAGCCTGTCTCTACAGAAGATTGCCGAGCCTACGCAATAAAAGCAGCATGACACATGCACAAAAATAATAAACTATCGGGATTTTGAACCACAATCATCAAACGAATATGAGCTCGCTGAGTTGGGGAATTCCGCCATTTATTCCGACTGGCTGGGATGGTTTCGGAGGCAATTAAAATTACACAGTTTGTCGCCTTTTGCACCCATTGAAATGCAGCCATGGCAGCTGGAGATTGAGCTCTCACCTCTTAAATTAGGAGAGCAACGCTACAACCATTAAGCAGCTGCAGCGGTTTCAAGCTCGGAGAAAGGTAGAAGCGTCGGCGATGGTATCAGATAAAGCTGTGGTACGACGAGCTCACAAGGAAGGTGTTCTCATTTATCTTTATTCTGACAAATACAATTAAAAACAATGGTCCGAAAGAAGAAAAGGGGCCGCGAAATGCACACGTTGATGAAAACACCGTCGCAACGTTATGCAAAATACACGAGTTGATAAGAAAACACCGTCGCAACGTTACAACTAGAGCGTCCGCTTGTCCTGCTCCATTCTGGCCGTGAATTCCTGCATGTGTCTTTCGATCTTGGTGCGCAGTTCGGCGGCGTTCTTCTGCGCCTTGTCGTCCCGACAGGTCCTGAGGTACTCTTCGACGAGGTCCGGAGAATCCCAACTTCCGACCGCGGCCGCCGGCGTCGCCGTCGCAGCCGCCGAGGCGTTTTCGACCTGACGAAGACGCTTGGTCAGCTGGGTGACCTTATCGGTGAGTCTGTCGATCACGCCGTCCTTCTCCGAGACGACACGTTCCAGGTCGCGTTCCCTGGACGCGGTACTACCACTTCTGGCCGCCCTGTCGTCCCTGCAGGCCCTCTCCCGGAGGCTAGCGACCTCTTTTTCGAGTTCCACCGCCCGGTTCCTCCAGAAGTCGGCGGCTTCCGAGGACGCCGCCCGGGCGCCGCGAGACTGACAGTCGCGGCAGCCCCCAACTGCGGCGGTAGACTTGAGGTCTCCGTAGCGCTTCTTGATTCGGCTCACGTCTTCCTTAAGCTCACCTATGCGCCGGTCATATTTGGCCACCAGGTCGGCCTGCAACGCCTCGAGATGCGCGACGCGGTCCCGCAGTTGCGACGCCTCCTCGCGACTCGAGGCGAGGTCCTGCTTCGTCCTCGTCAGCTCCGCCTCGCGCCTTTCCAGGGCGTCCTCAGCGTCGGCGAGACGGGTCTTCCAGCGCCGGTGCTTCTCCAAAACGGCGAGGTCGACGTCTCGCAAGAGCTTCAGGAGTTCGACTTCGCAAGAAGAGCCGCCACCGCCGCTAGGAAGGTGCAGCCGATCGCCGAACAAAATTTCTCTCTCCATCTTTTGCGGCGGGGTAGCTTCCGCGCGGAAACGCGAGATAGGCCGAAGAACCCAGACAGCTTATCACCGCGCCGCACTAAAACGTTACGGCAGGTTCGTTAGTCCCTTGTTTACACGGAACTTGAAGGCCAAGCCGCCGCCGAAGGTCGCAATAATTGTACACTCGCTACTTTAAATATGGCGGAAATGCAAAACAAAGACTGTTTGAAGTCAAGCCGCACTTTCGAAGAAACGCAATCGCTGGTTCGCCGAGATTTCTCGAATTTACTAGCACCTTCGAGTCACGAGAGAGAAAAAGAAAAAAGTGAACACAACATCCGAAGCGAACGCGGGTTACACAAATGCTCTATGCGACCGTACGCCTTTCATTCGCGAGGTTTACGGCGATCGGCATTTAGCAGACAGTCGTACGAAACTTCGCAAAATTTTTTTCGATGCGATATTCGAATTTAAATAACGACGAAGAAATCATCTCGGCCTCCTGTGCGGATGAACTGGCCCAACGGCGTTACTAAGCCGACAGCGAGATTTTTAACGACACGGCCACGACATTGCAGGGCTGCGATTAGCGTAATTGCGCACAATACGCGCCCACTCCATACAATCTGCGCACGCTGACGTCAATCGTGTGTACAAACAAACACTTGTAAACACAGTGCGGCGTACTCACCCCGCAGATCGCTGATGTGCGGTACAGTCGACGGTCCGAATTTCGACACCCCGTTTGCGATAGAGTGCGGAGGAAGCGCGTCGTTGTCCTGGCTGCCATCGTAACAAGCAGGAATGCCGCCCGTGGCTGTCGCGTTGGAAACAAAAATACAGCGATCGGCAGCAGCTGAGCGAAGCGGCCAGCGGCTGCGCTTCGGATCGACACGGCTTCGTGTCATAAACGTAACAGTCGGCTCGACTTGGCTTGGCTCAAGTTTTGGCTGTGACGTAACGACATAACGGATTAGTAGCGTGTGTGGGGAAAAAAGAAGAGCAGACAGCTTCCTTGATGGCGGCATGTTAGCGGGTCGTTACGAAATCTGAAACCTTGGGCGCGTCTGTGAAGGGAGCTGGCATCTTCGTCCATGTTGTCCACCACGATGTACGGACGCATCTCGGCAGCCGTCAGGCTGGCATTTCTGCGGCCCACGGTGCCACATCGCGCGCTTGCGGCCGTTGGAGTGAGTGCCCTACATCTCCGATCGGAATATCGTACGATCCCCCAGCCGGTACTGTGACGTCCTTAAAAAATAAATTGGTGTCGCATGTGTCCTCGCGTTACACATGTCACGGAACAGCTTCGAAGCCGTACAGTCTCGATCATTTTAAAAGAAATGCTCGCCTACTCATTTTTTTACAGGTTAAACACTCCGCACGTATGCTACACGCACGCGCGTTGGTAGCACACGCCGTTTTCCCCCTCTCTTTTTCTTTACACGGTGTGCTCAATGGATTGAATGTGGGTCAGTGAACTGCGGAACCAAGAATTCCGGAAGTGCGAAACAGTTATCAGCACATAAGTTTTGCTTGGGTGGTGATATTGGCAACGAAAATTGAATGTGCAGCAAAATTATTTGCTCGGTTTAGTTCCCATTTAGTGAAGAGCCTGAATAACGCGCGCTGTGAGAGATTGGGTGAAGTGAGTGTTTCCGTGATGTGTTCATTGATTATATAAGGCATGGAGTGCATGTATCACATAAACTTGAAGACACGCACACACTATAACCTTGCGCCGCTGTAGTTAGTCGTCACAGTATTCTTTAAGAAGTTGCACGTGCGAAACCAGCAATGCATTTACTTGTGCTTGTCCATAAACTGCAACTTCGATGCGTGGTTTTCTCAAATTTGTATGCGAATGCACAAAACGCGCTGAAAATAATCTTAATTAAATCCACAATTGCTTACGTGTTACCGAGTCGCACGTGCCTTCACGCAGGGTCCTGATTTTTAATGTATATTTCTTTACATCAAGCTTGATTAGGCATTATTATTTGCCATACACAGATATATGCACGCATTCATATGTAATCTTTCAGTCTAAGGTATTTGTGATAACAAAGGAAAAACAGATTCAAAGAACAGCACAAAAAGTACGAGAAATATTTCGTGACATCTGGTCATGGCAAATCTTGGGATAATTGTGTTTTAATGCTGAGACTTGTATATGGTGATAGCTCACATACTTTGATGCTTCTGAAAACATTCTGATGTGCTCGGTGATTGAGTTAGACCTGTTCCTCACTGAATTGCAAGTTTCTTTGAGACTACACTGCCCAGAAGGACCAAAAGTGAAAGTGCTTCGATATAACTGCTAGGCAGACGTTTTGACCTTCTTAGAAGCCAGCCAATTGCATACGACAAGGGGCTGTGAAAAATGACAAGCGCTAGCTGACCTGCAACTTAATTTTGTTTCACGATGCCACTTTACTTGACTACTTTTCTTCACTGTAAAACTCAGTTGGATTTCAGCACTTGTTATGTTTATTTATTTATTTATTTATTCATTTTACCTGCAGCGCCAACAAGGCATTACAGCAGGGGGGTATATGCAAATACATGAATACGATTCATTATATGGGAAAAAAAAAAGAAAAGGAACAAGAGAACTGACATGAGAATAAGTGGTACAAATCTGCACAATAGCGCGTCAAATGTACAAGCAGTGCCACAATGAAAAATTTACATGTGCGACAAAAACGTATGAAACAGAGCATCAGATGTACAATTAACAATATTACCTGGTAGTTTATTCCAGGCCTCAATGGAATGGGGAAAGAAAGAACCCTTGTACACATCAGTGCGGCAATCAATTTCACGATTTTTCCATTCATGGTCGCTTTGCTTAGATACAAAGTGCGGGGTTAGTAAGAAAATTTTAGGATCAAGACCAGTCTTATTGAAATAAATACGATATAGTAGTTCAAGTTTGTGATGCAACCGACGTTTACTTAGTATTTCCCAGACCAACTCTGATTTAAGTAACGTAATGCTAGTGCGAAAACTATAATTTTTAGTTACAAATCGGGCGGCGCGGTTCTGGACGCATTCTAGCAGTGTACATAAATTTTCAAATTGTGGGTCCCACACGGTGCAGGCGTACTCCGTAATAGATCTTACGTTGGTGAAATATAAAAGTTCTTTAACTTTTGGAGGAGCATCGCTGAAGTTGCGTTTTAGAAAGTTGAGCATGCGGGAAGCAGAAAAGGACACGTGTTCAATCTGACGTTTCCAGGTTAGGTTAGATGAAAAATAGACACCGAGGTATTTATAATCTAGCACTGTATCAAGATGCGTACTTCCCAAAGTGTATTTTGATAAAACAGGGATGCGACTGCGTGTGAAGAAGACGTGCTTACATTTCGCAATATTCAAAGTCATTTTCCATTTTGCACACCACGTTTGGATATGGTCGAGATCGCTTTGAAGATAGTCCATGTCAAGTAGGCTTTTGATACTGCGATAAACAATGCAGTCGTCTGCGTAAAGGCGTACTTTGCAGGACAAATTGCTTGTAATATCATTAATATATACAAGGAAAAGCAGGGGCCCTAAAACAGACCCCTGCGGAACACCAGAACTAACATTCACAGCACCTGATTTACAGCCGTTTATCAGGACACATTGGGTACGATTATGCAAATAACCTGTTATCCACTGGACAACATCATGATGTAGGCCAAGAAAAGACAACTTATGAAGCAGCAACGAGTGCGGGACAGAATCAAATGCTTTTTTAAAATCCAAAAATACACAGTCAGTCTGTTCTTTTACGTCAAATGATGAGAAGAGATCATGGCTAAATTCTATTAATTGCGTTGTACAGGAAAAACCTGCCCAAAAGCCGTGTTGGCAGTTAGTAAAATATCTATTAGATTCCAGGTGTTTTATTATGGCACTATATATTATATGCTCTAGGATTTTACTATAGACACTTGTGAGGGATATGGGCCTATAGTTTTCAGGATTGCTCTTCGGGCCACTTTTGTGAATGGGTGCAACGTTAGCGATTTTCTAATCCTCAGGCAGGTCACCAGAAGCGATCGACTTGGAGAACAGAGTAACGAGAAAGTGGGCAATAGTCTCACGGCAGGCATGAAGGACGTAATTGGGTATGCCGTCAGGTCCGCCTGAAGAAACTTTAACATTCTGGAGTAGTTTGAGTACACCATTATAGGTCACAGTGACGGGATCCATTTGTTCATTTATTTGTTCTGAGACACTCGGAGCATTTTCACAATACGTTGGAGAGAAAACAGACTGAAAGTAACGATTGAAACAATTAGCCTTTTCATGGTCCTCAGAGACAGTTGTGCCGTTAACGTGAAGACAGGGTATTCCTGTATGTTCCTTGCCCTGGGATTTCAAAAATTTCCACATTTCTTTGGGATTTTCCTTTAACTTAGTTCCCAAAGAGCAGAAATATTTGTCTTTAGCAATTTTGTTCCGTATTTTTATGTCTTTGCCGAGGAGCCTTACGGCATCCATTACGCTCTGGTCTTTCTTTTTTCTATACGTTTGCAAAAGACGGCGCCTTTTGTTGATAAGTACACGTACGTCACGGGACACCCACGGCTTGTCGGCACGCCTTTTGCGGGATATTAGTTTGCTAGGAACACATTTTGCTATTAATTGCTGTAGTTTGTTCTTGATGTAATCTTTATTCATTATCTCTTCTTCATAAGAACTAAAAGAGCGATGCCGATCATGAAAAAGGGTACGAATAAAGTATTTTGGCTTCCCTGATAGGAACCTTGTTTGGAATATGTTACTTCCTAATGAGACAGGTTTCATCAAAACCTTGACTTTATTAACCAACATTGGGCATGTGACCGACCCTCGGCTGCTGACTTGAAGGTCACATTTCGATGGAGGCGAAACGGTAGAGGCTGTGTTTTATGTGATGTAATTACTGTGAGCGAACACCAGAAGGTTGGAACTTTCAAAGCCCTCCAGTACGGCGTTTCTCATAATCATATCATAGTTTTGGGACGTAAAACCTTATGTATTATTATTATTATTATGTGGTGGGCTTCAGTCAGAACCTTCACTTCAGTTCACGAGAGATGTGATGCGGGCTTGTTGGTAGTACATCTTCAGTAAGTCTCCTTGTAGCGCACGTAAACAACAGGAAGAAATGAGGGCACTTGTAGACAGACAGAGCTCTATCTGTCTGCATGTGCCCTCATTTCTTTCTGTTGTTTACATGCTCTACATGAAAACTTACTTCACTTCAGCATCTCTCCCTGTAAGTGCTGTAAACATTTTTGTAACGAAGTACCAACTTGCATTGCCTCGTTTTTTGTTCGTGTTCATGTGCAGGCAAGATCCCTTGTGACTAAGGCAGAGACGGGTCACTACCAGCCGCCTGTTCTGTCAACCCATCGCATGCCGACCACCAGCAAGTTGGAGTTTGTGCCGGCGAACGCCTTCGACGGCATTCCTATGTACAGCATCCTGAACAAGAGTGGCAGACTGGCTGATGGTGTCGAGGAACCCCAGGTGGTGCTCGCCAACGCCTCTTCCCTGGGCTTATTTTTTTACAACGACAGTTCTTATAAGATCATAACACAGGTCATGCATGGTGCCTTAGTTGTCCGCCGCCAACCATTATCGAACGAAAAAAAAAAAAACTCAGTAAATAAGACATCAATGACACAACGGGATTCGAACCCGGGACCGCTGCGTGCCAGCCCAGTATTCTACCACTGAGCCACCCCAGTGCTTGAAACTTGTTTCTAAGCTCGCCTTAGGCAGGCTTGATGTCGGGAAAGGAATTGCGTTAACATGAGTAATATAGTGTTTTAGAACATCAAAGGAACAGCCAGACGTCACACAATGTGAATCGTGTAACGAATGGGCCGTCCAATGTTCTAACGCATTAGAAAACTAGTTCTTGATCACCTATTAACTGTCACGGATACCTTCTTCAGGCATAATTCATAATCATTGTCAGCCACTGCATCAAAAATTGCACAAAATTTCTAACAAGTGTGTAGCCGATACCACACTTCTGAAAAGAATGACAAAAGATAGCGTAATGAATGCTGGCCTGCTACACACAAAAATTATGGTTATTTATGATGTAGTGGGTACCCAGCAGTGCAAGTTACCCGAAGATCGTTTAGAAAAGGCTCTGAAAGGCTGCTCTTCTAGCTTTCGCTGTGACTGTGCTGCGCGTTCCTTGCAGGCCTAGCCTTTTTTTTTTCGTGGGCTGCAGTAGTTTTCATTAAAGCACATGTGCGTGATTCCGGCCCTATTTCTCAGCTGCACATGTGTATACATTATCCCAGAAACTCTGTGACAACATTCCATCTCACAAACTGTTGCTGTAATACTTTCCTGTTTTTTGTACATGTAATCCAACACTTGTGAATTTGTGAATACTTCATTACGCTGGCCACTTCAACGTATCAGTCTCTCACAATGTACCGCAGACATAATTAATCTTTTACTGTGCGTTTCATTTCATAGTGTAAATGTCTTTCGTAGTGGCATTTGATTGTATTAGCCCTTGGAGGATGTCATTTCAGGAAGAGGTGAAAGACAGATCAGACCGATTGCAAACGCACGAAGATATGCCGGGTTACCTTGAACTGGTTGGTAGCTCGCTGCTTTGATACTAAGTGGAGATAACGTTTAGTGCTGCAAATTGTCCACCATATGGTGCCCAAAAGCTCATGGAAATGTAAAAGAAGCTCCTTCTCCACCACTGAGGGTGGGTGATCGAAAGTGTGCTGGGCATACGTTAAACCACTTGCGGAGTAGTTCTCTTCTAACAGAAACTACTGTTCTTTTTCAAACGTTGGCTTTGATGTGATTTCTCATTCAGACTTCTCGTCAGTTTGAACCTCCATTTTAGCCTGATCTTCTTTCTTGTTTCGGACCATTGGTGTAAAACCTAACCTAACCGAAACCCTTTGCGTGGTGCATTATGATCGACTGTCTATAAATGCATGCAATAACTTCATGCCAATATCCTGAAGACCAAATTTAAAGCAAGGGCAACTGTTCGAATAAGTTGTACTAGATAATTATTCACCCATGTAAATAATTATCTAGTTATTGTACGGTTGGTCATGTGATATTTCTTCATGAACCGAATTCAGCAACCCACTCAAATGACACGCGATAGCTGAATGATGGTGGCGAGCATTCCCAAGAAAGTAGAAAAAAATATTTTTAAATTCGTGCAGAAACGTTCTACATGCGATGTATTGTTAAACACTCCTGCTTTCATCTAAGCAGTTGTGTCTACAAAAAAAAAATGGCAGCATATCCACGGAGTGAATGATGGGGAGTGGGGCGAAGCATTCGTCCGTCTATTCGTTCTTGCTTCCGTCCGTTCCTGCGTACGTCTGTGTAACCATCCATGCGTCCATCCACCCGTCCGTGCGTGCATCTGTTCGTGCGTCCGTCTATGCATCCGTTCATGCGTCCATCCATGCATCTGTCTGTGTGTCCGTTCGCCCATCTATTCAGCACTCCAAGTACCACCATCTCGCATCTTTTCATCATATATTCTCCATATAGAAGCACCGCCATCCAGCGGACATTTCAAGGACTAAACGGGAGGTGGCACATGCACACTTTCTTACGGCTTGCGCTTCGGGTTTACTTCCCACATTTAACCACCTCGAGTTCATGGTATATACTAGTTCACTGTATTCATGGCTATGCGGCCCAACGCTTGCTAAACCTTTCTAAAACCAAGGAGGTTACACCCAGCGAGTATAACGTAGCAACCCTTTCTTGTCAGACCGTGCTCAATGTACATGCCAATAGCTGATAATGGGGATCGCAGCGTGCGCGTTACCTAAAAGCCGAATGCTCCTGTCTCTCATTCCCCCTTAGCAGCCATTAACATGTGCATTGAGCACTATCTTTTATTGTTCAACAACGCACAGAAGAAATCTCTCACCGGAACCACCTTGGAGGTCAAAATCATAAGGACCGCTATTTCGGGTATGTGCCACTTGTTACGTACTACGAGGGACACACAAGCCACGCCATAAGGCGCTTCGCCCCTAAAAATTTCAGCCAGAAGTAGTGTAAAGGAACTGTAGGCAACAAGAAAACTCGGTGTTTGTGGTATCTTCCTTGTCAATGTCATGTTTAGTGTTACAGCACTAAAGTATAAGTTGGGGTGGCAGTACACATAGAAACACTGTTAGATCGAATGTGTTTCGAAATTTTTCACGACTTGGATCAAAATAGATAAAGATTCTTACCTTTCACCTCCCCATTTCTTATCTCACAGAAATGAACACTCTCTAAAAATAAAAGAAAGTTATAGCCAAACAAACATCCACCAAGGCTAGTTTTTTCCACACACAATCTTCCAGTGGAATCAGCTTCCAGGGGAGATTGTTGACTCTCGCACTATATCATCGTTCAGAGACATACTGTTACAGTCATAGCTACAGCTTTTTTGTTTTCATTTTTCGTGTTAATCTTCTTTTCATTGTTATTCATTTTAGGTAAAAATATGTTCCTTTTTGTATTCCCCCCTGCAATAATGCCTTCAGGTGCAGCAGGTAATTTAATTTATATAAATAAATGAATGAATGGTGTACCGGGATGACAAAAGTAATTAGGCATGTCCCTAAATGTCAGTGTTGTAGAAAAATGGTCACGAGAGATTATGGGCTCATCTTGTTATGCTTGCGAGTTCATTATGTTTTTGTGTCATAATGAGTGAACTTGACTGCTATTTTCTGTTGTTACTGCACCTGCACTCATGCTCACGGTGTCATTGCACGGTATTGACGCAGCTCGACAAGGACCTGCTGGTGCGCATGTACTCCAAGATGGTGCAGATGAACATCATCGACCAGATCATGTACGAGTCGCAGAGGCAGGGCCGCATCTCCTTCTACATGACCCACTACGGAGAGGAGGGTGTGCTCATGGGAAGCGCAGCCGCGCTTGACGATAAGGACCTCGTCTTCGTCCAGTACCGCGAATACGGTGGGTTGAAGCGTCCATTCGTATGACTAGTGTGTTGCCGTGATATCGCGTGTGCACATAGCTCAGGGCCTTTCTAGATGTATTCCACTGATGAGAACCGTAACGGAGAAAAATCAAATGTGCCCTGATACAAACAAAATGGGCAGTGCTGTGGCAGCTTGTGCTTTTACAGCAAAAGCTGTAATGAGATAACAACAACAAATATAAATAAGAAAAAATATCTAGAATGGAAGGGGTCTGAACCTGGGTCTTCTCTTTGCCAGCCTAGTATTCTACTACAGAGCCATGCTGGTGGTTTTTCTTCTTTCTTTATATTACAGGGACGGAAACCATTGTACTTGTGCAGTTGACACTTTAAAAATAGTAATTAGGCATACTTGAACACACATCAAATAGAGGAGACCTGTCTAAAGCATCACTAGAACGTTCATATACTCATCGTATTTTAATTACTTGTTCCTCGAAGATGTCTTTTGTTGATCGTGAAGGTTCAGCATGTCTGTCAATCAGGCTTGATACAAAAAGACTATGCAGACAAATAATAAAGATTAGATTATATGGTAGGGTCCTGTCCTTTGTCACATCGAGATGCCGAATCTTTACAAGATTTATTTTAAAGTCTTTTACCAGTGTTTGCTACAGAACATCTCAAAAGAACACTGTATCACAGCAATCAATAGAACAGTGATCAATAGTCTCAGGCTTTTGGCACAATCTACAATTTACGTCCCAGGGAGCAAAGAATTATTTAGTGCTTTGCCATATCTTCACAGCAAAAGTACAGCCACCCAAATCTTTTAACTATAACGCACGAGCAGCAGCTTTTATGTGCATCAGCATTGTACGATAGAGACGAGTTGCTAATACCATGAAAATAAGCGCATTTCCACTAAGTGCGCTCAGTTGGTTCTGACAGCTGAGTAGGCAAATAGTTTCAGTCGTATTTTCTTTACCGAACATGGACGTTGCAGCCACAAATCAAAGAAATAATATTAAAGATATGCCCAAGCTGCACTGATGAAATAAGCAATAGAACGTGGTTCATCTTCAGTGCGCTGATATGGGGTTACGTTCTTGAGAAGAACGGCCTAGCAGATGGCGGGCCCAGCTGAGCGCATTTTGTAAGCATGCGCTTATCCTCGCTTTGTTTGCTAATTGGCTTCGTCATACGGTGCTGATGCACAGAAAAGTCACCCCTCGCATGCGATATCTTAAAATTTGGGTGGCTGTAGTTGTGTGCATCCTAAAAAAGAAACTCTTTGCTCCCACAGAAACTAACATTTTTTAAACTCAAGTTACTGCATCTGAGAACAGTTGATTTCTGAACATAGCTTGATAATGTGGGATTGAAAAGCAAACATCATTAACATTCTTCGCCTACTCCTTCCGACTCGTGCTAAATAAACAGGTAATTGAAAATCTTGTGTATGAAATTGTACGGCATCCACAATTTTTTTCTGAAGCCCGCAGAGCAAATAATTTTCCACAAACGATGACACAGTAAAGTATAGTAAATGAAGTGAGAGATGGCATTAAATCACTTCTCACAAAAGGGGATGTGTTACGTTACGAAAATAAATAAAATCTTCGACTAATTGCCATATAAACAAATCCGCAAAGCCAATACCACTGCTTTCAAGCAGAAGGAACAAGTTATGCTGTATTCTGCTTTCCTTAGTGTCATCTAATGGGACTATATTATGACTTCCTTGTATTCCTTGGTGCATTAACTTGAAGCATTCTGGGGTGTCCCTCTTTCATAAAACAACAATTTATTGCAGGCGTGCTCCTGTGGCGAAACTTTTCCGTGAACCAGACGATGCAGCAGTGCTATTCCACAATGCATGACTACGGCAAGGGCCGCCAGATGCCCATTCACTACGGCTCGACTGAGCACCACTTTGTCACCGTCTCGTCGACCCTTGCAACGCAGATGCCGCAAGGTGAGTGCTGAATCGAATTGCTGGAACTTGTAGTTTAGCCACCGAGGTGTTGCAGGTTTGATTCTCGATCGCAATGGCCACACATTTCAAGTGAAAAAATGACAGTGCAAAAGCACCTATGTGCTTACATTCAAGTAAACAGTTAAGAACTGTAGTGTCATGATGGTTAAGCCTCACTCCCCAGTCCCCGCGGCTTTCCTCATCGCAGCACAACACGGTCCACTCACACAGGTCAGATATCCACGATTGCCACCACGCCCAGGGGGTGCCAATACCCCCCCCTCCCCTTCATTACCAATGTATGTCCTCACAATACGTAGTGTCAAAATGAACACCAAGTGTCAGCTCACTATTGCATTCTTCATGATCATATCGTTTTCTCGTGCCTAAGAACATTGAATTAAATTTTTTATTCTTGTTCCAAGAAAAAAAAGTCTAGCCAGTTCTACATAGTGAAAGTCATGAGGGAGCGAAACTGTTTCCCATTTTGTTTGGTTTCATCGAGTCTCTTCTTTCATTTTGCCCAGTTACTTCCGAGCCATAGGTCTGAAACACTCCTTATACTATAGTAAAAGCTAATTCATTTGACAACCATTATTATAGAAAATCAACTAATTTCGACTTGTTGTTTGGTCCCAACAAGCATATTTAAGTGACAACGACATTCGGGTATAACTTAAATGGTTGCGAGCTTATCACAGAGGTGGGGTTGCCACCTATAATCTTACCACAATCACTTTGGCTGGATCAAGGCTCCAGAAGCTGCAAAAAACATCAAAAACGAGGCTTTTTATTTTACTTGGAGCACGCGAACTGCGTGTTGCTATCAGTTCTATCAGTTATTATGTTGATATCGACTGGGGTAGTGTAGTTTTTTGTGGATATCAGCACAGAGTGCTTCGATTTCGGATGCGTTCTTTCACAACAAGTGGAATCACCATCCATGGTAGTTCATTAGCTAGCCAGGTTTATTCAGGAGCAGATGCGGTGCTCAGAAGTTTAGTTTCAACTCTGGACATAGGCTGCATACGTTCCTTCAGCATGGACGTTATCATCGTTGCGGTATTGTGATTTTGGTTCCGGTTTTGGAACCGGTACGCTGGCCCCTAAGGGGCACTGTACATATGTATATATCGCGGTGCTTGTGTATATAAAAGAGTTCCTGCTTGGCTACCGGCTGCTGCGTACTCCTTGTCGGCCAACGCTTCAGCGCCATGCCCTGTGTTCTCCGTGTGGCGTGTCCGCCGCACGATATCCTCGTCGCCAAGATGTGGTATCGTGCGGTGGACGCGCCGCACGGAGAACACAGGGCCCAGCGCTGAAGCCCTGGCCGACGAGGAGTTCCTTCTTGGCTACCGGCTGCTGCGTACTCCTTGTCGGCTGCGTTCTCCGTGCGGCGCGTTTGCCGCACGATACTACAGTTGTGTTGTTAGCAACCACGATTTCGTGCACAGCACATCTGGCAATCGGTATAGGTTCGTCTTGATTTCAGGCAATGTGCATGCAATGTCACAAAACTTGAACAAGCCGGAAGCTGTTGAAGATGGGACAGCTTCAGCCATAGTATGCATACTGGCATAAAACTCGCACACTACATTAAGATGGACGTATGATTCGTTACTGACCTGTTTGCCGATGGAAAAATTATCTTCACATGCGTGTCATGGCGCTGGCAAGGGGGGCACCTAACAAGGTATAGGCTCAGAGCCCGTTTCGGCTAATGGCATGCGTTTCTTGAGCAGCAGTTGCACTGTGAATGAAAGCCCGAATGGCGAAAATTGCAGCAGTGACACTTCTCTAATGCAAAATAAGTACTGCACTTACATAGTTGTGAAAAAAAAAATGACAACGGATTGGTGTAATAGACACTTCTTTATTGCTTTCCTGACATTTTCGATAATTTGGTCATTTCGGACATTTTTTTTTTCAGTCCGACGAAATCCGAATTTACGATCCTTTTACTCTAGCTGAATCTCGACTGGCCGAATCTAACTTACGTCAGACGCACGCCACCGCTCATTACCCATCGTACACATTATCATCCTTTCATAACACTTGCTCTTCCTCAATTTGACGTTAGCTTCGTCACGTGACTCCCGGTTCATTCACTCTTTGAATCACCTGCCTTCTGTAAGCTTCAACATGTGACCACTTTCCCTCTCCTCGTCTACTCTCCCCCCCCCCCCCCGGTTCTCTTCGGTCACGTGACCTTTCCTAGCTTGACCACGCCAATGACTCTGCCAGCACAGGTCCTCATGAATAGCTAGGCTGTAAAAAAACGAAAAAAAAATGCATTGAACCTTACCGCATTCCCATTGAGAGCTAAAATGCTGTGTGCATAAATTAGTCCCGCACATGTATGTGTGTGCGTGAACACTCACGCGTGTGCATATGTGCACATCTCGCTGTCTCATTTTTCCGTGTCATCCGCATGCATGCAACAGCGGTGGGAACAGCATACGCCTACAAGCTCGCCCAGAAGAAGCAGTGCGTGGCCTGCTACTTTGGTGACGGTGCGGCCAGTGAGGGGGACGCCCATGCCTCCTTCAATTTCGCAGGTGTTCTTGGCACGCCCATCATTTTTATCTGGTGAGCCTTCGAAATGCCTGCAATTTCAAAAGGCAGTGTTGATCGATTGATTGACTGATACATCAAGGATCTTGATGGGACATTACCTGAGGGGTGGGCACAAAAGAGACAGCAGGAATGAATTACAAAGATGAGCCACAGCAGACTATGGCAAATCTAAATCGAGCTGCATTGCAGATGAGTGCAGTTTGCCTTGAAATAATATTTCATTCTCAATTGAGTGGCTCAAATGAGTTTTGACTACATTATATTGCCATTAGGTGAATTTAATGTCGTTTTTTCTTCATGCTGCTATGAAAACAAGTATGGTTTGAAAATTGTGACGCTGACCATTGCCTCTTATAAAAGCGAGAATTCTAACAATGCTTGCATGAACAAGGAAGTTATATTTGTTCTCGTTTTTTTTTTTCACGATGTACAACTCTTAGCTGACACGCCCTCTATAAGGAGGAATTGAAAAAGCATCTTTTTCATCATGTATGAATTGTGCAACAAACAGTCTTATGTGAAACCTGAAATGTTCCAATTTAATTTATTCACCAACATTTCAATGAGGGTTAATAGATGAATTATTCAGTGACAACCTATTAATAATTAACAGTTAGTTACCTTATGAATTGCTTACTCAATTGATATCTGCAGACAAACGAAAGCACTAAAAAGCAAAGGATAAGGAAGTATGTAGTGAACATGTAAGAGGCGACAAGTTCGAGTTTTTCAATCTTGAATCGCATTGTGTGAAGTCACAGCATTGCTGGCAATTTTTCAATTTCAGCCGGAACAACGGCTACGCCATATCAACGCCAACCCACGAGCAGTACAGCTGTGACGGAATCGGTACGTCCACCTAAATCTTCCTTTTAATATGAGAAGCTTTTTTTTGTGGCAGTGCCGAGTTCCTTGGCAGCCAGCAATGTTTCTGCATGGGTGGATTGTCATGCTAGTTACGAGGGATGAGAGGCTGTTGCACGTTGGTGCCTACTTGCCACACGCTTCCTCTAGCACTAGTATAATAACATTTAAATGTCATTACACATTGCTGCACGGCACGTCATGTTAAAGCCTCATGATACCTTTATACGCACGTTGCATTAGCAATGATAGTACCATAACAATGGCAACAAACAGTAACAACACAACAGGAACCACTTCCCCAGGTTTTGCATTGGGAGCTGTTTTTTTTTTTTTGTTTCAACACAACCTCATTGTAAGTGATTGACTCTAATATAAGTAACAGGCTCAGCGAACTGTCACTGGTGACAATGGATGTCTGCTTGTAAGAACTGGCAAACAGTTGAACGACCATTTGCAAAATGCAGCTGCGCGAGGTCCATCGTACGGGTTGACAACAGTGCGAGTGGATGGCCAGGACGTTCTCGCCATGTACACTGCAGTACAGGAGGCCCGCCGTTTTGTAATGGAACAGCAGAAGCCAGTCCTCATCGAAGCCATGACGTACAGGTAAGTCTGGACTTTAGCTAGCTTCTACACTCAAAGAATGGTTGCGCCCTTTGATGACATCTTCCTGTCACACAGCGGTAATCATCGTGTGGCTTCCTAAGTTGGCATTTGCTAGTTTCTTATCAACAACGCAATGTCAATTTTTATAGCATACACACGATTTGTGACCTAGTCGTACTGGCATGCAGTGAATTTAGTTTTTCGAGGTAGGTGACTATTTTTACTTGGCAAGAATGTACCGTCAGAGTGCTGGTGTTCTTCAGGTGTATTGTGGACTAATGCTTTCTAGTGTATAAGTAAGCTGAGGAGCACAGCACAACTTAAAAAGTACAAATAAAGTGAACGCTCTGATCCTTAGTGAATCAGGCTGTTACGAGCCTTTGTGCACGCATTGGTTGTTAAAGGCTATCTTGGAACCAAAGGAGAGGAAAGGTGGCACTCCTTGCCGTTCGAGATGCTGTCGGCCGTTTTGTGCCACAGCGCATTGTAAATATTCTCGCTTGTGCTCATCCTTTGCACTTGTTATACCAGTAACATGGAAAGAGTACATAGTATGAATTGTGTGAATTCTTGGCTAGGACAAATTATTAGGCGTGGTGAAGTACCGTAAAAGCCAGAACATAGGTCGACCCACCCCAAGTACTAATTACTGAAATTTGAAAGGAAACGAAGAGTACTTGGAACAGCCAAAGTAAAAGAAGCCACCTCAAGTGACAAAAATGCAATTTAATATGGTGCACTGTGAAAATACCTTTATTTGCCGGTGTTTATGCGTACGTTCTGCATGGCAAAAAGATGGGCTTACAAACTTTGCAACAATTTTCGATGGCACCTTGAGGTCACCAGTCTCAATCACGATGTGAGCCCGGCTCCCGAATGAACCCCCATAACCTTCGTCTCCAGCTCTAGATACGTTGCGGTCTGCCACAGACACTTTAAAAGTGTGCTTCCCATCACTACGTGTCATAATGTGATCCTGGAGCTTCCGCCAGCAGCGAATGCTTCGGTGGTGCACACAATCTGCCTGTTGATCATGGCCATATCTGCCGCTGTAATCAGAGCTGCCGGCGATTGCAGGAAGCAACTAACAAAGAGTATCCGGTGAGACTTGAACAGCGAGAAGAGCACCTGTGCAAAAATAAAGTTTCGGTCATTGTGTGTGATTCGCGGCCCAAACTCGCGTTCACGTGCGCCGGCATCCCAACACATTTTCCACATGCTTTCAGACCAACTTTCTTTGTGCCTTCGTGAATTCAGTCGCTCTTTTCTTGATGGCTGTGGTGAATTCTGTCAGCTGCCGGTTGAGAACCATAAAAAAGAAGCTCGGAGCCCAAATATATTCACAGGACAACAATAAAATCGTGAAATGAGGTTGCCCAAGGCTGAAAGTAAACAAAGCGACGCTCATGCTTAGGGCGGTGATAGAGGCGGTTGACTTCAGTTTGCCATGTTAACCAGACTTCTAAAGTTTTTCTGTCAATGACTGGTATATAGATGATTTTCTGCAGCTGGTTTGCTTAAAGATTCAGTAAACAACGCTGCAGTCCAGAAATTGATATGCAGAGAATTATGTGCGCTTTTATTTGTGAGCATTCTGCTGCAAAAATTTCGCTAATGCGTGCTATAATAACCAAGTTACAGGGGCTAGAACATCCGTTTTAGTGGCTTTCAAAATTTCACATGGCCTCGCCACCTTTCTCTGCCATAAGGAGGAAAAAGGCGTAGGCCGTCGTGACTCCGCTCAGTTCGGCGATGTGACACGACGTCAGCGATACGTCATCGGTGCGCAGCCAACGACCGAGCAGGGCATGCCCAACGTGAGCACGTGTCAGTGCAGCTCGGGGACAAAGCTCAGTACGAGGAGCACCCCTCCCCTAGCAGTGGAGTAGCGAGACGGCTTTTTATCTAGGATGCTTTTGTCCTGGCAATTGGCAACACTACTTCTCTATGTAGTCTCTGCGAAGCAGCAGGGGGCAGCACAGGAAAATTCAAATGCGGTCTGCGCAGCCGAAACTGCATCACCGCAAGGCCAAGGCACTGTTTTGTAAGGCAAAGGACTATAATCGATGAGCTCAGTGGTACGTAAAGTTGCCCATTGGTCAGGCAAATGAAACAGGCATGGGATTGCTTTTCGAAATCTAGAGTCTGCACGGCCCATAGGGCTGTAATATTCGAAAAATGTAATCGCCGAAGTCTATTGTGCGAGATGGCGAGATTGTTTTTGGGGTGTAGGAAACAGTCCAAACATGTTTACTGGCTCTTTAATCAAAACTAGATGGCGCCACCACCACACCGTGACCGTCCCCTATCGCAGTCATCTCCACGCCGTTGCCTTTGGCATTGCTGCTCAATGCATCTTCATCTGCACCACGTCATCTGCTCTGCGTTCCGATAGTGTCTGCGTGCACGCGAATAAAAGCGAGCAGGCAGAAGCACCTCAAAAGTCAATATATGCTGGCACCTCTGGATGCAGTTTTCTCCTGCCTCAACTTATCACGTGGTCGTCTTGCGCTGTGTGGCCCGTAAGTTCGCAACCTATGCATTTATTTGCTTTATATTTATGTCCTGAAGCTTCGGGAGCAATGTATTTGTCATTAACTTGGAGTGTTCTCAAGATTCATTCTTGAAAGTGTCGAAGACAAGGCTTAGCAGGCCTTGCTAAATAAAGACAGCTAATCTCAATAACGAAGACACAACACACCTGATGTTTTGTTCCCACAATGAGAGGACATGAAGTGATAGCCAATTTCACCATTTATTCAATGCTGTGAAAACAAGGGGCTTGTAGCAAGTGTAAGTTTGTATCAAAGCATCTGGATGGGCGCTGCCATGTTACCATCCTGCTTGTGTTATGTGGTACGGCCATGGCCGCTGGCCTAATGCGTTGGCCGAGGCAATGGGCTGGGCGAAGGCCAGTTACAATCACATGATAAAACATGGCAATGCCTGTGTGTGGCTGCAGAAAATTGTCTATATTAGATGGGAGTCAACATTCTATGGCTGTTCCTTGAAAAAAAAAATTGAGCCAATATTCTAGTTCTTACGCTAAGTATAGTGATTATCCTGGAGCTTTCCACCTCACTGTTTCTTGGTTCACCGTGCAGTTTCCGTATAGTAAACAATACGATTGTTTTGAAGGATACTAATAGTTAAATCATCATCATTATTTTATTATGCTAATAAACCTTTAATAGACTGGATGAAGCGAAGAAAAAACATATTTTCTTTGCATTGTCGTTAAAAATAATTTAGCTTATCTCATTTGAAGATGAGGAGGTATAATTGTCAGCAATGGTTGAGTGTGATTGATCCTTTTACAAATAAGGCCAATATATATTCATGTCTTAATGTGGAAAGGCAGTGAATAAATTGCGGGAATGGCAAACAAAGTTCTCGTCACTTTAGGTGCAGGAAGGCAGAGTCGGTTGCAAGTTAAAGAGGCACTAAAGACAAATGACAGTTTATGTCGGAGTGAAATCTTCATGAATGATAATGTTTAAAACGACAATATAATATAAATAGCAGCGCTCTACTTACTGAAAAATTAAGCTAAATGTATCACACTAAGTGAAAATGATCCTGATGATGTGAGAGTGTCCAGTCACCATTAATCACTAGCAATCAAACAGTGAGCAATAAAGAACCTTCTGTGCATCAAGAGATGTAGTAAAATGCTACTTGTTCATTTCTGTTAGATTCATTGAAGAAAGAACTGCCTGGCGTTACTATGAGGAACGGCGCGGTTGCTTCAAAAGTTCCGTTTTCACCTGGTTAGGCTGCACAGGTGGTGCCATCTATAGTGGGGCCCAGTTGAACCAAGCAAGCAGAAAATTGTTCAACAGCCGTTGCTGCTGCTGTGGCTTCCGCTACTTTCGCTCTCCTGCTATTAGTGTAGGCAGCCGCACAGTAAAGTTGGGCACGGCGAGACTGACCTGAGAAAGACTGCTTTCAGGCAGGTGATTCGAAGTGCGCTAACGCGATGTAGACCATTAAGACGTGGTTTTATTTCAAAATAAGCAGTTTCTTGGCACAAAACTAGCACTACGAGGTTTCTGGGCCGCTGTTTCGGCAATCAACATTGACTTACCATACTATTTGCCTTTAGTGTCCCTTTAAGATTAAATACAGGCTCCGCCTGCAAACTGCTATGCGGCTGTCAATTAACTGTGCAAGGAAGTCGTGCTCAGTGGTTTCCATTCTAAGTACTTTTTCACTTTGTCGTCTCTTGTCAAAATGTTACATTTGGCTGTGCAGTGAAGGCGTGACCTTTGCTAAAATTGCCAGGAAGTTTGAGGTTTTGACCAAGATTGAGGGATCCTCTAGCTTGGCCTTTAAGAGTCGAATGCTATAGCGATATCTTGTCCCTAGTGCATACTTCAAACACTCGGTGAAGGAAATCTTTACGAACTTGCTATGCACCTACTACGCGGTCTTTAGGGAACAGGCGCAGTGACGTGTGTGCCATTTGTAGTGGGTGACTGGCTATAAACAATGAAATAATTGTGATAATCACATGTTCTG
Organism: Rhipicephalus microplus; assembly: GCF_043290135.1. Classification (NCBI taxonomy): domain Eukaryota; kingdom Metazoa; phylum Arthropoda; class Arachnida; order Ixodida; family Ixodidae; genus Rhipicephalus; species Rhipicephalus microplus. The sequence continues at coordinate 190,925,050 of NC_134705.1, forward strand.
ATGCCCAATGTCAATGTATGCTTGTACCACGCATTGTTACTGCTATATTTCATGCTGTGTTTTGAATCATGTATACAAGATGCGTGTATTTCTAAAGCATGGCAGTTACTTTCACTGCAAGCTGAGGAAGGTATTTTCACTGTATTCACAGGTAGAGGTGTGACTGTATGGTAGAACACTCGTTCACGACCCGGGTTCAATCTGCACTCAGACCCAGAATTTTTTTCATTTGTTCTATTTGCATCTTTCTCGATTTTTCGGTCGTGGGCAAGATGATGATTTTTCGCTCACAACCGACAACACTGATGCGGATGTCGGAATTTCTGCGAAAGGAGCGATTTAACGCGATAGTGTTAGAACTTAGAAGCTTGTGGCGCGAGCATGTGACTCTCTGGGAAAAACACCTACCGTAAAAACCCGCGTATAGTTCGGACCCGCGTATAGTTCGAGGTGTAACTCGGGGATAGCAAACGCGAGAAAAAACATTTTCACGCGAATATTGTTCGAGGAAAACAGAAAAAAATGCATTTAATTACACACTTGCATGCGCACGCACGCGCGCGCACGATTAGTCGTCGTCTTCGTCTGACACACTGTCTTCCGAATCTCCCTTGTTCGAAATGTCCTCCCACAGCTTCTGCAAGACCGACGTACGCCGACGTAGGGAGAACTCAGCGCGGCGCAGGAAGCGAGACACCCAATGGTTGCTTGCCTTGAAGTCCGCAGGTGGAATGCCTTTGTCTCGAGTGATCTCCCTTGCCTTTGCCTGCAGCAGCTCGATGTGCACAGCGAGTTGTGCAGCTCGTTGCTCCCGAACAAAGTCCGTCAGTTCTCGTTCCACGTCTGAAAATGCACCATTTTTCGGCCCTCAGAAACTTTTTCTCTTGCCGGAGCATGCAAAAAGGGCTTCCTTCTGCTTCCGCCAACCGCGAATGCTCCGCTCATTCACGCCGAACTGCCGCTCCGCGGCACAGTTGCCGATGGTTTCGGCAGCAGAATACCTTTCCTCTTAAAGGCAGCCGAGTACTGCCTTCGCGGTCCCGACATGGCTTAAAATCACGTAAAATCGTGGCCGTCGTGATGTGCGCCAAGTGATTGCAATGGCCACTGTTGCTCGCCTGATGCACGCCTGTACCTGTAGGTCTCTAGGACTAACGCCGCTCACGCTACCACGCCACCTAACGTAGAAGTGCGCAGACACCTGATAATGATGATAGCACCAACCAATGCCGAAACCAAAACTGAATTCGGGCCGAAACTTTTTTGGGATCCGCATATAGTACGGGGCTGAAGTTTCGCACCCTAAATTTTAGAAAAAAACCCCGGGCTATACGCGGGTTTTTACGGTACTTAAAATACATGTGTCATGCTTGGTGTCAGGTAAGTAAGCAATTGACGTTGAATGGGGAATTTGTGCCATGCCTCTCTGTGTGAGATGGTGGTGGTTGTGGGTGGGGGCTTACAATCATTGTTAGGTCGTAATCAACTTCAGAGCTATCAGATGAAGAAAACTGTTGTGGTTGTGTCCTGACATCCTTCTCCTGTCTGTGTCTGCGCACCTTGTCTTTTCCGAATGATTGAATATTAGTTAACTCACTCAGACCTCTATATGACAAAATCGGGTATAACGAAATATCGTTTATAATGAAATATATGAAAAGTAGTCTTGCAGTAGATATAGTGTTAGAAATAAACCTTTATAACAAATTTTCGGATATAACAAACTCATTTTCATTTAAGATGCAACTTTGTTATAATGAGGTTTGAGTGTATAACTCGGCTCTTTTTTATTCTAAAGAAACTGTACCTCCTGAGACGTTTCGTCTCTTGTACGTGAGATGGCAGTAATATGAAATTTTGCTGAGTGCATTTTGTCCGGCAGTAGACTCCTATGGGCCGACGGGGGCGACGAACCACTGCTTTTCAACTTGCAGGATTGGCCACCACAGCACTTCGGACGACAGTACGGCTTATCGGTCGGTGGACGAAGTGAGGACGTGGGACGAGCACGCCCATCCAATCACACGGCTTCGCCAGTACCTCCTCGATCGAGGATACTGGAGCGAACAGCAAGACAAGGACATCAAGGCCACGTTCAAGAGAGAGGTACCTCTAATGTTGCTCACCCAGATATTTCTGGTTTTTTAGACAGCCGGCATGTAAACAACGAAGTGTTTTGTGCCGATCTCCACCAAGAATTTACCGAGAGAAATGACATCAGCAAATAGCTCAAACCTCAGTATAACGAATGCGGCTTTAACGAAATATTAGTTATGATGAAGTAAATGAAGAATAGCTTTGATATAAGTGAAGTGTTACGAATATGCCTTTTTAACAACTTTTGGGATGTAAGGAACTTATTTTCATGTGAGATGCAACATTGTTATAATGAGGTTTGAGTTAACTGCCATTTGCATTGGCATATGCACTCATTTTTCGTTTTCTAACTTTGAATAGGTGATGGGTAAAGGGATGTGGAAATATAAAATGCCAGGTAACAGTTGCAGTGCGTTATTAACCTTCATTACATGCTGAGAATAAAGATGCGCAACGATTCAGTAAATATGTGAGAGTCCAAAGATCACTTTGACTCCGTGGCTAATGCTTTTAATCGGTTTGCATGTATCTCATGAAGACAACAGAAAAGCATCCCTTTTACTGGCAATTTCCTGAAGTGCCGCTTACATCTGGTACAGGCCTTAGGAATTCACTTTGTGGTTTCTCAAACCACATTGCTAACCAATCCGCGAGATATTGCCGACGAACTGTGTCAAATTTGTGATTGTCAATGCAGCATTTACTGCTCTTTCACAGGTCTTACAGAACGTCAAAGAAGTCGAAAAAGTTCTCAAGCCGCCGGTCAGCGACCTTTTCACTGACGTTTACAAGGACATGCCGGCGCATCTCAGGGATCAGATGACGTACATGTTGAACCACGTACAGCAGTACAAGGAGGGTTACCCCGTTGACCTGTATGCCAAAGAGGAGAGCTAGGATGGTGCACGTATGCGTGAAGGCCGTACGTCGTCAGCAGTTGGCGTGTTAGAATACCGGAGAGATGTTTCTGTTGAGCTCATAGACAAGCTGGTTGCATCGTCAAATTTCTAAAAGAAAAAGTGCAGCGGTACACCGTACCTGCGAAGCAGAGGCGCTGTACATCGATGTATCGAAATCCAGTTGCATGCATGCAACTGTTCCAGCCAGTTACCTTATTTCAAGTCATCCAGTGAGTAGAACATATTGAATTATCTTGCTAGGCTTGTAGTCTCTCCTTGCTTTACCGTACTGTCACAAAAAGCTACTGGAGGCATGAACACAACCGTACATTGTTACGTTTAGCAGTCAGGAATCAGCTGTATGCTGACAGTTCTAGAGCACTGTGTGGTGTGTTATCTGCGTGCAGATGTGCGTGCATAGCGTACTCACTCTCCACATTAACACTGCCTTCGTTTTAGTCTCGATCTGAAGTAGCGAGAGAACGTGGGACAGTTTTGTTGTTTAAGTTTCTTTATTGTCCTGAAGTCAGTAGTGCGGATCTCCGTAAAGTGTGCCAATGAATGCATGGGACAGTGTTCTAACCTTGTGCAACACTGACCTATATATATTTTTTTGTGGCATATTGCCTCAAAATCTATTACGATGTAAATGTAGCGCAAAAAAGACAAGGACAAGAAAGTGTAAACCACAAGCACTTAGTCACAACCGAAAGCTTTATTGCTTGAACCGAAAATATATCACCAACACTTGGTGCTCGACTAAATTCCACACATGCGGGTCGTCCGGGTTCAGGAGGTGTGTTCTTGGTTTGATACCTTGCCTTTTGTTTGGTCCACGCATGCGCGGGATTTAGTGGAGCATTAAGTGTAGGTGTTATATATTTTTGGTTCAAGCAGTAAAGCTTTTGGTTGTGAGTAAGCGCTTGTGCTGTACACTTTCTTGGCCTTGTCTTTTTCGCACTACATTTACGTCGTAATGGATCTGTACCAACTTTATTGCTTCTCCGTTTTGTTTCGTAGTCTTAGAAGTTTTATATATGATTTTTGAAATGCATTTATTTTGTTGAGAACGTTGATCAGCTTCACTCAAAAAGTCATAGAAGAGCTTCGTTGGTTACTAGTTGTGTTCATGGTACTCATGCAAGATATGTTAGAAAAATAGAGCAGTGATCGTGACTTGTAATATGGTACATCTATTGTCATGGTGTATCATATTGTGGTCAGAATCAGTGAGGCTTATTTTTGTTGATGGAACAGGAAAGCTGATGGCGAGATTATATTTAGTGATGCTATAAGTGTGCATTTAATAGTTTTTCTACTGCTTAGGCATAGGTTGTGCATTTATTTGAAGCTTACCATAATCGACGTCAAAGTGTTCAGGTTACTGTTAATAACTACATTTACATTAACTTAAATTTCTTTATCTGCACTGGTTGGGCTCTGGTGCGGTGCATAACAAAAGGACACTTGAAGTACTGCGTAGTGCGATATATGAATGGCGGTGTGAACCGTGTTCCAGCGTATTTTGGTTGATGCGTTTTGAACCGATACCCTTGAGGCAGGTATACGTGATTGCTTACTCATTAGTTTAGCCGAGCACCTGTGTACAGTGATCATCACACATTTTGTGTACCTTGTGGAGTTTCGTTGTATCAATATCTAGACTTTACATTTGTACATTAAATGTAGAGCGAGATGGTGTATAAAGAGCATGGAATCATTTCAATGAAGTTATGTCTGAAAGTCATTTGCGTGCCATCATATTTGATATTTGTGAAACTGAAAATAACGTTTGGTGTTTGTTTCATGAGCCCTTTGACATCGTCTGTACTTTGTTGTCGGACATTATTACCTACATAACCGTGATGAATAGTCTGTAGTATTAAATAGTACACTTTTTTGTAGTCAATATCGTACAGCAGTAGTGCAGCCCTACAGCTTGCAGTGGACGAAGCATGGCACTGTATTTTTACAGTACAGTTAACTGCGAGTGAAATGTGACTGTTTGGAGGTGTAAAACAGAAATACAGTCAAGTTTTGTAACAGAATCGCTTCCCATATGTAAATAAGTAATGTTTCTATATTCGTCACCAAAAAAGAAAAAAGGAACACGATCACGTATTTGCTAAAGTAATGCTAGTGCAATATGCATTCCACAGTTTCTTAAAAACAAGGGGGGCTGGGTGGGTGGGGGGGGTGGGGGGTTTGCTGTTCATTTGAAGACACTTGTGAAATTTCAACCAGCCGGTTCACTAGCCAAACTGGACCACATTATCTAGAATGTGCCATTTCAGGTTGCATTCACTGCACATTTGACGTGTTTCCTAGCATGATACTGATCTTCAACTTTTCAGTGAGAAAATATTTGTTTAGCGGCAATGAATGCCAACGCGTTGAGTTTTGCACATTTGATTTTCCTGTACCAGTAACGAGAAATTACTGAAATAACACCAGCACAACAAAGTTCTATGTATATAAAGTTTTTGTTATCCTATATTTAGCAAGTTTCTCTATTGATGTTTCTAATTAGGCATTCAAATATAGTTGTTAAACTGATTACACTAAGCTGGTGTATTTGAGATTAAATGTTCTTTTCACCTTTGGTGAGCCTGATCTCTTGTCATTGCCATAGGCGGGATGTGCATAGCTTGCCAGTGGGTGGGATAGTCAAATGCAAGGTCTGAAATGTTTGTGATCATTTTTTTTGTTTCCTTTATTGAAACTAATGGTAAAGTTTCATCTATTTTAAAACACACCTCTTTAGGCATTGTTAGTGTAATCAAGAGAGATTGGTTGTCCTGCTATAAACTTTTACATCTTGAGACTTAGGAATATTTTTTTTTTACTAATGACATCAGTCGCTGTCTTCAGTGTTGTTATGCTTGGACCAGCATAGTACTGTATATCTCTGCTGAAGAGATCTTGTCCTGTTATGCATGCCTGGTACACTTGAGGTGTTTGCTATTGGTATTAGGAGATCGGTGCCCTGAATAGTGCAGATTGGTGGGCTGTAATACAAAAGTAGAAGCCTGAGTAAACTACTTTAAGCACTCCTGTGCCTTGCTAAATATTCATTGTAAAATTAAATTGTTGTGCACTGTATGACAGTTGGGTTAGGCGTCAGGCCCATGTCCTCTGTATTACATTGGTAGATTGTGTACCACGATGTTGGCATTTTGTTGAATAAACAGTTGTGTGCACTATTCGCATTTGTATTCTTTTTTTATTGATGTTTTTTATACATGTCGCAATGCATTAGAAAGCAAAATAGAATAAACTCCCATACCGCTCTGTGAATAAAATAAACAAGTCATGGTTGTCTTCTAGGCCCAGCGGAATTTTTCGTATACCGATATAACACGATAGATGTAACAAGCCTGGGGCATCCTAGAAGATGGTTTCTTTTTTAGGAGTTCCTCGCACTTTTTTCTGCTCAGAAATTTTCTATTCCGTTTAGAAATTGGTTCCACACAATGTGGTTCTACAGTAACTTGACAATCAATTTTTTTTACGTTTTTGTGGCTTCTACAGTATTAGTCAATATTTAACATTTACATATTCAATGCATTGGCACACACCTAAGAAATATTAATGCGCATGCGCAAGGAGAAGCCTGAGCTGATCACGACAGTCTCACCAGCTAGACTTGTGGCCAGTTTTTTTTTTTCTCTTTATAAGTGTAGGCGGGGGAGGAGAAGCACCCAGACAGCGCATGTACGACTGCTTTACCATTTCACACAATATGTTGTTACTTGTGCACAATGGAGCTTAGTGTACACACATTTTCTAGCACACTTTTCCAGCTAAACAAGTTCATCGTTGATACAATTTGAGATCAATCAGCTTGACAAGTTTTGAATGCGAAGCATTTCTTAGCGAACTTCGGCGACTTTGAGCGTAGTTATCTATCTAGCCGCCTACGACTTTTAGCTCTCCCGGCCGTTTCGATACCAAACTTGGGTATGTCATAACATGACTATGAAGAACATATCGGCCTAGTCATAACATGAAAATAATGACATCTATGTCATAAATGTAATGATTGACATTTCATGGTCCTGCAGCTTTGTGGTGGCTTCATTCAGAAGGCATGTTGCAAAACTGGTATGGAATGACATGATCGCATGGCGAACACTAGCGACAGACCCTAACTTCATGACACGCGTGTCATGTAACAACCTAACTACATGCAACGCTCGGCGACATTGAGCACTATTTTTTTTTTTTTTTGTTCAACAACGTACCACAGAAATCTTATACTTGTTACTACTACGGCTAGGAGGGACGAACGGGTGCCGCTATAAGGAGCTTCGTCCCTGAAAACCGCCTGCAAGCGCAGCTCGCCGGATAGCAGCATAGCGTCCGGTACATCATCATCATCATCAGCCTGACTACGTCCACTGCAGGACAAAGGCCTCTCCCATGTTCCGCCAGTTAACCCGGTCCTGTGCTTGCTGCTGCCAATTTATACCCGCAAACTTCTTAATCTCATCTGCCCACCTAACCTTCTGTCTCCCCCTAACCCGCTTTCCTTCTCTGGGAATCCAGTCAGTTACCCTTAATGACCAGCGGTTATCCTGTCTACGCGCTACATGCCCTGCCCATGTCCATTTCTTCTTCTTGATTTCAGCTATGATATCCTTAACCCCCGTTTGTTCCCTAATCCACTCTGCTCTCTTCTTGTCTCTTAAGGTTACACCTACCATTTTTCTTTCCATTGCTCGCTGCGTCGTCCTCAATTTAAGCTGAACCCTCTTTGTAAGTCTCCAGGTTTCTGCTCCGTAGCTAAGTGCCGGCAAGATACAGCTGTTATATAGCTTCCTCTTGAGGGATAGTGGCAAACTACCTGTCATAATTTGAGAGTGCTTGCCGAATGTGCTCCACCCCATTCTTATTCTTCTAGTTACTTCAATCTCGTGGTTCGGCTCGGCGGTTATTACCTGCAGCCCTAAGTAGACATAGTCTTTCACAACTTCAAGTGCACTATTACCTATCTCGAAGCGCTGCTCCTTGCCGAGGTTGCTGTACATTACTTTCGTTTTCTGCAGATTAATTTTAAGACCCACCTTTCTGCTCTCCTTGTCTAACTCCGTAATCATGAGTTGCAATTCGTCCCCTGAGTTGCTCAGCAATGCAATGTCATCGGCGAAGCGCAGGTTACTAAGGTATTCTCCATTGACTCTTATCCCTAACTGTTCCCATTCTAGGCTTCTGAAAACCTCCTGTAAGCACGCGGTAAATAGCATTGGGGAAATTGTGTCCCCCTGCCTTACACCCTTCTTGATTGGTATTCTGTTGCTTTCTTTATGAAGCACTATGGTAGCAGTTGATCCCCTGTAGATTTCTTCCAGAATGTTTATATATACTTCATCTACGCCCTGATTCCGCAGTGTTTGCATGACGGCTGATATTTCTACTGAATCAAAGGCCTTCTCGTAATCTATGAAGGCTATGTATAGAGGTTGGTTATATTCTGAGCATTTCTCTATTACCTGATTGATAGTATGAATGTGGTCAATTGTTGAGTAGCCTGTTCGAAATCCTGCTTGTTCCTTTGGTTGATTGAATTCTAATGTTTTCTTTACTCTGTTAGCAATTACCTTTGTAAATAGCTTGTATACTACAGAGAGCAAGCTGATCGGCCTGTAATTCTTTAAGTCCTTGTCATCTCCTTTCTTATGTATTAAGATGATGTTAGCGTTCTTCCAAGACTCTGGTACTCTTCCCGTCAAGAGACACCTCGTAAACAGGGTGGCTAGTTTTTCTAACACAATCTGTCCTCCATCTTTCAGCAGATCTGATGTTACCTGATCCTCACCAGCAGCCTTGCCCCTTCGCATGCTCTCCAAAGCTTTTCTGACTTCTTCTATCATTACTGGTGGGGTGTAATCTGGGTTACTGCTAGTTCTTATAGTATTAAGGTCGTGGTTGTCTCGGCTACTGTACAGATCTCTGTAAAACTCCTCCGCTATTTTAACTATCCTATCCATATTGGTAGTTATTTTGCCTTCTTTGTCCCTTAGTGCATACATCCGACTTTTGCCTATCCCAAGTTTCCTCTTCAATGCTTTGACACTTCCTCCGTTTTTCAGAGCGTGTTCAATTCTCTCCATGTTATACCTTCTTACATCGCATACCTTACGTCTATTAATCAACTTCGAAAGCTCTGCCAGTTCTATTTTGTCTGTTGTACTTGACACTTTCATGATTTGACGCTTCCTAATTAGGTTCTTCGTTTCCTGGGAAAGCTTGCCAGTGTCCTGTCTAACTACCCTGCCTCCAACTTCCACTGCACACTCCGTAATGATACTCGTCAGATTATCATTCATTGTATCTACGCTAAGGTTGGTTTCCTCACTAAGAGCCGAGTACCTGTTCTGCAGCGACACTCTGAATTCCTGTACTTTCCCTCTCAGTGCTAGCTGATTTATTGGCTTCTTGCGTATCAGTTTCTGCCGTTCCTTCTTCAAGTCTAGGCGAATTCGAGACCGTACCATTCTATGGTCACTGCATCGTACCTTGCCAATCACTTCCACATCTTGCACGATTCCAGGGTGTGCACTCATTATAAAGTCTATTTCGTTCTTATTTTCGCCATTAGGGCTCCTCCATGTCCACTTGCGGTTTTCTCGTTTTCGGTAGAAAGTATTCAAAATCCGTAAATTATTGCGTTCTGCGAATTCTACTAGTAGCTCTCCTCTGGCGTTTCTAGTACCGATGCCATAATCTCCTACCGCCTGGTCTCCAGCCTGCTTCTTCCCTACCTTTGCATTAAAGTCGCCCATCACTATAGTATACTGTGTTTTTACCTTACTCATTGCCGATTCCACGTCTTCATAGAAGCTTTCAACTGAAGCGTCATCATGGCTGGATGTAGGCGCGTAAGCCTGTACTACCTTCATCTTGTATCTTTTATTCAGTTTAATTACGATACCTACCACCCTTTCATTAATGCTATAATATTCCTCTATGTTGCCAGCTATGTTTCTGTGAATTAGGAACCCCACTCCCAGTTCTCTTCTGTCTGCCAAGCCCCTGTAGCAAAGGACGTGCCCATTCTGTAGCACCGTATAGGCCTCATCTGTCCTCCTAACCTCACTGAGCCCTATTATATCCCATTTAACACCCTCTAGCTCCTCGAATAGTACAGCTAGACTTCCCTCACTAGATAAGGTTCTAGCATTAAACGTTGCCAAGTTCAGGTTCCAATGGCGGCCTGTCCGGATCCAGAGATTCTTAGCACCCTCTGCTGCGTTGCAGATCTGACCGCCGCCGTGGTCAGTTGCTTCGCAGCTGCTGGGGACTGAGGGCCGTGAGTTATTTGACGTATGCATGTGGGAGGTAGTGGCCAGATACTGCACCAGGGTGGCCAATCCTTCTCTGGTGAGGGAGTGTGTTTTCGGCGGTGTTTGCCGGTGAGGCCGCACCCCAGGCCTCTTAATGCAGTTCCATCAACACGCGGATTGTTTTTTTTTTTTAATCCGGTTGGGAACTGCGCGGTACCGGGATTTGAACCACGGACCTCTTGCATGCGAGGCGGATGCTCTAACCACTACGCCATCGCTGCTTATATTTAGTAGCGTTTAAAAAAGTTAAGGCCACAGATACCCCTAGCTCTTGGCTGATCCCCTTGAGCAGGCAGGTGCTAATCTTTCCAGGAGCATCCTCATCATGAACTACTACCAGACACGTGTGTGGCCTGCTACCCTATTATGGACCGGAAATATATTAGGCGATATTGGCGCGGGGTCTCTCTTGCGTTTTCTCCGGACCAAAATAAATATTTAATCATCATCATCAATAAGCATTAAGTTGGCGCCTGCAGTGCGTAAAGACGTAGCGATCACGCGACTTCTACTAAATGTTTCCTTCCTCTGGGCTTTTTGGAGTGGTCCTTTAAAGAAAGAGGTTCGCTGAAACTACACCAGAAGGCGTGCTGGAATGAGCACACGGCATTCGGTAAGCAGGCGACGCGTTGCTCACAGATGGCGCCACATATATGCGTACAGACAAGTGGCAGTGGCTCCCGGAAGCAGACAGAATAGCCGGGAAAATTATGGAGAATGAGCCTGACGCAGTCCGGCCAAGAATATTATTCATTTCACAGCGCAATATGCGATACGCGGTTGCCCAAGAGCCAGCAACCATCGCACGCTGAGTTGTGTGCCCCTGCAATTAAACGCCCCTTCAACACGCGATTCAACGTTTCTACGTAAGAAGTCGGGGCTCGTTTTAAAGCTCCGTAAACAGGCCTAGAATACCGGTACTGATTGAGGAAAAGTGCTCTAGCGGTAACAGCGCCAGCACCTGTTAACAAAATAAAGCTAATAAAAACCAAAATGTAGTTTCAAATCACCATTTCGCGATGGCCGGCGGGAATTGTTGAATGTGACAGCCCACTACGTCACAGAAAGGCGGAAGCAAGCGTCCACATTCACTGGCAGAAAGCTTTGGAAATCAAATGTCAAGTGCGCGTTGATGATCACCCTGTTGTAATATGTATCGGCAATGAAACTGCTGGCAATGAGAAACTTTGTGGCGTTTCCGCCAGCAAGTCTGCAAAAAGCAGTCATCACGGTGTGGTTTTGGATATTAAACCGGACTTTTTTAGGGGCGAAGCTCCTTATGGCGTGGCTTGTGTATCCCCCATTGTCGTGGTGCCTAACCTGTGGCACATACCCACCCTCGGGCATATATCTGCATGCCCACATGTTGCGAAAAACGTGGCGCGGCGTCATTATCGCACTCTCGGCGTGAACTAAAGCGCTGACAGCAGATAAGTCTTACATACTCTCGTTTAGTCTTTGGATTGTCCGCTAGATGGCGGTACTTGTAGAAGATAAATTTATAATAAAAAAGGGAGATGGCGGTACTCAAAGTGTTCACTAGACAGAAGCACGAGTGGGTGCACGTACGGGCAGACTGACGCAAGGACGGAAGCACGGACGACGGATGCTTCGCCCCACTCATCATCACTTATTTTGTGGATATGCTGTGATTTTTTGCTCACACGACGTCACTTGCTATGCTCAAGGGCACAATGAAGGATTTATGAATTCCTGAAACCAAAAGCTACTGCTAACAAGCAAGAAAACAAAGAAGATAAATAAATTTAAAAAGGAAAATTGCAAGAATCGCGAGCAGGAAGCGTTCTTGGGAAAACAAGCAAGCAAGAGCAAGCGAAACTGCCACTCAGAAAGCGCTCAGAGCTGCGAATACCAGGGAAATTATAATAAATGTCAAACAAAGAGCCGAGAGAAGGTCCCACGAATGACTGAGTTAAGAGGGGGAAACGCAACATCTGTGGATACGTCATTAGAGCACGCGAAAACGCATTTCCGCCGCGGAAGTAAATGCACGGTAGAACTATGCGAACGCTACGGGGCCTGAGCACTTCGAAGTCGGGTAAGCGCAATACGTTGTTTATTACGTGCGCCAGTAAAAAAAGGTAAACGTGACTGCATAACCTCGCCGTTACTGTTTTCCCAGCGGGTTTGCATGCGAATACGTGTGCGCGAGTGCACGCGTGTAGTTAGTTTAGACGTGTTTGTTTTGATTTACTGCTTACCAGAAACCTAGCGGACGTAACCATCTCCCAGAAAACAAAATCACACCATATTCGCGAAGTGAATGATGACGCGTGGGCGAAGCTCCGGGGAATCTTTAACCGCCATACATTGCCCACTCGATCATGCAAAGACGTGACAACACGTGTGTACAGTATATCCAAAGTTGTTAATCACAATGTGCGTATAGCGTTGACATGCCCACATCGCTATTCATATGGACAACCATATGGATATCCATCCATATATGGATATCCATATGGATATGGACAATCATATGTATGTCCATATAAACATCCATATGGCTAAACATATGGGTGTGCATATCCATATAATACCAATCAAGAAGGGTGTACGGCAGGGGGACACAATTTCCCCAATGCTATTTACCGCGTGCTTACAGGAGGTTTTCAGAAGCCTAGAATGGGAACAGTTAGGGATAAGAGTCAATGGAGAATACCTTTGTAACCTGCGCTTCGCCGATGACATTGCATTGCTGAGTAACTCGGGGGACGAATTGCAACTCATGATTACGGAGCTAGACAAGGAGAGCAGAAAGGTGGGTCTTAAAATTAATCTGCAGAAAACGAAAGTAATGTACAACAACCTCGGCAAGGAGCAGCGCTTCGAGATAGGTAATAGTGCACTTGAAGTTGTAAAAGACTATGTCTACTTAGGGCAGGTAATAACCGCAGAGCCGAACCACGAGACTGAAGTAACTAGAAGAATAAGAATGGGGTGGAGCACATTTGGCAAGCACTCTCAAATTATGACAGGTAGTTTGCCACTATCCCTCAAGAGGAAGGTATATAACAGCTGTATCTTGCCGGTACTTAGCTACGGAGCAGAAACCTGGAGACTTACAAAGAGGGTTCAGCTTAAATTGAGGACGACGCAGCGAGGAATGGAAAGAAAAATGGTAGGTGTAACCTTAAGAGACAAGAAGAGAGCAGAGTGGATTAGGGAACAAACGGGGGTTAAGGATATCATAGCTGAAATCAAGAAGAAGAAATGGACATGGGCAGGGCATGTAGCGCGTAGACAGGATAACCGCTGGTCATTAAGGGTAACTGACTGGATTCCCAGAGAAGGGAAGCGGGTTAGGGGGAGACAGAAGGTTAGGTGGGCAGATGAGATTAAGAAGTTTGCGGGTATAAATTGGCAGCAGCAAGCACAGGACCGGGTTAACTGGCGGAACATGGGAGAGGCCTTTGTCCTGCAGTGGACGTAGTCAGGCTGATGATGATGATGATGATGATGATATCCATATAAAGTCCATATAGTCTCACATAGCCGTAATCAAATCTGATTTTCGATTCTTCGTTAAGCCCCGCCCAAACGGGAAGGGCCCCACAAAAATTACTTGGTAGCTCATTTGAGTGCCCCACCCCACGGTAATCTTTAGTAAAAGGCGAAAGATTAATGCGTATGCAATGAGGCGAGGCCTGAGCGACTGCATGCATCCGACGTCGACTCACCCTGACACGGCACATACGACGGCCATGTCAGTGGAACTGGCCAGCCTAATCATTTAACACAATATAATATTAATAATGCGAAATAAAACTGAGTTTACGCTATAGTTTTTAACAGTGTTATGTAGCTAAATAGCTTCTTTTAAGCCCAATTATTATTTAAGAATACTCAGATTGTCTACTTCTTAAAAGCCACAGAGGAGACAAACCAGTCGCCTTTCGAAACGATAGAAAGTGCTGCAGATGGGTTAGATGCATGCCCAACAGATGGCGCAAGCGTTCAGTGAAAAATCTGTGTGTGTTTTAAGCAGTTCTTTTTTTTTTATTTTTTTCGCTCCATTCTTTAATATTTGTATCAACGGCCAGGGAGCAAAAACGTGCCCACTTGATACAAAAAGCATGGCCTCACCATCATTATCAACATTACGCCTAACTTGTTTCTTTTTTTTTTTTCGAGTACTGTTGTCTGAATACTTGTTCTGATATCAATTACTTTTTTAAAGTCTATTTTTGTTGTCAGGTGTAAGTTTACTGGGCATTGTGGTGGATGTTATCTTAGCTGGTCGACAGTGTAACTACGCTGGAACGTTAACTACACGACGATTGTTATAGCGCGAAAGCAGAATAGTCGTCATGTCATACCGCCTAGCCCAAACCGCCACTCTTATAAACTACACGATAACACACTGGAATTTCTTATACTACTTTAATGACATTTACAACTGAAGAAAGATGTGAGCTCCACCCACAGCCATCACTAGTCCTTCCCACAGTTTCTGCGTCCAATAGCGCTTCCTTATTTTCGTGATGTCAAGCCAAGCACTTCCTAAATGTTTGCTCCCCTCAGTCACACCACCTGAGTGACCTGACGCGCCCGCCCCGCCTGGATTGTATTGGATAAACTTTTATTTGGTCCTCCAAAACACAGATCACTGTGTTGCGGGCAGCTCCCACGTGGGGACTGAAATGCCAAGCTCCTCAGCCGCCTCGCGGGCTTGGTGGACAGCCCAGAGCTGATCTGCCAAGGACGAGCTGCGGATTGCCGCCTCCCATCTGGCAGAGGTGATGTGCGATAAATGAGCGAATTTGGTGCACTGCCAGAGCATGTGTTCTAATGAAGCTATTTCCCCACAATGTGGACAAAGATTACTTGGGTATAGGTCAGGGTACATGATGCGTAGCATTTTCAAAGTAGGGTACATCCGCGTTTGCAAAAGCCTTAATGTAAGTGCTTGGGGCCGGGTTAGATTTTTGTGAGGTGGAGGGAAAATCCTTCTAGACAGGTAGAAATGTTTAGTGAGCTCGTTATATGTTGTAAGAATTTCCCCGTTATCCCCTTCACCGGTAGAACGCATCCCCGGGGAGGCGCGGTTGGAGAGTTCTCGCGCCGCCTCGTGTGCTGCTTCGTTGAGATTGGGAGGGGAATCGTTTATTTGTCCAAGGTGAGCTGGGAACCAACTCAGACGATGATGTGTTATGTTCTTGCCTTGCAGTATTTTCAGCGTTTGTTCACAGAACGTCCCTTTGGCGAACGCCCGTAGAGCTGCCATGGAATCACTGTAGACGACTTCAATGTTATCCATCTTGAGTGCTAAGGCGACGACCACTTGTTCCGCAATGATTGGGTCTTTCGTCCTGACCGTCGCTGAGTTGACGACATGGCCAGCCCCATCGACTACGACTGCCACAAACACTTTCCCATTGGCGTAGGAAGCCGCGTCAACAAATACGACCCCTCGTTCCTCGTTTGAGACTTGACGAAGTATAGTCCTGGCCCTCGCTACTCTTCTTCCGACGTTGTGTTCTGGATGCATGTTTCTCGGTATAGGAGATACCATGATAGTCTCCCTGATGTTGTCAGGGATATCATTGTAATTGCGTCTGATTGCTATTGGGTGTTGGCCCAGCTCCTGCAGGATCATTCTCCCCGACCTTGTAGGAGATAACCTTGCAAACTGTGCTCTCTCTTGGGCGTCTGCTATTTCTTCGAGCGTGTTGTGTATGCCAAGCTCAAGCAGACGCTAGGTGCTGGTATGTATGGGTAGGCCCAGGACATTCTTGATAACTTTCCTGAGGAGCACATTCAGTGTCTCGGACTCTGCTCTTGACCAGTTGTGCATTGCTGCCTCGTATGTGAAGTGACTTAGAACAAACGCATGCATCAACCTGATGAGGTTGTCTTCCATGATCCCATTTCTTTTGTTGGCCACTCGGCGTATGAGGTGCACCGCACTGTCTGTTTTCCGAGTTAACTTGGCTATAGATTTGCTGTTGGCGCCGGTAGACTCTACGCCCCGCCTGATTCGTGAAGGCACTGCTACGCAGTGTCACCTTATGGCTGACAGAAATTGCGTGCCTTTGTTCCTCTTATCGAACCGCTACCATCAACATTCATGCTGTCCCACCACTCGGCTGTCAACCCCGTCGGACAGCCTGGCGCACAGCAGTGAGGTGGCATTCCTCACGAGCTTAGGATGCAACTCAAGGCAACACTTGTGGGACGAAGAAGGAAACATTTACTTCCTCGCGTGTGCAGAAACAAGACGGACGGAAAAAGCGGACGGAAGTGGCCCAACAACTTTCTTTCGGAAGATCTGCAACTAAGCGGTGGCAGCGGCGGAACAATGGTTTGCACTACTTTAAAAAAAGCGACAGTACACGCGATGGAGGAGCTTTACTGCAAAATTCGGGTACTATAACGTTTTTGGTAGGTAATCCAGTTATTGTAGGCGGAAATTAATCGCTACGCGACGTACTTTATCAAGATCACCAACGGGCAAACGATGGACCCGTACCGCAAAAAAAAGTGACGCAAGGACGCAAGGTACAAAGACATTCAAATGTTTATTGCCTACGATGTTGTTTTCGTATGCACGCTGCAGGTCGAGCACACAGCCGGTGATAACCACAGCATCGAGTTTTCAGCCGTGAATGCACAAGAAGGCCGCGACGGTGGCTGTCTTCGAAGCTGGCCTGGCGGTTGCTTTGAGGCCAGCTCGTCATACGTTGGCGTTGCTCGGCCGTTGCGCGACGTGGTTACCGACATTGCAACGACAGAATGTGTGTATGGGTAATTGACGACACGGAAGCAAACAAAACATTGCTACAAAGGCATGAATTTCAAATTCCTTCCGCACTGTCCACCAGTTCATCGCATCAATTTTGAGGGATTCTTAGAAAACAATTACCTGAATTCAGAATAGATGACTGGCAGCCAGGCATGTAGAACTGGTGTCTAGAACGGTGTACAGAACCAGGCATCTAGAACACAAGGGCAAGCAAACAAAGACCCCGGTCATGAGAGTATAGTTTACAGAAGCATAAAGAAGAGTTGTAACATATACGTCAGACAATAGTAAGTGGAGACTGGCAGCACTGGCACTGAACATAAAGTTTTGCGAGTTCTACAGGAAATCCTGAAATTGACGTAGCTGCATGGACGGCACATGTAATAAGTAGGGCACATAGATCAGGACGTCTTGAGGGGCTAGTTGGTTCATTCTATTCAGGTAAAAAATTGCGCTGAAATAGAAAGGAATTGCGCTCGATCTGTTTAAGTGTTCCTTCTTTGTGGTGTCCTTTCTATTTCAGCGCAATTTTTTACCTGAATAGGGCACATAGACGTTGGTCCGATAGATCTTTCTGCTTTTTAGCGACGGTCTCGTCGGAAATCGTAAAAGGACTTACACCTATCCCCCCCCCCCCCCGCCAGGCAACGTTGATGGTGGCATTGTTCTCGTGCTATGGTTCGTTGTGGTCATAAGGACAGCTTCGCATTGATTAATTTGAAGGACAGTTCTGCGCCGTCGCGTTCAACAGCCTGTCGTTACTATATACGCCCTCGCATATCGACGTATAATGCGGTATTCTTTGTACACAGTATGCTTGATATACTGCCTGCTGGGATCGCTGAAATCCGCATGTCACGGCGACTTCCGCCATATGCATGGTTGAATTCTGTAACGACTACTTAAAAAAAAAAGTCTGCAGCGTCCCCTTTTAAAGCTGACAAAATGGACGCATTATTGTAGCGGTGACATGGTGGCATTGGAATATGTCTGAAACACTTCCATTTCCCTAAGAAGCACTCCGCAAAGATCGTGTTAAGCTGGACAGTTAAATGAGTCTCCGCGGGAAGTTAACATATAGCAAAGCCCGAAAAGAAGCCTTCGCGAAGTCAACACAGATTCACAGTACAAAGTTACCCTCTAGGAACGGAGGAGTGTTCGGTTATTTCTTGCAGTGCATCCTTCCCGTTTCCCAAAGAGTGCAGCGCGAAATTTACCGGTTGCCGTCACCCACCAAAGTCACGTGACCGGCACGTTAACTTTTCAGCAGGTGAACTGGCTGCATGGGGAACTCATTCGGCAGCAGGTTAACGCATTCAAATTTTTGTGATGGCGTGACGTCATACGTGACGTATCTGCTCAGGGTCACTGGACTCTCCTGCGTGTGACGACTACAGGAAGTTCAGCTCGATAAACAAACACACGACTCGATGCCACAGGGTATAGGTACTCAACCCAAGAAAAAATGCCAGCTCCACCCAACGTGGTATAGTTGTACCTCTTACAGAAAAAAAAAAAATTCATGAATGCTTCATCCAATGGTATTATACACACGTTCGCGACGTTAATCACTTTCCGCCCCTGCTTTCCGCGTGCCTGAGGCAATTGACCATCTCATAACGACACACGTTTGCCTCGCTGGTGTTGGGTCGGAAAGGACCTGGTGAACTTTGACATCGTTGCTCAGCGTGGTCCGTAGCCATGTTCTCCTCATCCAGTTCACTTTGATGAACGTTTGAGGCGCATGATTACTACGGCTTTATATGTCGCTGCTGTTTTGAGAATAAGGTCAGTTGCGAGCAAAGGACGACCTTTTATTTTCTGTCTTGAATTCTTTGCTAACGAAACGCGTCGTTTGTAGCGGAAACCAGCTGGCACAACGGTCCTTCAAAGGTGAAGGCTGACTGGTTTGGAGGGTGGAGCTGGCATTTTTTTTTTTAGGTGGCAATCAACCGATTGTCATGCTTTCCTCGACCGGTGGCAGAGCCCCTTCGCTCGTCAGGGCCTCGATGTCGTCCTCCATGTCGCGCGGCAGGAAGTTGGGGTCGTAGCGGCGCAGAGGGGTCCCGTCTCGACCGACGAGGAACTTCTCGAAGTTCCACCGGATGTCTGCACTGTCTTGGGGCGAGTAGAAGAGATTGTCCTTAGATCGAAACTTGGACACCGGTGACGGACAGCGACTCTGCGACAGTCCCACGTAGCACACGCACGTGATTAATGAGGACAAGACGCCGAGGAAAGGGAACGGGACGCTACAAAGAGTAATTGTAATCTACGTGCATGTTGGGTAAGAAAGGTGGACGAAAATATAACTTGCCCCCGGCAGCCGCCGAACCTGCGACCTTTGAATAACGCGTCCGATCAGCACCACGTAGTAAAGACTAGGTGGCGTCGGTCCGATGCTCTACCTACTGAGTTACGGAGGTGGTCATTCTCCGTCCACTTTATAGGGTATATACGTGCAAACGTGGCAATTATGGCCAGTGTGGAACGCTTCTCTTTTTGGCCTGTTGGCGTCACGTAGCAAGTGATCTTATTACGAACTGGCAGCTGAGCAATATTCTCTAACACACTACCAGAAAACAGCAAGTCTGCCAGAACGAGACCCTCGACACGAATGAAGGAAAGAAGTGTACATTTAAGGACTCGCTTTCTTGGTTAGAAAATGTACAATTCTTAAATGTACACTTCTTTTCTTCATACACATGAGTTATTCAGCCTGTTGTTCGTGCAGAGACAAAATTGGCTGGTTCCCCCCTTAATCGATAGTGGATGTAAGCGTGAAAAAAAGGTTGTGTTAATATCACTGATTTTGCAGACGATAAGGCAGATGTCGAAGCACTATCAGCCATGAATGAGTATTTTGCTAACGCTGGCGACTACACAGATTCATCTTGTGGGGTAAGAGATCCGCCTGTAGCAGATAGAAAGCGTCTATCACACTCACTCTTCCTTACTCCGGTTACACCTTGTGAAGTTGAAAAATGAATCTGTAAAATACGTGACAATGTTGCTGCAGGTGTTAATGAAATAGCAGCCAGCCCGATAAAATATGTAGCGTCACTCATTTCACTCCCTCTTTCATACATCATGAACACTATGTTAGAAACAGGCATTTTTCCTTCAGAACTAAAAATAGCCCACGTTTGTCCTATTCATAAAGGGGGTGCTAAAAATGTATTATCGAATTACCGCCCGATATCGATCCTACCGGTACTTTCTAAAGTATTTGAAGGAATAATACACTCCAGACTGGATTGCTTTTTCACTAAGCACCTGATAATCAATAAAGCACAGTATGGGTTTCAAAAGGGTAAGTCTACGGAGTCGGCGCTTTTAGATACGAAAGAGGAGATATTAAAAAACATGGAAAACAGAACCTACACCATAAATCTTTTCATTGACTTGAAGAAAGCCTTTGACACAGTCAAACACGATATTCTGATATCTAAGTTGCATGATTATCGTGTAAGAGGCGTGGCAGCTAAATTAATACAAAGTTATCTTACGGAAAGAAAACAATACGTTAAGGTGGGTAACCTTGTTTCCCCAATGAAAACTGTTCAAAAATGGTGTACCGCAGGGTTCAATCCTTGGACCGTTACTATTTGTAATATATATTAATGATCTGTGTGACATTCCAAGATCCCCAAAATTAATTATTTACGCTGACGACACCAACATATTTTTTACAGGTAGAATACTCATGCACCTTGAAACTGAAGTAAATGATTACTTACTCAGATTAGAAAAATGGCCTCATCAAAATAAGCTCATGCTTAATATATATAAAAGTAAGTACATAGTATTCCAGCCTATTAACAAGCCCTACGAGGAGGACATTACCATCTTTTTCAAAAAGCAAAGGCTGGAGCAGGTTAAATCGCAAAAATTCCTCGGAGTGTGGTTCCAAGAAAATTTGTCCTGGAATACTCATGTTGATAGTCTCGCATCCGAACTATGTAAGACTGTTGGGTGTACATTTAAAATGAATGCACTTATACCAATTTTGCTAAAAAAAGATATACTACGCTCTTTTTTTTTTCGCGTTTAAATTATAGTATGCTATTATGGGACACTACAAGTGAGAAGAATTTAAATAAACTAGAAATCTTACAGAAAAAAGTTCTCCGCCTATTCGATGATTATTATGGCATCCCAAGGGAGATTCCTAGCAATCCATTAATCGTAAAACATGGTATACTCAAAGCAAGACAGGTGTATGAATATAAGCTATTATTTTACATTTATAAAAATTAAACTCCACACTATTACGGCACCGGAAGGCGCACTCAGATACTCGCTCCGTAGACAACAATTTCGCGTTCCTGCTACTAGGACTGGATATGGTAGAGCCCTAATTGCATACCGCGCCCCACAGCTTATAAATTATTTAGATGATCAATTAAATTTTAACCTCTCATTAACGCGATTCAAATATCACAAAAAACATCTCCTCATTAATTGAGTATAGTAAACATCATGTTTCCAATAAACTTCTGACTAGGTTTCACATATACTCTCACCTATAGGTACAAAACGCGTGTCTATACAGTAGCATGTACGTACATATGGGCAGATGTATGTATTAATATATGAGTGTATTATACGAATATATCAATATGTATGTGTTTTTTATATGTAATGAAAAGAGCCTTGATTTCTGATTCTGTGTGTCTATGCAGCCAATTTTTGGTACTTATATGTCACCTATTTTTGCTTTTATGCTATTTCTGTGTTTCTGTTATTATGCTGCTCCTTGTATTGTGATAATTATTATTCAATGTAGCACTGTTTGCTGAACTTTTTTTTGCGTAGTGAAGCCACGTCAGGCCGAATGGCCTTTAGCTTCGCTTCGTTTTTCTGTATTCTCTCAAGAAATAAAATCTGTTCATTTCATTTCAAATGTCAACCGGCAAAGCGAACTGAAGGTTACGCTATAGTCGCAGTCAGTAGTGTATTTTTAGCGTTAAACGACAGCGCAATAAAAAAAAAAGGAAAGAGTGTGCTATACCCTCAAATGACAATTTATTGCTTCACTTCACTTTTAACACAGAGCAGATACAAGAAGAACATGCGACGCGCAGCAACCACCACAAATCGACTTGTTCACTACATTATTTTGTCTTGTCTTATGTATTGTTGTTTTTCGCAAAAAAAAGAACAAAAAAGCCTATGGACTTACATCGGATAGACCGCCAATGCAGTGTTGAATCA
Organism: Rhipicephalus microplus; assembly: GCF_043290135.1. Lineage (NCBI taxonomy): Eukaryota > Metazoa > Arthropoda > Arachnida > Ixodida > Ixodidae > Rhipicephalus > Rhipicephalus microplus. The sequence goes on from NC_134705.1 coordinate 190,947,372, forward strand.
TTCAAAATCTTTTGCATGTTCACAAATGCACCTTGAAAGTTATATAAACTTCATTATCCCGTGCACTCATACAACCACACATACAAAGAACTTTATTCGTTTCCTGAGGGACAAGACTAAAAGAGGCCGAGAACCTCCCCATGTAGTCTAGTCGGTGGTGCACGCGTGCATTTAAACGCAGTTTTCGGTGGTTAAATCTGCGAGTAAACCTTGAGATTTGTCCTGACGCGACAGCAGGACAGTGGCTAGAGTATTCCGTGACAGAGTACAGTGGCTAGAGTGCATCTATTCTAGCCACTGTAACAGCATGGCGTGTCCCACGCAGCGTGGCGTCGTCGTCTCTCGAAGAATGCGGCAATATCCACGCTGCGAAACCACTGCCTCCAACGAAACCCTGATTGCCGCATTCTCCGAGAGATGGCGGTCGTTAACGTGTCCACCGCTGACGTTCAAAAACAGGCAAGCTTGGCGCTGGAGTCTAAAAGCAAGTTTATGGTGCCCTATCCGCTTGCGCAAGTCGTCATTGTAAATGGTAAATAAGATTTCAGCGTTTAAGAAGTCAAAACTTCAGTGATATAGTGAACAAACACCAAGAACAACTGTAACCAATCTATCTTGTTGCTTGTTTGGACCATACCTATGATAGGTAATGCGGCCCTGTACGAAGGTTTGATAGCCAACTATAGGAGGGTCTCGTATGAAACTTTCTTGGCAGAATACCCGAAAATTTTTTTGTGGTGGCCGTTAATCACTTTTTCTAAACACGGTGATTGCTCCAATAGTGGAGTACAAAGTACTCTAAATCGTTAATCACTTTTTCTAAACACATGATTCCTATCCCGTAGTTAAGTACCTCGTACTATAGGTCGTCAAACATTTTTAAACGCGCATGCCTTGCATAACACAGCTAGCTGTCTGTTGGCTCAAGGTCACATGCAGGCCACCTACAACGGAAGCTAACTCCCGTATTCTAGAACGTTCCTTCACTGAACGCTTCACCTTCACTTGAGAAAGTCGATGGGAGCGCCGTACCTAGGCACGGCAAGTCACTGCATATCGACAATAATCTGCTGTGATTCTTGACTAGCGCAGTGTAATTTTCAGCCGAGCAGCGGCGCAGTGCTCAACTCTGTAAAGTGAAGAGTGGAAGTCGAGTCGAGGAGCGTTTCTGAATACGGGTATAACCCCCGTATTCATAAACGCTCCTCGACTCGAATTTCACCCTTCACTTGACTGAGTTGAGCACTGCGCCCCTGCTCGATTGAAATTGATGCTGTGCTTCTCAAGAATCGCTGCAGAATATTGCCGATATGCAGTGACTTGTTCTGCCAAGAGACGGCGCTCGCATCAACTTTTTCAAGTCGAGGAGAGTCCTTGAGTGAAGGAGCGTGTGTGAATACAGGGGTTAGAGTTCCCTAGAGCTTCTGTATAGGACTCTGAACATTCAGTGCTTAGCTCGTTCAGTATCGCGAAGCTCGGGCACATTTAGTGTGCTCTTTTGTGTTCTAAACACTATTGTGTTAGCGTGTCCGCCGAATAAAGTGTTGTGGTTTAAAAGCTTTTGCTTTGGGAAAGATCTATTTGTGCACTGTCACTCACCTTCAGGAACTCGAAGAGCGGGTGCTGCGTTTCTCCGTTCACATCCAGCTTCCGGACGAGCCTGAAGTTCGGCACGTAGTCGTTTCCGGGTCTCACGTAACGTATTCCGGCGAGAATCTCTTCACCCGAACCACCAGGCTCTTGCTGCCACGTGCAGAATACCACAAGTAAACGAACGAACAACGTGAAAGTTATACTTAGCATCAACTACAACAAAAGACCGGTACATAGGGGCCTTTTTGGGACCACATTAAGAGTGTGAACAGTTTTACAGAGAAAGCTGCTTTGAGATTCAACTTGGGTCGCATTAGGCACCGTAGTTGTCCGCCGCCGCCACTGGTGTCCGAGTAAACAAAAACACTAAGGACACAATTGGATTCGAACCCGGGTCCGCTGCGTGCCAGCCCTTGATTCTACCACTGAGCCATGCCGGTGCTTGAAACGCGTTTGAAAACTGGCCTTAGGCCGGCTTAATGTCGGGAAAAGAATTGAGTTAATATGAGTAATAAAACGTTGATTGATTGATTGATTTGTGGGGTTTAACGTTTAACGATTTGTGGGGTTAAGCGTTTCAGAGCAGCAAGTGAACAACTAGGGACGCGATGCAGGATGGTCCGAGCTTCTCGGGCAGCCGAGTTTGCTCCTGGCTCGCTTGCGGTGGCATGAAGACAGTGCGGAGCGCGTGATAGGAGCGTCGGTAAAGAATGGCAAATCCCACGTACAGTGCACGAGAATCGATTATATGTGAAGCACGAATAAGAAATGTTGATATGTGACTTCAAAATCAGCACAATGTGACGAGGTGGAGAAAAATCATGCCGTACATGACTTCCGTGTCATGATTATCATGGTTGGATGTGTCGTTTACCTTCGTCATCTATTCACGTCACGTGACACCAAATTTAATATACGTGGAGCTAGCGAAACGACGTGAGCACGCTATGTGCGTGGTATGTTGTCACGTTCTTACATGACACGCATGTCAGGCTTAGCATGTTTGCACGAGTCATATACTTTCGTCATCCATTGACGTCATGTAACACCAAATTTGGTATATGAGGAACTAGCAAAACGGCCGCGAGCGCATCATGAAGGGCCCAATATACTTCAATGTAGTGTTGACGCGCGCGCGCGCTGGGCACAGAGACGGTGGTCGCACCAGCCAACATCAGTCCTGGACTGATCCTCAGGACTTCAATAACGTTCTCCATACCGTACCATATACCACGCTTGTCCGAAGAACGACGAAGGATGGCATAATGAATTGCCTGCCTGCTACACACTGAATAATGGCGTAGCGGGTACCCTACAAGCGTGTTCGCATCAGGTACCCCTAGAGTGTTTCTGAAAGGCCGCCCTTCCTGCTTTCCCTGTGACAGTACTGCACGTTGCGCGCAGGCCTGGCGTTTTTTTTTCTGATTACCGGAATGGAACTGCATTTATGGCAATGAAACTAAACTCGAGGTCATGGGTTCGATTCCCTGCCTTGGCGACCACATTACGATGGGACCGTAAAGCGAGAACACCCGCGCGCCAAGTGCGCGTCAAAGAACTTCAGGGGATCAAAAGTAATCCCTGCTCCCACTACTACGTGTTTAATCATGTCGTGGTTTCGGCATGTACATCAGTTTTTATAATTCAAACATGAAAAAAATTGCGAGGCTTCCACTAAAACGCTCAGGGCTTGAGACAGCGAGGCTATAGACAATCTGGTTGCTTCTGGACTGTTGCCTCGCTTTCGATTGTTTCTAGGTCGCTCCTGTGAGCACCGAGAAGTTCGAGTTAAACCGCTGACACGACACGGTTGTGCAACCTCCAGAGAAAGAAATCCGCGCCAAAAGCGACCGTTCACACGAGCCAACAGGCCCCGCGTCGGGCTTCCATCGCTTCGGTGTCTTCTTGCAGCCGCCTTTGCCAAGTATTCTCTCGTTGTTTACCGCCTAAACGAAAAAAAAAAAAAATATCGGTGCATGTGTCCGCTGGGCTGAGCGACCAGATTGCGACACTGGGAGCTTTGAGCTCACTGACATTGAGAGTGCCGAGCACATTCCATTTTCCAAAGGAAGGGGGGGCGGGCGGTAAGCATTCCATCAAACAGCCTTTTCGGGGACAAAGATACGGTCGCTCGCAACCCCAGCCATAAAAGAAAAAAAGTCATGTACATATGCTGATAAGCAATGAACAAGCGTTTCTTCAAGATATGGGCCCCCCGGCTGGTTCAACTGCAAGACTTTCTGCCGGCCTCCCCTGCTTCGGAAAATGGAACGTGCTTGGCAAACTCGCCTCGTCAACAGGTTTCTTGGCCGCCGGTGATTTGAGCTGGTCTTTTGCCGCAACGATCCACTGCCGCACTCCGTAGTGCTTGAGTGACCTCGAGACGTATAGTACGGCTTTGGTGTGTGGCGCCCGTCTGTTGCCTTCTTCGTTTTTAGCGGAGAGCAGCGGTGAGTAGTCGTGCGCCCAATTTCTGCACCCATTCCATAGCTGTTCGAACACACTCTTTTGTACGCACCAAAGTTCTTTCCGCCAACTTAAATGGCTTTGCTGTTAAAATAACAACTACTACTGCGAGCACAATCCACCAAAGATAAATAATAAAAATTATCAGGGTATAACGTCCAAAAAATCACGATATTAGTAGGTAGGATGCCGTAGTGGAGGGCTCCAAAAATTCCAACCTGGTAAAATCCGTGGGCTTAGATTTAGATGCACGATAAAGAACGCCAAGTGGTCGTAGTTTCAACGGCCCTCATATCGTGGTTTTGGATCGTACAACCAGAACAATTACTATTGTGACAAGCAAGAGAACGTCCGGAAAAAGCTTATTAGCCGCCTGCACGTGCGAGCACACCTATATTTCGAGATCCAGGAAGTGGATATTGCCACGTGATGTTTGTACGCTGGCAGGCTCTTTTTCGTCATTGGCGGCTCCAATTCGTTTTGTCTGCATGCGTACAGCTATACGCGAACATCATGATGAAAAGAACGATGCTGTCACTTTCTGTTTCTGCATTTCTCCAGCGGACTTCGGTCGTGCCTATAATTGTAACATGCTCCGTGCCTGCAACTATCAGCACACGGCACACGTAGCTGCAGATTTCCTTTTTTTTTCTCCCCAACCACCGACAGGTGCGCCTCTTGACGTTATGCCGAAGCAGAATCGTCAGTTAGCCAAGTTGGTAGATGTTCACCGCAGAATATTCTACAGCGCAACAGGTTAAATGCGGCGCCGTGTCCCTTCTCTGTCCGAATGTAACCAGTCGCTCTGTAGAATATTCCACGATGGACGTTATACCGCCACGGTATGGAGGCTTATGTTAAACCAATAAAGAGTGAAGTTGTTGCACCCTTGACAGTCTTCGGGTACCACCGCGGTGGTCTAGTGGCTAAGCTGCTAGGCTGCTGACTTGCAGGTCGCGGGATCGAATCCCGACTGTGGCGGCTGCATTTTAGATGTAGGCGAGAATACTGTAGGTCAGTGGGCTTAGATTTGGGTGCACGTTAAAGAACCCCGGGTGGTAAAAATTTCCGGAGCCCTCCACTACGGCGTCTTTCATGATCATATGGTGCTTTTGGGACTTTAAACCCCAGATGTCTTTCTGGTTTACTCCCTGCCTTCTCTCTTTTGTTGCTTCCCTTCCCCCCTCTGAAACCCCACATACCAATCTTGACAGTCTTCGTGGTTTCAGCTCACAGGTTACTAATAGTGGCACTAAGCGCACACACTGGACAAAAACGCAAACCAGAGGGCAAAGCCGCAGCGCATAACAACACATAAAGATTGCGCATTATTTTCTCCCTTGTTGGCTGTTGAATGCAGAACAGCAGAATGAGGGAAGCTTGCGTGATAATCACTCTCTGCTCTCAAGAGCGTTCTGCATGGGACGTGACGCTGTTGTATAGTGCGAGGGCTCGTACGCTCACAGCAGTTCATGGTCGATGCTCGCGCGATAACCTTCAGATTGTGCTCGACTGTACCAACACAGTCACGCCTAGCTATAACGGTGATAAGCTGAGCGAACTGAATTCGGCCGTGTTTGCGATGGCTTTTTCTGCGTCGGTGTGTGGTGCTTCACTGCAAAAGCACCGACTGTAAGAAAATCGAGAAGACGCCACACGTATTACCTCGCGACGTCGTCTTGCGAAGTGCCTGGCTCGAGTCCATTCGAGTTACGGCAGAACCAAGGCGCAACAGTTGATTGATTGATTTGTGGGGTTTAACGTCCCAAAACCACCATATGATTATGAGAGACGCCGTAGAGGAGGGCTCCGGAGATTTTGACCACCTGGGGTTCTTTAACGTGCGCCCAAATCTGAGTACACGGGCCTACAACATTTCCGCCTCCATCGGAAATGCAGCCGTCGCAGCCGGGGTTCGAACCCACGACTTGCGGGTCAGTAGCCGAGTACCTTAGCCACTAGACCACCATGGCGGGGCCAAGGCGCAACAGTGTTTTTGGGCACCGCTTCGGTGCCGAAGATTATACTATCATGACCCGCGCCTGCTTCAGGTGTTGGGCTCAGGTTTGCCAACTCGCCTGAGGCCGAACGCGCTGCCATCTCGGTATATTTGCCAAGAAGGCCGGTAAGTTTTTTTTTTTTTACAATTTCTACCAGCAAGGCTCGTATAGGTACTGTAAGCCTGTGGGCTCAGATTCGGGTGGCCGTTAAAAAACACCACGTGGTCGAAATTTCCGGAGTCCTCCACTACGGCATCTATCATAAAAATGTGGTGGTTTTGAAACGTTAAACCCCAAATATCAATCAAGACTCGTACAGTAGCGTGGGTCGGCCAACGAAAGTGGTTGGCGTGCTTTATTCTAAGGGTTAGCCGGGAAGCACGTAGTCGCGGCAACCGGAAGTGCACAATGCTTCGAACAGCACGCTAACGTTGGTGGTATGTCACGTGAGACTTGAAGAGGCACTCGGCAAGGGGGGGCAAGGCACTTAGGGACAGGAGACCGACGGACGAGTTAAGGATAGCGAAGGGAAGAGTGAATCGAGTGATCCCCGCGTTTAGATCATCAGGTGCGCGTAACTCCGCTATTACGGCACCGTTTCGACAAATTATCAAGGGCTACGTGTTCGTTGTGGAATTGTGCACAACTCTCACTCCTCAATTGAATTTCGACCTGTGGGTGGTTTAGCTGCCTTTTGGGGGAAGCATAGGCAAAAAAGGAAGCATAGGCAAAAGTATTACCAAGGTGTTGATGTTTTAGTGCACTGTGATGATGCCGGGAGCAAATTATTTCATACTGTCACGTATTGAATGTGCCGTGACGTAGGTCAGGAGTCCAAGGCTGTGACTCTTTTATTTACCAAGAAATACCAAACGTAGTGTCCGCGTCTCGCTTGTCGGTCACCAATGAGGTCCGACGTTCGCTGTCACCACACACTTCATGGCACCGCCGCACATACACAACCATCCCTCGTCTACACGCCATCTTGTCCCGTCTTCCCGCTCAAACCCAGCGTCATCCACCAAGCCTAGTCAACACTACTCTCGCCAACCCCGACTCGTCACACGTAGAAAAATATGGTTAAGGATACGCGGAAAATTGATGAAGCAAGCCTGGTTGGAAGACGGTGCTGACAACGTCATTATTTAGTCCATGGATTATGAAAGCGATGATGTGAACATCACACGTGATATTTGTTAGCGTATTCTCCCGGGGTCAAGAAACGCTTGAACATAGATATACTGCATCACAAAAATACGAATAAAGCGTTTATTAAACTGCTACAGAAGCGGATCCAACACTGGAAGCACAATTGTCCATAACTCCACATGACGCATGTATCATAGAAGCACATATATGTAATGCCGGCTGCTTTGTTACAAAATTAGACAACCAGTGCTGAAACTACAACTGAAGTCACACAGACCTGTGCGCAGGGTCCTTTTTGAAAGCAGCTTAGAGAAACAATTGTATCGGGCCAGTTGGTAAGGATCTATCTTGCTAGGAAGCGCAGCCACTATTACAAAGAACACACAACACAAGTGCTTATTAAGCGCTTGTGTTGTGTGTTCTTTGTAATAGTGGCTGCGCTTCCTAGCAAGACAGCTTCGAGAGTTGGCGTGGCCCGCCGAATGCTCGAGTTTGATTCCTTCTCAGCGATCCTATAAGTTTGTATTTCTAGCATTTATAGGGTCGACTTTGCCAATATCGAATTATTCTTTATGATCTCGCATTTAAATTACCAACGTCGGTGCTCGCCAGTCGCTGGCCAGAAAATGAGCTATCACAGGTGGCGCATACTCGCATACCGCGACTCGTGGTAGGCGATGGCATGTGCCACATGTGTCAGCAGGAGAGTGTTTGACGACGTACGTTATCTGATTTTCACGATATTCATGGCATGACGAGACAGTCATATTCGCCCAACACCCTTACCCTGCCGTGCCAATTTCGGTCTGCAGCAAGCTAAGGAGGCGATCACAAGACCACCCTGATGTATAGGCGGATAGATAGATAGATAGATAGATAGATAGATAGATAGATAGATAGATAGATAGATAGATAGATAGATAGATAGATAGATAGATAGATAGATCTGACTGGCCTCCCTTGTTTCTAATTGGTTTTCTCTTTCGTTCCTTCGCTATTTCTTTTTTTCCTTTTTTCCAATTTTGAATGTTCTTTTCTCTGTTTATCTTTATTTAGACCCATTTCACCCTATTTTCCCTTTCTCTTTTGATTATTCTATTTTTCTATCTTTATACGTAGTTTTTCGTGCGTTACGTGAAGCGATGACATCACAAAACAGCCCGGGCCTCCAAAGGGTTCCGCACTAAAGGAAAAAAAAAAGAAAAAGTTTTGAGGAGGTTCATATATAGCTATGAAGGCGGAATACCTTCTCAAGCTGGTGTGGTTCCATATTAAAAAAAATATCGAGAGCTTGAAGGTGAATAGTGAGGATTAAAAAAGACAGCTACACTAATTATGCTCTTCTGCTTTTCGGTATTTGTCTCTCTCTCTCTCACACAGTTTTGCTGTGGAGAGGTTGAGGTCCATGTTACCTCGGCTACTCCATATCGATAAGTTCTGCAGCGACAAAGGGTACCCAAAGGGATAAAAATCAGTAAAAAAAAGCATGATAGCACGCAGAAACAATTTTAAGTACCTCTTCTTCGTTACCCTCAAAATGAGACTTCACAGCGCATACCTTTCCGAACTGGTTGCAAGGAAAGCCGATAATGGTGAAGTTCCTCTTCCCGAACCTGGACTGGAGTGCATTCAGTTCCCAGTAGGTCCAGGTCAGGGATCAGTAGGTGGCCACGTTGACGAGCAGGAGCACGTGACCCCGATACTGCTCCAGCTTCACCGCGTCGCCGCCCACGACCTCCGGGAACTCGAACTGGTAGAGCGGAGACGAGGCGACGTCTTGCTCGACGTCACCGGTCGCCTTCGACTTCTGACTGTCGTAGCAGTCGATCTTCTGCGGCTCTGTCTCGGCGGCCAACGCAGCCCCGCAGGCGCACATGAGCGCCAACGCTAGCGAAGAGCGCGCTGGCATTCCGTTGGACGCGGCAGCCGCGGTGCGATCAAGCAACGTCCAGCTGCGGTTTTAAAATGCGGTCTGTCTGTGTGTGTGTGTGGGGGGGGGGGGGTCTCTCCTTCTCTCCGCGTCCAGAACAGGAAAACGGAGACAAAACCTGAGCAAAGAGTAGCGTTTGTCAAGCCGAGCGACCAAGAAGAACGAGGGGTGAAAGGGAGTTGTGAGAGAAAGAGTGAAACAAGCTTAAATCGTGAAACCTTTTGCACGAAGCTGCCATAAACGAAGATACTATTGAATAGTGTATCGGAACGGAACGAAAAACGAGGAAAACAAATAACTGTTTTCCACTGGAACGAAAAACGTAAACGTTATTTATTACTTAGTTCCGGTGCGAAGCGAATTTTTTTTCAATCGCTTTTCGGTTCACGCGGATACTTGACAATCCGTAACGACCCAGGTCAACGCAACGTGAGCGATAATTGCGGGATATAATCCCGGCTGCGGCGGCTACATTTTCGATGGAAGCGAAAATGTTGTAGCTCTGTGTGCTCAGATTTGGGTGCACACTCCAGGTGGTCGAAATTTCCGGATCCCCCTACTACGGCGTCTTTCATAATCATATGGTGGTTTTGGGACGTTGAACCCCACGTATCAATCAATCAACCAACTCTCTTAAAGTTTTGTTAGTTCAGCCGTTAATAGCGCCTGTACTATCTCGTTGTGCACGTTCCTCTTTCTAGGCACCCAAATCAAGATGTTATAAAACGACTCGAGACGTCTTCAGTATTGAGATGCAGTGCTGCACAATAAAAATGCTTTTATTACACTTTCCCGACAGCGACGTCTGCGATCGAATAGCCCAATACGTCGCCAAGAAGTTTTGTAAACCGGAGGGGAGGACTGATTGGTATACGCCATACTCACAGCGAACATGTATAATTGATTGATATGTGGGGTTTAACGATCCAAAACCACCATATGTATATGAGAGACGCCGCAGTGGAGGGCTCCGGAAATTTCGACCACCTGGGGTTCTTTAACGTACACCCAAATCTGAGTACAAGGGCCTACAACATTTCCGCCTCCATCGGAAATACAGCCGCCGCAGCCGGGATTTGAACCCGCGACCGGCGGGTCAACAGCCGAGTACCTTAGCCACTAGACCACCGCGGCGGGGCAGCGAACATGTATAGTAGAGCGCACATAAAACCACGTCGCTCGATGAATGCTTTATTCTACCGTAAAGTGTTCACGAGGTTGAAGCACCGGAAACGAGTTCAGAATTTTAAATGCGCCGGTATCCGGTTCGTTTAGCAGAATTGTGTTGGCTGCACGGACGGCTTTGAAAGGTGCGTTTGAAACAACGTATTTGCGTGAAGTGGGCGTCGCATTAATATTTAATTGCCTCTGAGCGTGCGTCACATTTCTCTCGTTGCTATTCTCTGGTTACTATTTTCGGCAGCATAATTAAGCGGTTGATGGTGACATAGTGTCAGACAGGTGGTACACCTCAACACCTGATAAACGCAACGTTGACTGTACATGCGAATGACTAAACAAAACGATGATCAGGATTCCTGAAGTAGAGGATTATATATCGGTTTATTCCAAATTTAAGAGATGATTTATTTCACGCAGCGGAAATAGTACATGCGTGTGTACACGTTGAAATATGTGCAAAGTGGAGAGAAGCTTTTTGGTGGAACGTCCAATGGCGGGGAATAAAGACGCATAGCAAGAATAAATAAATAAATGAAAGAATAACGTCAGGCTGGACGCGCAAGGCTGGATGTAACGGTAGAGCTATTGTGTTTGACGAGTGATGAAGTTTTTTGTCAGTGATTAAAAGCTTTTGCTAGAGATGCTCAGCTTTTCCTGCTAGTACCAAGTATGGCTAGCCCTTCTTATCTATACTCCGGTTTCGGTCGGTTCCCCCGCATGACGCAAGCGTCGCATGCTAGGTATTGATGGAAACGTGGAACTCGAATAATGTCACGTGATGTTGCAATTTTAGTCTCGTGACTAGACGTTACGTGATTTTAGTCATAGGACTGCCTGTTGCGCGGTTGTGGTGGATTTATTTATTATTTATTAATACCGCAAACACACCAGCCCGGGGCTTTGGCGGGAACACGTCACCCTATACGCACGGCTGTTAAGTGGTGTTACAACCGGCAGGTCGCGGGATCGAATCCCGGCTGCGGCGGCTGCATTTTAGATGCACGCGAAAAGGCTGAAGGCCCGTGTGCTCAGATTTGGGTGCACGTTAAAGAACCCCAGGTGGTCGAAACTTCCGGAGCCCTCCACTACGGCGTCTCTTGTAATCACATGGTGGTTTTGGGATGTTAAACCCCACATATCATATCATCCTCACGTATATCAATGTATATGACGCCATTGAGCCCGCGAGGTATATTTTTGTGTTAGTGAGACTGATTGTAGCGAGCGAAAAGTTGTTTCAGAGGGAGACTAATCTATACCTAACCCCTAAGCTTCAAGTAATTATTTATTTTAGCAAAAAGGATGGATGCGTTCCGAAGCTGTAATCACATAACACAAAAAGCAATGCTTGCACGTCGTTCCAGTATAACTTGCAGTATGCTAACGAATTACGTTTCTGCTTTATTAAACGAACGAGAATCAATATAGGTCACATATATATTTTGACTGCGTCTGACCTGGTATATATAGTTAGGTTTTTATTGACGAAAGTGACCTATAACGACACTTGCGTTATATACCTGAAGACGGATGGTGAAAACTTTGCGGACTTTTGTTGCGCCATAGTTGCCAGAATACAAGAATGTACGTTGAAGAAAAGTTTACTGTGAAGTTAAGACCTTGTTTTCTTTGTTATACACAACTTTAGTGAGAATTGACAGACAGTAATACCCGGGAAAGTATAGGGGATGTTAACAGACATAATTGTAATGTGAATGCGAACAAAGAAACAGAATGAAAAGATAAGTTGCCACCGGCAAGATCCAAACCCGTGACTTTCGATTAACGTACACTTTATAGGGTATATATGTGCATTTAAACATGGATGGATGGACGGATGGAGAGAGAGAGAGAGAGAGAGAGAGAGAGAGAGACGGACGCACGGATGGATGGGTGTATGGATGGACGGATGGATGGATAGATGGACGGACGGATGGATGGATTGAGGGAGGGAGGGAGGGAGGAACGGACGGACGGACAGATGAATGGACGGACGGACAGATGGATGGACGGATGGATGGACGGATGGATGGACGGATGGATGAACGGATGGATGGAGGGAGAGAGAGAGGGAGGGACGGACGGACGGACGGACGGATGGATGGATAGATGGATGGATGGATGGATGGATGGATGGATGGATGGATGGATGGATGGATGGGTATACGGACGGATGGATTGAGGGAGGGAGGGACGGACAGATGGATGGATGGATGGATTGAGGGAGGGACGGACGGACGGACGAATGGATGGATGGATCCGGCTGTGCCCTTTAGATCGATCTTGCGGTGGGTCACACCACCTAGCCATGAAGTTAAGTACTAACATAGAAGCGTCAATCAGCGCCACCAGTTGCCATTATGGCTTGTGTGGAACACTCCTTCGTGCCCGTTTGACGTCACGTACAGTACGTGATCATATCGCGAGATGCATACTCAAGGCAGACTTGATGCACCTCAAGGCATCAAATCTGCTAGAACGAGACCTGACAGACTTGATGCCTCGTCTCGTTCTGGCGGACTCGATGCCTTGAGGTGGTACGCAAGGAAATATTGCTCAGCTGCCACATAGTAATAAGAGTTGTACGTTGAAATATGTGACGTTATAGCACTGGCATATGCTGGTGTGATACTCAATTCATCCTAATAATGAGTCTGTTTGCATAGGAGCCGGCCGTAACGTCGGTGGATGGGGGGAAATGGGGTGTGAGAGGGCTTCACACACCCTAACTAGATCTCTGCGCATTTCTCTTGCGTAGTGATCAGTAATACTTGTAAGTCTAAAAAAAGGAAACGCTGAGGCACGTTTATTTTTGCTGGCAGCAATCTTAATGAAAACCAACTAATAAATAAGGTCAAAAAGGTGCATGGAACGTTAATATAGTTCTGTAAAGTGTATTGTAGTAATTTTGATACACATGGGAACAGAGTGAAGTGGACGAAAAAAAGAACTCGCGGCCGGCAGGAATCGGACTTGTAACCTTCGGAACATATCACAGCAGCACACTTTGAAAAACGCACAACGGCCAATAACTTTGAAAAATCCCCTTTGTTTGTATCAGACTTCCCACAGCTAAAGTTCCCTTGGAAGAACAAGTGGTGTTCATCAAGAAAGGAAGAAATAGTGATTACCAGGCTGCGTTGTCGAGTCCCCTCATTGAACTTTTACCTTCACAGATCGGGTCTGGCACAGTCGCCTTTGTGCCTTTATTGTAATCAGAGGGAATCTTTGGAGCACTACTTTTTGTCATGCCGAAAATTCAAAACTCAAAGGAAAAATCTACTAGAAGAACCCCTACGAAAGTTGGGCTTAAACTTGACACTTCCGGTGATTCTTTCATTTGGCGCAGTCGCATTTGGATTCAGTCACAGGAGCGTTTTTACCGCTGTTACAAATTTCTTACGAGAATCTAAAAGAATTCAATTCTTTTAGATTCTCGTAAGAAATTTGTAACAGCGGTAAAAACGCTCCTGTGACTGAATCCAAATGCGACTGCGCCAAATGAAAGAATCACCGGAAGTGTCAAGTTTAAGCCCAACTTTCGTAGGGGTTCTTCTAGTAGATTTTCCCTTTGAGTTTTGAATTTTCGGCATGACAAAAAGTAGTGCTCCAAAGATTCCCTTTGATTACAATAAAGGCACAAAGGCGACTGTGCCAGACCCGATCTGTGAAGGTAAAAGTTCAATGAGGGGACTCGACAACGCAGCCTGGTAATCACTATGCTGAAAATAAGTAACTTCAGTTGTTTTATGCATAATTTTTTGTCTTTTTTGTATGCTTATTATGTTTTCTTTCCAAGGTTTTTTTAGAAATTTAACACCTTTGTATTATTACCTATATTACCTAATTAATCCAACCCTCTCTTTTAAGAAGTGAATTAATTTAAAAAGCAAGGCACCATCCCATTCGTGGCCTATCCCCCTAGGTGCGTTGCGCCAAGGTGTTGAGGAACCAACCAACCAACTTCGGATTACGCGCCCGACGCTAAAAACCGGATGGGTCTGCTGAAGCGGTCGTCCCGTCGTTCACTTCATCGGAAATTTATGTGCACGCAAACCTGAGAGTTTTAATCAGTGTCGCGCGCAAAGATGACGCAGAGTGCAGGGCACTCTTTTTCAGTGCCAGCTGGCGTCACGTCGACCCTGACTCACAACGAACGGCCAGCTGTCCACGTATACTTCCTGATGAAATCGCGTCGGCCAGAGCGAGAGCCCATGGCTATGAATGAAGGAAGGGAATGAAGGAAGAGAACCCCAGACAAGTTATCCACAAACAGCCCAGTGCAGCGCTTGCACTGTCAATCTGTCCTTAGTTTAGGGAGAACAAACTTTAAAGCAACATGCATACAAGGTTTGAAACAATACAGCCTAACGACTTAGCTATATGCTAACGTATAACACTCACTACTTAGAACACACAAGACATACTTTGCAGTTTGTAACGGGAACTAACAGACAATGATGCCAAGGAAAGTATAAGGGATGTTATTTGTCGTAAATGTAATCTAAGCTTGAAGAAGGAAATGTGGACGAAAAGACAACTTGCCGCCGGCAGGCAGCGAACCTGCAACCTTCCAACAACGCGTTAGATGCTGCGTCATTGAGCTACCGCGTTGATTGTCCCGCCCACCGCCCCGTGCAATTTGTGGTACATATGTGCGCATTTAAACGCGGGAGCGTCAGTCAGCGCCACCAGTGGCCATGACGGCGAGTGTGGAACAATCTTTATGACTAGCTCGCAGCTGACCAGAAATCCCTCGCAGACTATACCTCAATGCATCAAGTCTACCAGAATGAGACCCTGGCTTTAAGTAAAGAAAGTGTTTTTTTCTTTGTTAGACACAATGTTAATGAGAACCAGCTGACAATATTGCCAAGGAAGGTGCAGTGGATGTTATCTGGCGTAAATGTAATGTAAAACTTAAAGAATAGTAGACGAAAAGATAACTTGCCGCGCGCAGAATACCCTGGACCTTCGTATAACGGGTCCGATGCTCCACCAACTGAGCTACCAACCCAACTAACACGGTGAACATATATGCAACTTAAGACTTAAGTAAACGAGGGAATAGCCGCCGCGGTAGCTCAGTTGGTAGAGCATCGGATCGGACGCGTTATTCGAGGGTCGCAGGTTAGGGCCTGCCCACACCAAGTTGTTTTTTCGCTCGCTCTTCTTTTCCCCCTTCACATTTTCATTACAACTACTTATAATAACATCCTATATACTGCTCTTGACATCATTGTCTCGTAGCTCTCATTAATATCATTACTTATAAGTGCATCATACAAACTACTTATTATTTTATCTGCGTGATTGGTTGGTTGGTTGGTTGGTTGCGAAACTTTACTGATGAAAAAAAAAAAACCGGAACGAAAGACGGCAGCTGATTTTCCTGCCTACCGAAAGGGCCGGGCAAAAATGTCTGTTACCGAAACAGCAACATGCTTCGTTTTATGATGTGAAACTCCCGAAAGTTTCGATTTGAGCATGCTAAACCAGGTATTTGAGCGATGGAATGAATGGAAAATATAGTTTTATTTCTTCATTTTACCGAAAGGAAATGAAAGCGAAGCGCTGACGGGCTTCGCACAGTGGCCTCTACAGGCCCCCGCTTTCATAGGTAAAGGTGTGACATGTAAAGTTATTTTATTGCAATGGCAGTGGTCTTTGGTTAACATTATTGTGAAGAGAAATGAGTAGCCATAATTCTGCACAATCATCATCATCACCGTCAGCATCATCATCATAATCGTCGTCGTCATCATCACCATTATCATAATCGTCGTCATCATCATCGTCATCGTCTTCGTCATCGTCATCATAATCGTCGTCGTCGTTGTCATCATCATTATCAGTATTGTCATTATTATTAGTATTATCATTATCACTATTATATTTATTGTCATTATTATTATCACTATTATCTTTATTGTCATCATCATCATCATCATGTTGATTACGCGCACTGTATAGCAAATGCCTTTCCCATGTTCCGCTCCTCAGCTCGGACCTGCGCTTTTTGCTGCCACGTTATACCTGCAAACTTCTTAATATCACCTGACCACCCAATTTCCTGTCTCCCTCTCACGCGTTCGCCTTCTCTTAGAATCTAGTCAATTACCCTTAATGACCAGCGATTATCTTCCTTACGCGCTACGTGCGCGAGCCATGTCCACTTCTTCTTCTTGATTTGAACTACGTGATATATTGTTAACCTTGGTTTGTTCCCTGACCCATTCTGCTCTATTCCCGTCTCCTAAAGCTACACCTATCATTTTTATTTCTATCACTCGCTGCGTCCTCCTTCATTTAGGTCGAACCCTGTTTGTAAGCCTCTGCATGCATATCAAAGATGACCTTAAAGGTCCAGCTGACTAAAATTATGGGCCAGAATCAGTGTTCCCCTCCTGCGGACGCCTATGAGAACGAGCGTATAGAGAGATATATACAGATGCCATTTTGAAACATTGCAAACAAAGAAAGAAAACGTAATTGAGCGTCTGAAGTTTCCTACGTATAGCTTGTTTGTATACTTCGTAAACGGCACTCTAACCCGCTATCTACTTCGACTTTCACGAAGAGCGCAGACTTGACATCGAAGGGTGTCATATTCTTCGAATCGAGTAATTACGGCTGTTTTCTGAGAACCTTAATAGGCTCGCGAAAGATATTTTTTCCAGCGTCCATTACGGTTCCTAGAAAACAGCCGCAATTACTTGGCTGTCTCGTCTACGCCTCGGCGTCGATGCGCTCTTCGTAAAACTCTGACAGCTCGACACAGATCGCAACCCCGCGCACCTCGTCAAGTAAATTGAAAATACGTCCCCCATTGAACGTTGCCGGTTCCACTCGCCTCGTAAATCACGAAAGGCCTTTCATCGATGGTTTCCCGTGGGTGTAGGCGCGCCACTGATCACTCTTCGGCAAGACGGGAGAGCTGCAACAATATACGGTTATTTTTTGTCACGCCTATAGTTTCTAATTTATGGAGTCTCTCCAACCGTGCACAATTTCGTGCGTCATACTATATGGTGAGCTACTGAGCCTCGCAATATGCCTTTGTCACGAACGCGACGCTTTCTATAATTTGCTTGGCGGAAAGCGGGAGAGCTTATGCACATGTTGTTGACATATGCATCGCCAAACAGTATAGCCTTAGTAAACATACATTTTGTTTCTTTCTTATAATAAATTGTCACGTTGCTGTGACGGCAGAGAAAAAAGCAGCCAGTCTTCGCCTTAAACGTTGAAGCCTTTATTGTGCTAACTTTGTGTCGCCATAAATTCGAGTGACACTCGAAACTCAACTGAGGCTGTGAGGGAAGTCATCAGTCTTCGAAATCTCGGTAAATGGGCGCGCAGGGCAAATAAATACGACGGCACGGAAAAAGTGACAAAGACGACAGCAATGCGACGAAAGGGGCAATAGTTGGTCGACAGTAACGCTACAAAGAACGCACTACAAAGGCAGTGCTTCAAAGCTAACGCTACAAAGAACACACAACAAAGACCACAGGATACAGTTTCACAGGATGTCTTGCACTCGAACTGAGGCCCTCGGCTTTGTGTGGCTAGCCTGCCATAAGTGAGTCGCCAAGCCATGTCAAAGATGAGGCTAACTTTAAGTAACCTTCAAGTGAGCCCAGCGTTCTAACACAGAGCTGTGCCCTTTCTTCTTTTTTTGTTTGTTGACAGAGCTATTCTGGTACTCGAGAATTTTCCGCTAAAGACTCTATATACAGGCTTGGGAAGGAACCATGTTAAAATATGTAATAAAGCGTGGTAGAAGAGTAATGATGTCATCGATCGGCAGATTCGAAGTGGCCGATGAACTCTGCGCCGGAGCACTCTACTCTGGCGGGGGGCAACAGGAGGGAATCTACCAATGAAACACGTCATCGATTGGCAGATTCTAAGTGGCCAACGAACTCTGCGCCGGAGCACTCTACTCTGGGGGAGGGCAACAGGGGTGAATCTACCAATGGAACACGTCGTCGATTGGCCGATTCGAAGTGGCCGACGAACTCATCGCCGGAGAACTCTACTCTGGCGGAGGGCGACAGGAAGGAACCTACCAATTGAACACGTCATCGATTAGCAGATTCTAAGTGGCCGAAGAACTCTACGCCAGAACACTCCATTCTGGCGGAGGGCAACAGGAGGGAAGCTAGCTTGTGTGAGACACCGCAAACTATTATACTTTTCCGGAGATACTGCCGGTTATTCCTTACTTGGGACAAGGTAAGACTAAGAGGAGCTTCGCTCCTAAAACATGCGTGGAAACTCGGGATTGAGCAGATTTGGCTTCCTCTTTACATAACGAGAGAAGGTGTGTGTGGGGGGGGGGGGGGGGTGTTCGCACACCTACATATCAGGAAACTTCGAATTCTCAGCAATTTGTGTGGTCAAATTGCACATGCTGTTGGCGGGTTCTAGAGCAGGCCGGAAATGTACATGTCGGGCTATACCTTCCCAAGCAGGTGGAGTGTTGGGCTTTTCATTGTGTCTCGGGGTCCTTGAACATTTAATGCTGACGGTACGTGCCTGTCCAGGAAACTCTCTGAAAGTGCATTGCTTAAAATGGTGAACCACTACATTGCGCAGCTGCGCGTAAATCGTGTCCCCAAGCTTCGACTATTCTGATCGCTTGCACCTCATTACCGATCGGAGAGACCATTGAAGAAACAGCAGGTTGCTTGGCGTGGGCAAACACGATGGCAATGGCGTAGCCAGCAGTGCGAGGGGCAAGAGAAGTGTTCTAACTTACCTCCACCCCTGAAATTTTTCCATTTTGCTTGCGTAGTTGTATATTAATACTTATCTATGTGGGAGCTATTCATGTGGTATTAGGAAGCTTGTGAGTATAAAGCGGCAGCAGCAAGCACAAGACCGAATTGACTGGCGGAACATGGGAGAGGCCGTTGTCCTGCAGTGGGCGTAGTCAGGCTTATGATGATTATGATGATAGTGATGATGATGACGACGACGACGATGGTAATGATGATGATGATAATGTTAACACGCACACATACAACCACAAAGTATGTTGAACTTGATAATGCATGGTTGAACCACCTACTCATCAACGAAAACTTTCCGACTACGCTGCTACCCGACGGGATAGTGCATCTATCACTAACCATATCCGGATTGACATTAGCTATTCCCCCAAAAAACGAATAAATTCAAAGGTTTCAGCATAAACTAAGGGGCGCGAAAATATGGCACACATGAAAATGGACACAGACGACGTGCTGTGTTCTAAGACCCCCAACCACCCATAGGTCAAAATTTGGCTTTGGTTCTGTAGTGGTGCAATAGTGCAACACATGGACGTGATAATTTTTCGAAAATGTGCCGCAATAGCGGTGTTACACACGTTTGATGATACATGAGAGTGAGGTAACCAGAAGGATGGGGCGGGGCACATTCGGCAAGCATTCTCGAATGATGAACGGTAATCTACCGCTATCCCTGAAGAGGAAGGTATAAAACAGCTGCATCTCACCGTTACTTACCTACGGAGCAGAAACCAGGAGGCCTACGAAAAGGGTTGAACTTGAATTTAGGGTGACGCCACCAGCAATGGAAATGAAAATTATAGGTGTAACCTTAAGAGACAGACAGGAAGAGAGCAGAGTGTGTCAGGGAACAAATGGGGGTTAACGATATCATAACTGAGCCCCGCCGCGGTGGTCTAGTGGCTAAGGTACTCGGCTGCTGAGTTCGTCGGCCACTTCGAATCTGCCAATCGATGACGTGTTCCATTTGTAGATTCCCTCCTGTTGCCCTCCGCCAGAGTAGAGTGCTCCGGCGCAGATTTCGTCGGCCACTTAGAATCTGCCAATCGATGGCGTGTTTCATTTGTAGATTCCCTTCTGTTGCCCTCCGCCAGAGTAGAGTGCTCCGGCGCAGAGTTCGTTGGCCACTTCGAATATGCCAATCGATGACGTGTTCCACTAGTACATACGAACTGCAGATGAGTGAGGATTTGCTTGGTGGACCTCTACTGCCACTGTCCGATTCTATGGCTGCTGTGTGGCCTGTGCCTGAGTTCGTGGGCAACGAGTGCCTCTCTGTCTCCTGGATCGTCGCCGTACGTGTCATATTACTTGTGGGTCATGGACGAAGCGTAGCGGTGGGCGCACAGAGTTGCGGTGGCTCGTGTTCATCGCCACACAGACAAACGAAGATAGACAGACAGGCAGGCAAACAGACACAGTCAGACGGACAGACAGACAGGCTGGAAAACAGACAGACACAGACAGACGCATGGACGGATGAACGCATTGACGGAGGCACGGACGGACGCGTGGACAGATGGGCGGACGGATGGACACTTCAGTCCACTTATCATTAACCATTCACTCCTTGAATATGTCGTGAATATTTTGGTCAATGGCTGATATTTTATTAGGAGATCGCAGCATATCCACGGAGTGAATGATGATGAGTAGGGCAAAGCGTCCATCCGTCCGTCCGTCCGTCCGTGTATCAGTACGTCCGTGCATGTGTCCATCCGTCTGTCTGTCTATGTGTCTGTATTTTTGTCTGTCTGGCGACGAGCGCGAGCCGCTGAGGTCCTCCACTCCGCTTCGTACATGCCCCATCAACGATCCTCCACGCATGGCGACGATCCAAGACCCTGGGAGATGCACTCCTTCCTCGCGCACCCAGGCACAACCCGCGCACCAGCCAATCAGAGTTGCTGTACAGCGCCATCTAGAATATCTTCACTCAACTGAAGTTTGTATGTACTTCTATGTGAGAGCATCGTCTATAATACTTTTCGGGAGATAATACCTCCCCCCCCCCCGTCTCTTCTCTCGGTTACGTCTGACGCAGGACAAGGTTAGACTAAGAGGAACTTTGCCCCTTAAACTGTTACTTTCCATGACTTCTTTGCGCAAACACGTACACGGACACAAGGAAAAGCTGTCTAAGTTGTGTCCACGACTTCGGAACATGGTGGAGTCCGGCACTACGCAGAGTAAGAACAGCTGCCAGATGAAACACAGCCAACAATACCGGTCTTGCAGAACAGGAGCGGTATACCAGGTTCCGTTCAACTGTGGCAGATCTTATGTCGGGCAATCTGGAAGGTGTGTAAATACACGGTTGAGGGAGCATGACTCGGCATTACGTAGTTCAGGACGAACACATCTGGTGGATCACTGCAAGTCTTGTGGGTGCGTACCAATTTTTACAGACACAAAGATTCTGTCAACTCACAAGCGAAAAATTAACAGGGAGTTGATTGAATCATTCCATATTAGAAACATGAGAGAAAAATGTGTTAGCCAAGCTTCCGTCACCTTGTCCGATAAAGAATTTGAGTTTTTGAAAGGCACGTGCAACAATCCGTCTGCAGATGCGTGAACTCTTCAAATTTTGTCGTTTTGTGGTTCTTATCATGACGTAGCGCTGAATAAGCTTTCTTTAGGTTATCTCGTGTGTTCCTGGATCCACCGATGGGGGTGGCGTGTGGGCTACGTGAAGATATAAGTACAGTTCGTTGTTCTAAATAAACCAGTTGTGAGTTTGCGCCCGTGTTGTTTGCCTCTTTTCCTTGTGTCCGTGTACGTGTTTGCGCAAAGAAGTCATGAATGAGTACCAACTCGCCCAACTTTCAGTACTGTTGTTACTTTCCACCTACGTTGACGGATAGTTGAAGACCAGTTGGCCGCTGCAAGAATCGCGTCAGCGCTTCATTTACATTTTGCATCCACTGCGAAGCTTTCGATTACATACCCGACCATAGGAGAGGGGAGGAGATACCTCCCTGTCCCTTCGCTATGGAGAACCTTGTGCGAGCCTATGAACCTAGTGACCTCTAAACTTTTGGTGCCGGCTGTATACGTTGCACACGCCGACATGAATACAATGCCATTGAGCTGCAGGTCAATTGAATTAAGTTTGCTGGCAGCAAGTTTGCGAGGATGGCCAGGCAATAAAGCTGCATTGAGCAGCTTGAGCGGAACCTGGCCACCTCATAGACAGGGTAGGTTAACAGGGGCCGAACAGAAGTACACCGTATACAAAATACATGAAATAGCAGGACAGTAGTAAAAAAACAGTGAACGACCGCATTAAGCATCAATAAATAAGGTCATTGGATTGCATATTTGCGTGCACACTGGTGCGTATATAACGAGATATGTCAGGGTAAGTGTCTGCTTACGACGTGTGACATCGATGCCACAGGAAGTGCACTATCCCGCCGTGGCTTACTTGCATCCAGCCGTAACAGGGTATTAGAGGCTGTAATAAAATGATAATAGTAATGAAAAATAAATGACTTTCACTTTAGCGATGGCACTAAGCAGGCCACAGGCAAATCCATGCGCTGTCACGAGACGTTAATCAAAATACTTTGGCGTAGCGAACGATTGTGAGCTGTGGACAATTGGGAAAAATGCAAACATGTAAAGGCACACTGTAACAAAAAAGACAACACAGCGACAACTCGCAATTATGTATGTACACGGTCGTGATTGAATATGAAGCTTAACGTACAGTCGTCAGCTAGCTTAACACGAAATCTCCGAGGCGTGAAGCGGACCCGTGTGACTGATGCCAGCCGCAAAGCTCTGGACGCCGTTGCCGAGATAATACCTCGGGATGCATCGATAGGATGTCCGCCTGTATGGGTAGCATATCGGCAGCATAACCCAAAGCTACGTGGCGCTAGCGTTGATCACACCGTTTAAGGACACGCTGCAGAGCATTCGGGATAAGCTTGCTGACGACTGTACATAATGGCGAGGTAATTAATCGATGTGATAGCTTCATAAGGGGACATTTTGTTTTGTTTTTGTATGTTTGAAAAGTGATTTCGTCATCGTGTTCTTCGAGTATTGTATTGCTGTGTGCTGCGTATCGATTATGCTTAGACTGTTTGGATCTTGAATGCCTAATGTTCATGCTAAGGGATAGACAGCGTCGAATTTGTGTGCCTACATGTACTTACACTATGTCCATACAGAAAAATAGGACTACACCAAAGAGTTCTCAAGTGACCCGCGATCGGTTGTGACACCATTTTAGTCAACTCTTGTGTCATGTGTGAACATTTAAATTGCAACAATGCTTCTGTTCTTTGCAAGGATTTATGCTGCGTGGGCACTCGTCTAGTGATGAATATGTACTTGGTATATTGCCACGTTCCATTTCACAAGTTTTTGTTATCGTTCCGAAACACCACACGATTCTCGGCGCAAACCGCGCCTGCAGGTTTCGAGAAGGTTCCGGACTGTAGTAGATCATTTCGATAAGATCACGCCCACTGTGCGAACGGTACAGATTGTTCTGGAACCTACGCCACCGCCAGCGATAACGCTAGAACATTCGACGGCAAGGGTATAAATGCCGACGCGCTTCGCCGCTTGTCAGTTGTTGATCGAAGGCCGACGCTGCGTTCGCCGCTATCAGTCCGAGACTGCTATCTGTGCAAGACTGCTGCTGTAATTAGACTTTCCCTTTACCGGGCACAGGTTCGCCCAAATAAACAGTTAAATCCCAACACGAAGTTTTCTGTCTTTGGCCACGTCACGACCCCGTGACACCTGGCGGAGGTGCTGCTTCGTTCATGTACCGGACGCCCCCGTCAAGCCGTGAACCCAGCCCCCTTCGCGGAGAAGACACCGACACCAACCAAGAGCAGCGAACGAGCCGCCGACAGCAAGGTCTCCCACCGAGTACGGCTTGCTACAAGACAAGGCGTGGAAGACCAAGACCATGACCTCGACTGCAGCGACAATGACAACCGGAGCGTCCCAGCCCGCGATCGTCATTCATCAACCCAGGGAACCACCAACGTTCCATGGCTCATCGTTTGAAGACCCGGAAACCTGGCTAGAAACATACGACCGTGTGCCCGCCCTCAACCACTGGGACAACGAAGAAAAGCTCCGTCGTGTGTACTTCTACCTGGAAGACACCGCAAGGACCTGGCTAGAGAATCGGGAGTCCACGCTCCGAACGTGGGATGTCTTCTGCGGCGCATTTCTTCAAACGTTCGCAAGCGTCGCTCGCAAAGAGAGGGCCGCTGCTCTACTCGAGACCCGGGTTCAGCTACCAAACGAAAAGGTTGGAATTTTCACAGAGGAGATGACCCGCCTATTCCGTCACGCTGACCCAGACATGCCTGAGGAAAAGAAAGTTCGTTTCCTCATGCGAGGGGTCAAACAGGAGCTCTTCGCGGGACTAATGAGAAATCCACCGAACACCGTCCAAGAATTTGTATCCGAGGCGACCACCATCGAAAAAACGCTGGACATACGCACCAGACAGTATAATCGTCGCCTGACTCCTGAATGCGCTGCTGCTCAAGCCAGTGACTCCGACGACCTGCGTGAAACGATCCGAGCGATCGTGCGGGAAGAGCTGCGCAAACTGTTGCCTTCGGCGCAGCCTCAAGTGGATTCGATCGCCGACATTGTGCGAGAAGAAGTCCGGCAATCGCTTCGAATTCCCGAAACACCGCCGCCCGAGCCAGAAACTATGAGCTACGCCGCTGCAGTGCGCCACAACGCTCCTCCCCGTCCACGCCAAAACGCCGCCCCGTCACACTTCCGTCGCCCGACGCCACCACCGCCACCACCCCAACCGACGTTCTACCATTCCCCAGCGGGCCAGCGCAGTGCACCGAGAAAAACGGACGTTTGGCGTGCACCTGACAACCGCCCGCTCTGCTACCACTGCGGCGAGGCCGGGCACACATACCACCGTTGCCAGTACCGACAGATGGGACTGCGTGGCTTCGCCGTCAATGCACCGCGTCCGCAGCCAGGAGATCGGCCACGTGACATCGCCGACTACCTGGCAGGAACTCAATGGACACCACGAAGTCCTTCCCGTTCGCCGTCGCCCAGCCACCGCATGTCACCGCACCCCCGGCAGTACTCTGGCCCAACGCGGGGCCGGTCTCCTAGCCCGTATCCGGGAAACTAAGGGCAGCAACCGATGGAGGTGCGGTTGCTGTGCGACGAACTACCGAAGATCCTCCGACGACGACGCCGACGCGACGGAGCTTTTTGAACACAACCCCAACCAGGAAAAGCCCTGAAGGCAAAAGCTCACTTACCGAAGGTGGCCGGACGACGCAACATGGAAGCAGCGGAACAAGCCGACGCAGCCGTGACCCGACGCCACGCCCTAACTGTAATGCGAGGCGGCGAACTAGCGACCTCGACGTTCTTATCGACGGCCGCAGTGTGACTGCTCTCGTCGATACTGGAGCCGACTATTCTGTCATCAGTGGGTCGTTCGCTGCGAAGTTAAAGAAAGTTAGGACAGCTTGGAAAGGCCCTGAAATCCGCACAGCCGGAGGTCATCTCGTAATGCCTGCAGGAATCTGCACAGCGAGAGTCACCATTAACGGCCGTATTTATCCTACAGACTTCGTAGTCCTACAGCGTTGCTCGAGAGATGTCATCCTTGGCATGGACTTCTTATGCCTCCATGGTGCTGTCATCAACCTAAAAACAAGGTCGATAACGTTATCCACAGAAGAAGCACTACCGCCGCGCACGCCGTCAGGACACCATGCCTTGAATGTGCTGGAAGAACAAGTCACCATTCCGCCTCGCTCAAGCGTCATTATTTCAGTCAGCACTCCTAAATCACCTGACTTGGAAGGCGTCGTTGAAGGCAGTCAGCATCTGTTGGTCACCCGAAATATTTGCGTCGCAAGAGGAATTGCAGAGCTGCGGGGAGGCAAAGCAACAGTTATGCTCACGAATTTCAGCAATGAGTACAAACATGTGAACAAAGGAACAACGGTCGCATACATCGAAGAAATTGTCGAAGCCACCAGTGCTTTCGCCCTCGCCGATTCTGCGGAACCTGCTCAGAGGAACCAAGCCCCTCCCATAGCTTTCGACGTCAATCCCAGTGTTCCGAACGATAAGCAAGAACAGCTCAAGGCCCTGCTCCTGCAATACGAAGATTGCTTTTCGTCGTCATCGAAAATTCGGCAGACCCCAATCACGAAACATCGAATCATAACCGAAGAAAATGCCAGACCACTCCGTCAGAGTCCGTACAGGGTTTCGACGCGAGAACGTGAGGCAATGAAGAGACAAGTTGATGAAATGCTGCGAGATGACATTATCCAGCCGTCCAAGAGTCCGTGGGCATCCCCCGTGGTGTTAGTGAAGAAAAAGGATGGGACCCTACGTTTCTGCGTCGATTATCGCCGCCTGAACAAAATCACAAGAAAAAACGTGTATCCTCTCCCACGAATAGACGACGCCCTTGATCGGCTCCATAACGCCAAGTACTTCTCGTCAATGGACCTCAAGACTGGCTATTGGCAAATCGAAGTCGACGAAAGAGACCGAGAGAAGGCGGCGTTTATAACACCGGACGGCCTCTTCGAGTTTAAGGTGATGCCCTTCGGCCTTTGCTCAGCGCCTGCAACTTTTCAACGCCTTATGGATACAGTACTGGCAGGATTGAAGTGGCAGATTTCCCTTGTGTACTTGGACGACGTCGTCGTGTTTTCCTTGAGTTTCGACGGGCATGTTCGGCGCCTTGAAGCTGTACTTCAAGCCGTCAAGACGTTCGGACTCACACTGAAGCCAGAAAAGTGCAGATTTGCGTATGAGGAGCTCTTGTTTCTTGGGCACGTTATCAGCAAGTCTGGAGTTCGTCCCGATCCACGGAAATCAGCCGCCATCGCCGATTTCCCGCCGCCCACTGACAAGAAGGCCGTGCGCTGATTTCTGGGCCTGTGCGCCTATTATAGGCGGTTCGTGAAAAACTTCGCCCGCATCGCCGATCCTCTCACTAACCTTACCAAGGCCGACGTGGAGTTCAAGTGGGAAGCGCCACAGGAACACGCTTTCCAGGAGCTTAAACATCGCCTCCAGACGCCTTCGTTACTTGCCCATTTCGACGAATTCGCCGAGACAGAAATACATACTGACGCAAGCAGCGTAGGTCTTGGCGCCGTTCTTGTGCAGAGGGCTGACGGACTTGAAAGGGTTTTTAGTTACGCCAGCCGATCGCTATCCAAAGCAGAAGCAAATTATTCCACAACAGAAAAGGAGTGCCTCGCCATCATCTAGGCTACGTCGAAATTTCGCCCCTACCTCTACGGCAGGCCCTTCAAAGTTGTGAGCGACCACCACGCCTTGTGTTGGCTAGCCACCTTGAAGGACCCTTCAGGTCGCCTCGCACGATGGAGCCTGAGACTTCAAGAATATGACATTACTGTCATTTACAAGTCCGGCAAAAAACACTCCGACGCTGACTGTCTCTCTCGTGTGCCTGTCGACCAACCGCTACCCGACGACTCGGATGACGACTACTTCTTGGGAACGATAACTACCAACGACTTCGCTGAACGACAGCGGGCCGACCCGGAACTTAAAGCCCTAATAGAATACCTCGAAGGCAGGACCACCGAAGTCCCGAAGGTATTCAAGCGCGCACTTGCGTCGTTCTTTCTACGAAACGGTCTTCTACAAAAGAAAAACTTCTCACCGCTTCGAGCTCAGTACCTCCTTGTGGTGCCTTCAGCTCTGCGACCAGAACTCCTGCAGGCCCTGCACGACGATCCGACGGCAGGGCACCTCGGTGTTTCCCGGACGCTCGCGAGGATACAAGAAAGGTACTACTGGCCACGTCTTACCACCGACGTTACTCGTTATGTGAGGACATGCCGGGACTGTCAGCGACGCAAGACACCGCCGACAAGGCCAGCGGGACTTCTGCAGCCAATTGATCCACCTTGCCGACCTTTCCAGCAGATTGGTATGGACCTACCGAGGCCGTTCCCGACGTCGGATTTCGGAAACAAGTGGATCGTGGTAGCTACCGACTACCTCACCCGCTACGCCGAGACAAAAGCCCTGCCAAAAGGCAGTGCATCCGAGGTAGCTAAGTTTTTCGTCGAAAATATCGTCCTACGTCACGGCACCCCGGAGGTCCTTATCACCGACAGAGCAATGGCATTCACTGCCGACTTAACTCAAGCGATCTTGGCATACAGCCAAACAAACAACCGCCGGACGACAGCGTACCACCCACAGACCAACGGCCTCACCGAGCGGCTTAACAAGATGATCGCCGACATGCTGTTAATGTACGTCGATGTCGAACACAAGACGTGGGACACCATTCTTCCGTATGTGACCTTCGCATACAACACGGCGGTGCAGGAGACGACGCAGATATCTCCATACAAATTGGTCTACGGAAGGTGCCCGGCAACGACGCTCGATGCCATGTTACCCAACGTCACCGACGAAGAAAACCTCGATGTGAGCGAGTACCTTCAACGCGCCGAAGAAGCCCGACAACTTGCGCGTCTTCGTATCAAGAATCAACAGACGACCGACAGCCACCGTTACAACCTTCGACGACGCTTCGTGGAATACCAGCCCGGTGAACGTGTTTGGGTGTGGACGCCGATACGCCGACGTGGACTAAGTGAAAAGCTTCTGCGACGGTACTTCGGACCGTACAAGGTGGTTCGACGTCTCGGCCCACTTGATTACGAGGTTGTCCCCGACGGCATCACGAACTCTCAACGACGCCGATCGCGACCTGAAGTCGTCCATGTCGCGCGCCTCAAGCCGCTTCATGCACGTTAACAAACTGAAACAGTGTTTTTTTGTATTATTGTTGTTTTGTAATTTATTCATTGTACTTTGATGCATTATTATTGTACCTTCATCTTTAGTTAAAGCATCGGGACGATGCCTTTTTCAGAGGGGGGCAATGCCACGTTCCATTTCACAAGTTTTTGTTATCGTTCCGAAACACCAAACGATTCTCGGCGCGAACCGCGCCTGCAGGTTTCGAGAAGGTTCCGGACTGTAGTAGATCATTTCGATAAGATCACGCCCACTGTGCGAACGGTACAGATTGTTCTGGAACCTACGCCACCGCCAGCGATAACGCTAGAACATTCGACGGCAAGGGTATAAATGCCGACGCGCTTCGCCGCTTGTCTGTTGTTGATCGAAGGCCGACGCTGCGTTCGCCGCTATCAGTCCGAGACTGCTATCCGTGCAAGACTGCTGCTGTAATTAGACTTTCCCTTTACCGGGCACAGGTTCGCCCAAATAAACAGTTAAATCCCAACACGAAGTTTTCTGTCTTTGGCCACGTCACGACCCCGTGACAATATGAGTGTTGTACTATGCACCTTTGCGTAGTTTTTGTGTTTTTTACTTCATCTTTTTGCTTTTTATGGATGAGTCAAAAGGATGAGTCACAAGCAAAATCACGTATGGGACCCCGTGTGTAGTTATGAAGAATAGCCAGATGATTAAACTTAACTGTTAGCAGAAAAGTCTACAAGATGGCCATGAGCCAGTCACCTTCCACATTCACGAAAATGTTGCTTAAAATGGGAGTGCGCACCACATGGGAAGAGTTCACGGAAGCACACCATGTCAACCAGCTGGAGGGACTGCAGGTGACCAATATGGGTAGAGCCCTGCTCCAAGATTTGGGTTACCGCATCGAGGATGACGCGCAAGTCCCTCAGCGTACTCCGTACGAGATCAGAAACAACCTGCATATAAGCAATATACCAAAGAACATGCACCCCGAATACGACAAAAGAAGAAGACAAGCCAGAATAAAACTGCTCAAGCAGATACTACAACGTACCAACAGCAATGAAGAAAATGTGAGATACACGGACGCAGCGGCTTACCTTATATATGACCGTTTTGCTATAAGCGTGGTCGACGAAAGCTGCAAAGATTTGAAAGCAGCATGCATACGTGCCAATGACGCGAGTACAGCGGAAGAGCTCGGCATAGCCCTGGCCATCGCTACATGCAAGAATACGCGGGCTACCGTGATACGATTCGCAAGAGGCGTGTTGAAAATACATGAACGGAGGGATTGGAAAGGCAGCACTACATGTCTTAAAAGGCACCAGGGTGGACGAAATAACCATCCTTTGAACACGGGGACATGAGTCTTTCGCGGGGAACCAGGCGGCGCACGCCGCGGCTCGAGATCATGCACGCAGAGCTATCTCCGACACGCTAGGATCACGCACCGACGGTTGTCATGACGAGCATTAGCGCATACCGAAGAAGTACGCAGACATTTTGGCGCACTACAGGAAGCAGAGGAAGTGGTACCCGCCAGCACAAAAGAGTCTGAGTCAGGAACAAGTGGTGACACGGAGAAGACCACAAGCCGGAACTTACCCGCACGGAGCATTGATGCACGCTATGTATCCAGGAACGTTCAGGCGGGACTGCAAGCTTTGCCCTCCAGACACGTGCAACACTCTGCGCCACATGGTGCAGGAGTGTCGCAACAATCCGGACATACCACCGTCGTCACCGCCAAGTGCAAACGCAAACGTAGAGAAAGAAACGGGTAAAGAGGAAACATTCGAAGACCAGTTGTAGGCTTTGCTGGTGACGCTAGACCCTGACAACCAGCTACGATTGGTGAACCGGGCTTGAGCGGCGGCAGTGAGCCTTGGCTACCTGGACTGAGGAGGCCACCCACCTTAGGGCTGAAGTACCAAGAAACTGGTCCAAATAAAGTTCATTTCATTCATTGTTTAACTACAGTCACATTTTCTTCTTTCTCAATAGAGTTTTATTAAATATTATTTTAAAGAGGTTTATAGAGCTGCACAGCTCTTGACTAATATTCCAGAATAGGCGTGCTTGGTATTCTGGACATTGTCGTATTGCACCGCGTTGTCAAATTCGTTCATTCGGTGGCTTTGTTTGACTAAGAGCAGGGCCGCATCCCAGAAATTTTTTTCGGGGGAGGGACACCTCCATTATTTTGGGGAGGGCACTCTCTTAAAATGGTCTTTTTTAGCTCTCTATGCCATGGTGAGGAGGAGGAGGAGGAATAAACGTTTATTTTTTGAAACGGTGTAGCGGTGTAGATTCCCCGTCCATTTTAGTTGGAGGTCTCCTCATTTCAGGAACCCTCTGGCCTGCGCTGCCTCCTTGGCCCTGACGACGAGACGTCGTTGTTGTTCCAGGTCCTCTAAGGCGAGCTTGGCCTTCCACGTTTTGAGAAGGTGTTAATTTTCTTGAACAGCGTCGCAGGTATTCGCTGAAGGCGATAGGTCTGTATGTGTATTGCATGGGGTAGGGGGGCCCGGCCTGGTGTGCCACCCTTTAGCTATGCCTCTGACGGAGAGTTCTGCTACTTTTCTGATTGGCTTGGAATGTCGCCAATAGAAAATCTGATTTCGAATTTAAAAATGAAAGGAAATCAGACACAATGGCAGAGTTTGACGGTGTCCAGAATGGTACCCCACGTCTCACTATAGCTTCAAGGTTTCGCATCTGCATTCACAGGAGCGTTGCGCGAAAAAAAAAAAAAAAGAGTTGCGATGCTGCAGTGTAGCTTGGCGCTGGTTGCAGCTAGGTGGCGGCGACGTTTGAAGTGCGACGCTCTGGAACTCTGAGTGCATCAATTCGTTGCATGAATACGAGCAATACATGAGGGGACGAATAATAGTGAAAACGTTGATTATGGAATCACATGGCTGTAATTGCAGCCATAGGTCGGTGAACTCGCGCATGAGTGGACTCGCTCGGACACGCTCAGATAGAGCCGAGAGTCAGAATCTGAGCGAGTCCGGGTGAGTAATACTTTGGCGAGTTTGAGTCCGAGTGAGTCCGGTTGAAGGAAGTTTTTATGAGTGTGAGTCCGCGCAAAATATATTTTGCCGACCTTTGGTTTCGCCGACTTGTTGTTGCAGCGCAATGTCGCAACTGCAGTAAATCGTGCAAGTTGAAGTGCGTTATTTCGGGAAGTGAATCGTTAGGTTCATACAAGGAAGCTTTTTGGAAGGATCAGAGTAGGAGCTAGTTGGTTGTTCATGGTTAACAATTGCGTCGCGTTGTTTGAACACGAAGAACAACACACACAAAAAAAAACACGAATAGGACCCACACGGCGTAATTTTTTAGGGTCAAGTTGTTGAAGCAGTTTGAAAGGTAACGCGATATTTTAGACACTGCGCAAGTAAAATCACAGGACGAGCGCCACTAAGCATATACACTTCCCATCATACAGTTTCCCAATAATACGCAGGGGAAAAGTTTGACGCAAGCGTTTATAGGAGCTGCAATTCATGACGCTTCAACCAGCATGGAAATGATGGTTGGTGCGTGGATTCGTCTAAGCATCGTTCTTTTGGCTGGGATTGGCTTCGTGTTGCCTGCAGTCGCTTGGTTGCAAGCCGAAGAGTAGCAAAAGTTCGACAGTCTCCCTTCGCCGCACGGAACTTTCAAATTGATGACCAATTCAAATAGTCTCACAGAGTTCACAAGGATCCGTTCTTTTATCTGAAACAAACGCCAAGACACAACGACAAACAAAATCACAAGTTCGTTCGATGCCGCAAGCATGACCGTTAGGCAAATCCGTGCATTTAGCCATCATTCCCCATGGTGGCCGAACAATAGCAGCTCCAGTTTCCTCTAGCAAATCATCATGATCTTCATGATCATCATCGTCGTCGTCGTCGTCGTTAATATTATCATCATCGTCATTATTATCATTGTCCTCATCATTATCGTCATTATTATCATTATTTATCATCATTATCGTCATTATTATTGTTATCATTACCATTATCGTTATCAATAATATTGCAGCTATCATGATCAATATCATTATCAATATCATTATAGTTATCATTATCATTATATTAAAGGTATCATTATCATCATTGTTATCATCATCATGGTGCTGATGATTTATTAACCCTTAAAGGCTCTTGTTGAGGTATTACATAAAGAGAAATGTTGTGGGAAATTGGCGCACGTGACATATATGTGACATAGCGCAGAACCGCACCCACAGTGCCAGAGACAAGAGAGAGGGAAAGATATGGCGAGATAGATATAATGGTCTTTATTTTGGAAAGACGATCAAGCAAGGCCCATTTTGATGTGTACAATCACACCGGCGGTTCACTGATGCGCTGTTCATTCTCGTTCTTGATGTGTTACGCCATCTCCTCCTCTGACAACAGAGATGTTGTTTCTTCAGATATTTTTTTTTCTATATCTGAAAGGCGTGGTTACCATCTGTAGGCATGCTCCTAAGTGCGCGCCCTCTTTGTTTGAAGAAGAGATGGGGACGACTGCATCGACGAGCCAATGCTCGCCCGAATGAGTCCGATGCTCTACAGATCGATGTACAGCGGCGGTTTCTTTCCCATCTACTTTGTGAAGGACTTTATGTTTACGATAATTCTGCAAACGATACCAGCCAACGCCACTCTCCGTCATCCGTCATGACCCATATTTTTCATTGAGTTGAAGCGAAAAGTATTCCCTCAAACTGGGTCGGTTTATATACATTTACACGTCACAGTGAAACAATCTCTTCGATATCGAACGAAACTGAACGTTTTTTTTTCTCGAAAAGTGGAAGAGAATTACATGCAGTACGTTACGTCGCGCAAAACTACTCTTTCCGAGGTTCTGGGCATCAATGTCATAGTCACAACACCAAAAAAAATTTGAAATTTGTATCAGTATTCCTTCGGGCTTTTGAAAAATGCGGCTAAGAAACAGTCCAAGACACGTTGATATAGAGTAGTAGTGTTTTGAGGTGTTCGGAGCTACATTGACGTTTTCTCTGCATCGAATAAGTGTTAAAATGTTGACATCGAGGCCCCACACTAATAGTACAGATAAAAAAAAAAGACACTGATAGGCATTTCCAAAGACAACTGCCTGGTCAAAGCAATGAATCATTAAGTAACAATAAATAAAACGAAGCGTAAAGGAACAGGCGAAAATTTTGTAGGCCCGTGTGCTCAGATTTGGCTTAAAGGACCCCAAGTGGTCGAAATTTTCGGAGCCGTTCACTACGGCGTCTCTCATAGTCATATGGGGGTTCGGGGACGTTAAACCCCACATATCAATCAATCAATCAATCAATCAATCAATCAATCAATCAATCAATCAATCAATCAATCAATCAATCAATCAATCAACTAATCAATCAATCAATCAATCGAAGCGTAAAGAAAGACAGGGACATTGTCAAAGAATCTTTTTTTAATGCTGGACAAGCCATTAAAAAAGAGCGTGCAAATGTTGGCATATCGTGTTGAGAGAATGTTGGCTTTGACCACTTCCTAGTTGCCATCCAAGTGATCTGACTGAGCAGCTCTAGCTCTCCATGACGGCCATCTTGTAAACGGCCATCTTGTAAACGGCCATCTTGTAAACGGCTGGTCAAGTCTGCTCCTGAAACAAAAGCATTAAACAAGAATCGCCACACTATGAACGGAGAATGTTGCTTGAAAAGGAAAGCTGGAAACAACGCGCTTGTCGTTCCAGTCTGCTTAAGTCCATGTTTTATTTCCGTGCTCGTATTTCAAGTACGTTGAAATTTAATTTTTCCACGCTAGTTCGTTGGTAGACAGAGTC
Organism: Rhipicephalus microplus; assembly: GCF_043290135.1. NCBI lineage: Eukaryota > Metazoa > Arthropoda > Arachnida > Ixodida > Ixodidae > Rhipicephalus > Rhipicephalus microplus. Next base: position 190,982,099 of record NC_134705.1, read on the forward strand.
GATTACGTCTAAGCGATAGCTTCTGCCTATTCTACCATTCATTTGCATCTGTGAGCGCTTCGGGTGAGCGTCAAGGCCAAGTTCGGATTGAAGCGGGGATGCTGCTTTTGCGTCCAGGGGTGTTTCCGTGTTGATTTTTAACCACAGTTACCGGTGGGTATACCGATGCAACACTTAAAAGACGCGCCAATGCGATGTGAACCATAATACTTATTTCTATGCAGCAGCAGATGCTGAACAAGGGCAACTGTGTGAACCTTACCAATTGAAAGCTAATAAGAACTGAAACTATATGTTTTCAGGCTCAAGTAAGTGGCTTGCTTACAGGCCGTATAGCTTCGGCAGTGCTTAACGGTAGTGATGAGATAGACTGTATATAAGTAAGGACAAAGAACTAGCACTGCCACGCTCTGTAAAGACGCATGGCTTGCACTATAAGTACGCATGAACCTTTAACTAACGCATAACTAGCTAGACAACTAAAAGACTTGAAACTAGCGCAACCACGTTCTGTAAGGACACAAGCCTAAACAATAAAGCACACAAGATTATCGCTGCCATGTCTTGTAAGGATGCATAACTAGACAAGTATGCACCAAGAAGCGTAGCGCTGCCACAGTCGGCAAGAACACGTGACTTGCGCTGTCATGTCCTGTAAGTATGGAGGGCCAGACAAGGAGTGGGCACTGGCCCCGCCATGTCTATGATCATACTGCGTTGTCTTTAACTACGAAACTGAATTGATTCAGGTAAGCGGATGGTAATTTTTCATATCCTAATATAACAACAATTCTGGGGTTCACGAACAAAGCTTCTGGCTTATAACCATGCAAAGCCAAGTGTTATCAATGCGAGGACAAACTCACACACACTAAGACGAATGCGGCATACATTTAACGATTGGGTGTTTAATTAAAATATGCTTACCAGCAGTTCTTTCTCACAATGCTTCTGAGCCCCAGGTATCTGTTCACTGTAACCACGTAGGTGCACGTAATGATGGGCTGTTTGAAATACAATGAAAAGAAAAAAAGCATGAATAAAAAAAAACATCCGCCTGTGCAGTCCACGTCAAGTGGTGCGTGAAAAAGGAATATTTTTATCCGCTTATGTTCTTGTTGCACGTACGAGGCTACACGCAAACAATCAAATGAAGCTCCCTCACCAAATAAACTTATGGCAGCTCTCTTAACCAAGGCTTTTCGAAGCATTTTCAAGTAACTATTTCTGCGTCCTATCATAGCTCTTTATTTCACACAATGTTAAGCTATAGCACAAGGGGGGACCATGGCTAATTTTCACCGTCCACTCGTCTAAACCCGTTTTACTATAGGCCTTTTCCCAGTAGGGAAAAAAATTGCCCGCAGCTTCCCTCGGGGGAACACTGAGGGGGATGCGGACCATATAATTGGTTAACGGGGTGTTAAAGTGCGACTTACTTGGGTCGATGGCTAAATTGGTTAACGTGGTTGTGAAATGGGGTGTTAAATTGCGACTTACTTGGGTCGATGGCTAAATTGGTTAACGTGGTTGTAGGAGGGGGTGTTAAATGAGTGAACACGTACACACGTATGCGAAAGGGCGGCGCTGGTCGAAGGGACGTCGATCATTGTGTTTGTGGATTCGTTGGAATTCATTTCACCGCGACCTTGGACGTCGACGCGCCGTACAAACCAACCGACGAGCGGCAACTGAGCGAGCGAGCGCCGACCTTGAGTATATATACAGCACGACGGCGCATGCACTGTCAGCTGTTGAATGTTCTCGAAGCGCGACGCCACATGCGCGTCCACTGGAGAATCAGGAGAATTGTAGATGTCGAACGCGGTGTGTAGAGGAGGAAGGGTGCACAGATGGTGGAGGAGTGAAGCGCGCGCGGTGTGTAGAGGAGGAAGGGATGCACAGATGGTGGAAGAGTGGGCGACGGCGCGACGGCGCATGCGCGCGCGTCAGCTGTCGAATGTTCGAGAAGCGGTGCGGACGGCGCGGACGGCGCGGACGGCGCACTACAAGGCGCGAGTATAAGATGCTCCGCATCTAAAATGCCGCCACGTTGGGCTGCGTGCGAATGTAGAAAGGCTGAGGGACATCCTGGGCAGTGATTTTGGTGGGTTAGGCCAATTCGCGCAGCCCAGAGAGGATTACGGTGGCGCCCAAGGACCCGTTTTTGAAAATATCTATAGAATGGGCGCTTTGGGACGCAAGAAGCGTTGCAGGTGCTTCTGCCGCACATGGCGTACATCTCTCTCTCTCTCTCTCTCTCTCTCTCTCTGTGCAATATCGGCGAGGCCTATAGCCCTTATCCTTTTCTACCAAGCCTCAATCTTGCCTCAGCACAAGGCCAAGTGATCAGCCTGCCTGACCCCCATCAGCGCTACTCTGAAGCTATAGACTCGCCCCAATAGCTATAGCTCTGCTGAGCAATATGACGGCCCGCACTGAAGGGTTGACTCAGCAGCAGCATTTCGGTTAAAGGAGCACCGACAAAAGTTTACGAAGGCGAGTTTTCTCTGCCATACAAATCTCCTGTGTACAGACGTATCCCTGAGCAAGCATGAAGCACAATGAATTTTGATAGGGTATTTCATTTTCAAGGTTGGAGTCACTGGTATCGATACGCAGCACCCCGGCCGCCACTTACGAGACGACCCCAGGTACGATGGTACGGCTGTTGTTTTTCCAACACAAGTAGGCCATCCGCAGAAACGGAATACCCGGCGAGAACAACGACGATTGACGATTGCGGCTATTTGTAAGCACACGTGAAGATGATGAACTACACAATAAGCGCTCACCATATTAGTCTATTTTCCCATGGTGCATGTGAGGCTGGTTTATTGGGATGACGTCAGGCGTTACAAAGCTTCGCAAATGGCTGATTTCGCGTCACCAACGGAGCCATGGTGAGAAGTGGGCGTGGAAACGTCGCGACATCTTGCGTGAACACGTGAAGTGATGCTCACACCTTGCTGTGACGTCAGACTGCGTCATAAATGAAAACTAGTTTTCAAAGTATGCTGTAACTACATTTTCAAGGTGCGCTCATGCTTAGCAGCACGCTTTCTAGGCTCTTGAGGGTGGCTTGGTTTTTCATTTGACGCAAGAAAACAACCGAAAACGTTTGTGTCTCTACCTCTTTAAAAGTAACAACAACACGCTCGCTGCATAGCAACGAAAAAGTTTTCTTTTATCAAGCAGTGTAATCGCAGCAGCGTCATTACTCACCCTTTGGTGATTATGCCAGCACTTGGAAAGTCCGAATGGAGTCGGCGGTCTGCGCTCACAGGTGGAATGGAACATCTCAAAGCGGATGCTGAGCGTCCACTTGTTCTGCGAGTAAATAGAGCAGTAAGCTCGCGCACCACTGCAAAACAAACAAACAAACATATGCAATCGCACTCATCGTAAAAGCTGAAGGAAACGCGGGGGCAGTGATTAACCTTTCGATTAATCTGCCCTACAACGACGCTTGCGTTCTCGGGAGAGCGAACTCGGTCGTTCCAAACGTGCAGCCTGTCGGCGTCTGTATGGCGGGAAAGAAATCGTTCATTTGTGATGCGGTAGGGGGTCCTCTTCTCACCCAGGTCTCTTTTCTCCTCAACCTCAATTTTCTTTTTCACCCCTTGCTATACTGCCCTGCGTATGGCTATACTATACTTTTACCCACACCTTCCTCCTGTCCACCTTCTCCACCCACCATCGCTATATATATATATATACCACACATGGCTTTGCGGTGCTATGCTGAGCTTTTACCTACTTCCCTCCGCATTCACGTCCTCCTCACCCTCTATGACTGCTCCTCACTCCGACTACCCCATCCTTGCTTCTTGACATACCACTATGCGTGGCCCTGCATGGCTATGCGTAACACTATGCATGGCTCTGCTACGCTTTGCCTCGTCTCGTCCCCTTTTTCCTTCTCTTCATCCCCTCTGTCCTCTTTCGCATCCCTACTTAACCATATACTCATGGCTATCCTGTATATGGTTTTACCAGTGTGACACCACACATGGCTATTATATGCTTTACCCCTTCACTTTCTCGTGTCTTTCTTGCCCACCTTCAGTTTTACCTTATTGCACCGTTACTATATCATACTATACACGACTATGTTATACATAATTTTTGCCGCGTGATGCCAACCATAGCTGTTATTTGTTTTACTCTATCATCTCTTTGTTTCCATTCTCCTCTCTCTCACTTCCTTCAGACTTACTATACTAGTAACGTTGAAAGTTGGGCGAGTCAGTGATAGTTCATGTTTACTCATGAAGCAGCGCACGGAGACAAGGCACGAAAGAAACGAAAGGGACACCGCTGCACTCGCAACTAGTTTGTTTCGCTGAAAAATATGGTTACTATAAATTTGATATACCATAGTATACATGGCTATAGGCTATGTATAGTTTTATCAGCGTGACGCCGAGTGACATGAGGCGACCTCAGCAGCTCACGACGGCGTACGACGACAGCAAAGACAGCCCGGGCACTTGGAGTGCTCCTCACTTAATAAAAAAAACGGCTATCCACAATTTCTCTAGAGGCACCGATTTGCGTCAACTGTCGCTAATGACAACAATAAATGTTCAAGCATTCCCTCATGTATTCGGTGAAGACGACACAATGGCGCAAGCCATCTGTTTTTTTTCCCTCTTAATACGCTGTTCTTCCCCCGCTTCCTCTGAAAGCATAGTGTACTAGAATTTTCTAGTTTTGTATATCCGAAAGCTGTTTGTGCTTAACATGGCATTGCGTTCCCCCCATGATCACATGCATTGCTAGCTTTCCAGACCTTATCTAGTTTTGCCCTGCCTCCGTGATCGGCAGACCAATCACTGAGGCCGTGCGAAACGACGATGACATGTGATAACGTCATTATATGACGTTGTAGCGTGACGTCATAATGTTCTCACAGTGACGTAAACAATTCTGTCGATCTGTGTTGCCATGATGTCATATGGGACATCATGAGATGATGTTTCGCTGCACTCGTGTTGACGTTACCGACGGTCAACTTTTACGATCTAGTGATTGGCGCCGGTTTTGGAGGCTTCGGGCCACAGCTGCCCTTACAACGGCTGTCCTTTGAACGTAAAAGTAGTCGCATTTGCCACCAGGTGCTCTATGTCCGTATTGATTTAGCAAGAAGATGTACACGATATTTTATAGACGGAACGCTTCCGTTACGTCCTGTGAGCAGGCCTTCGTTCAGCCACTGCAAAACAATGTCGCTTTCGTCTGGACTGTAGCTCATCAAATACTCCTAGGGAACAAAATGGCTCATGCAGCTGTTGGAAAATGAATACACTGAGTGGTCGTAACTGTGCACCAACCTCAAGACTGAATGATTCTTCGCATGACACCCCCAAAGCCACGGTCTTCACATTTCATGAAATTCGCGTGCACTACAGACACCAACGCTTGACATATCGACCTCTTTCTCGGCTTAGAAAACGCCCAGAGAAAATTATTGCGGTGGCAACTGCAAAGTCGCACATTGCTTTGCCCGCAATCTCTGCACTTATTTTTGCACGCGATACACCCTTCACACAAGTGTCACTTTAGTCCTGTCCACATATGACATCTCTCGCATACCGTGTGAAAGTGTTCCATAACATTTCCCGCCAGCACCCTCAAGCCATTAACTACAATAGTGATTTGCTTTGGGGGATATTGCCCCGCGGCGCTCCAATCCCAACCTGCAGGACTGAGTCCTGATGTGGGCTGATGTGGGACGCGGAGGCCTACCAGGGCTGGTGGACTGATGGTAAACATCACAAAGTGGTGACCGACGCACGCTGGTACTGGACCAAGACCTCCCTTACACGGCTTCGACTCTTCCCCTTTATTAAAAGCGAAGGGAAAGTGTTATGTCTGGTGTTGTCGTCGGCCCATAGACGTACGCGTAGGTCGCGGTATTCCAAAAAGCTCAGACAGCCTCGAACGGTTAAAAACAAGTTTATTCCTATTCGGATGGAGGCGGCGGCCGAACTGCCGGGGGAAAACGACGGTGGCTCGTTTGCGCCGAGCGGGGGAAGGGGAGGAGTCAACATCTGGAAGCAATTTCAGCAACCGGTCCTTCGCCGGTTCGGAGGCTAGCTCGTGACACAGGGGTGCTTGGAACACAACATCTCCTCCCTCTTTAGATTGTCGCTTGGAAGCGATCTGGGGGCCGCCGTGGGCGCGTGGACGCTCTGGACGCACTAGGAAGAGAAGCCTCCGCTCGCTGGGTGTCGTTTCTCTTGTGTTCAGGGCCGGCGGGCGGCGGCGCCGATTCATCTGGTGCGAGATGCCAGGCTAAGTGGAACGAAGCTTCCGTCGAGGTGGCTGCTTGAATGGGAGGTTCCCTTGGCAAATTACCTGAATGGCGTAGCTGATTAAGGTGGCGGCGTGTGGCCCTTCCACCAATGTCGACGAGCCATGACCGCAAACCTATTCGTTTGAGTGCGGTCGCTTCAACCCAGCCAGGCTTTCTGTGGAACTGGCGGGCGTATATGCGCTGTCCACTTTCAATGCTCCTGCTATGCGGGAGCTTTTCTTCCTCCGACGGTGCTTTCGCTGAGGACTCCGGGACAATTGCTGTTAGCTGGGTTCTCATTTCTCGTCCGAACATCAATTTTGCTGGCGTTTGATCAGTAGTGCTTTGAGCAGTGTTGTGCTGTCTGAAGAGAAAGCGCGCGATGCGGCGTTGCATTGTCCCAGTCTGGTCTTTAGTAAGGGCGCGCTTTAGCTCAGCCACGTAGCGCTCGGGTTGTCCGTTCGTAGCCGGGTGGTAAGGAGCTGATGTAACAGACGAGACGCGGTTGTCGCTGTAAAACTTGAGAATCTCCGTGGACACAAACGGAGTGCCGTTGTCCGAGACCACCTTGCGCGGTAGGCCAAACGTTGCAAACAACGACCGCAGAGTGTCGATAACTGCTGCCGATGTCGTTGTAGCCATTTGTTTTACCTCCAGCCACTTGGTGTATGCGTCTACAACCACCAGGAACGAACACCCTTCGATAGGTCCAGCAAAATCAATGTGCAGGGTGTGCCAAGGCGTGTCTGGTCTTTCCCATTCAGGAATAGGGGCTCTTGGCGGGCTTCTGTGGTTGCATTGGCAAGGCTGGCAATCGTGAACTGTTAATTCTATATCATGGTCGATACCAGGCTACCACATATAACTTCTGGCGCACTTTTTCATGGCAACAATGCCTCGATGACCTGCGTGGACAAGCGACATGGCCTGTTCGCGAAGTGCCGCTGGAATTACAACTCTTGATCCCAAGGTGACGCAACCGCGATGAGTGTTCAACTCCGCAGCTCGTTTGCGGTAAGCGTTGAAGTGTTCACCCTTTAGCTTCTGCACGTTGCCTTCTTGTATAGCTGCGTAGACTTCCTTCAAGACAGTGCACTCCTGCGTTGATGCTGCTACCGTGTCAGCTGTTAGCGGAGGGTTTGGCAGCGCCTCGAACATGAGTATATCACCCGGCGGGGGGGGGGGGGGGGTTCATCTATTGTGGTGTCTAGCGGCAGGCGGCTTAGTGCGTCGGCGTTCTGGTGTTTCTTCCCAGTGCGATGTACGAGTTCGTAATCGTACGCCGATATCTTGATGCACCATCGTGTCATTCGCGGCGACAATGTCTGTGGCATTGGCTTCTGGGGACCCATAATCCCCAATAAGGGCCGGTGATCTGTTATGAAAGTCACTTTCCTGCCGGTAATGTACTGCCGAAAGTGATCTGCTGCGTAGACGATGGCAAGTCCCTCTTTATCTAGCTGGGAATAATTCCTCTCTGCCTGCGATAGGGTGCGCGAAGCAAAAGCGATCGGGGCTTCCCGTCCCTGGTCGTCAACTTGGGAGAGGACTGCTCCCACTCCGTATGGTGATGCGTCACAGGCTAGCAGTAGAGTCTCCTTTTGTCGTAGTGTCGCAGAACAGTAGACTTGCGAAGTAGTTGCTTAAGGGCAACAAATGACTCTTGGTGGCGTGGCGACCAAGTCCATGGGACTTCTTTCTGCAGGAGCTGGTATAGATCGTTGGCCACTGTAGCTCGATGTTCTAAGAACCGGTCGTAGAACGTCAATAGCCCCAAAAACGACTGCAGTTCTTGCTTGTTAGTAGGCGCTCGTGCTTCGGTGATTGCACGCACTTTGTCTTCAGTAGGATGGATACCCTGCGCGTCAATTTGATGTCCAAGAAACTTCACTTCAGGCACCGCAAAAACACATTTTTTTTTACTGATGCGCAAATTAGCATTTGCTAGCCTTTCCAAAATGAGCTCCAAGCGTTCTGTGCGCTCTTCATTGGAGGCGCCACCGACAATAACATCGCCCATTTAGACGCAAACACCTGGGATCCCGATAAGTGTAGACTCCATAAATTTCTGGAAGATTGCTGGCGCTGCAGATATTCCGAATGGTAGCCTTTTAACTTTGTAAAGACCCTTAATAGTGTTTATCGTGAGCAGTTGAGACGTTGATTCGCTCACCTTCAGCTGCTGGTAGGCTTGTGTCAAGTCCAAGGTGCTGAAGATTTTTCCACCACGAAGCGTGCTGAAAACCTCTTCCAGTGTCGGCAGTGGGTAGGAAGATGCTTTTGTCGCCAGGTTGACAGTGCTCTGGTAGTCTCCGCAGAGGCGTAGGGTACCATTCTTCTTTCGGACGACAACGAGTGGTGTAGCCCATTCCGAATGTTGCGTCGGTTCGATGATCCCTTGTTCCTGCAGTCGGTCAAGCTCATTCTCGACGGACGTTCGTAAGGCGAAAGGCACCGACCTAGCTTTCAAAAATTTTGGCGTCGCATCCTCCCGCAGCTCCAGTCTGACTGGAGGTCCGTTGTTCCCTGGTATTTATTTGGAGAAAACCACTTTATACTTATCTTGAAGCTGCTCCACTGAGGGATAACTGGGTGTGTGGTGAACTCCGCCAATCACCACTCCAAGGGGGGTGAACCAATTTCGTCCTAAAAGGCTTGATCCAGAACCGTGGACGACTAGCAAGGGGAGCTGATGGGTCTGCCCGTTGTAGTATACGTCTATGTTGGCACAGCCCAGCAGTGGAAGGGAATGTCCGGACCACGTTCTCAGCTGCGTGTCGTCTTGCTGGAGAGCTGGCGCGTTCTCACGCCAAGTAGCGCGAAAAGTGTCCTCGCTGGTGAGCGTACATGCTGCTCCGGAATCCACCTCAAACCTGATAAGGCGCTGGTGTACCATAATTTCAGTTGTAATCTTCGGTCTCGTTCCGAGGTTCACAACGGCGTTTAAGTCATATAGTGCCGATGACGTTAGTGCTGTTCGGCTTGTATTTTGCGTCTGGCCCTCCTGTGCGTCGACATTGTTGTTCCGTTGCACTGAAGTCTTCGGTGCGAGCTGTTTGCGCTTCGAGATGCATGCCCTTTCAATGTGTCCCAGTTTTTGGCAAAAATTGCAGGTCGCTGTCTTGTATCGACATACCTGGGGATCGTGCATGTCGTCGCATCGCCAACAGCGCTGTGTCTTTCTGCTTGATTTCGCCTTAGACGTGGAATGACCTGACTGCTGACTGGTGTGATGCACCGGCTCGACGTTCCGTCGAATATCCCTCTGCTGGTGACCGGCGCTCTCCGCTCGTTGGGCGATGTCGTAGGCTTTGGAGAAGATGAGACCCGTCTCCGCGAACAGGCGTTGTTGTAGACCTGCGTCACGCAGTCCGCACACAAAACGGTCACGCAACATAACGTCCAAGGGGAGCATAGTGGTGTTAGCAGGTGTGGCAGTCGATCCTCCCTCCTGCGCAGTAGCTGCAGTTGTCGCGGTCAACGTCCCGAAATTGCAGTCAGCAGCGAGCTTTTTGAGAGCCGCTACGTATTCGGCAACTTTTTCGCCATCCAGTTGGTCTCGCCGTTGAAGCGGGCTCGACAGTAGACCTCCGATGGCCTTGGGTCATAGCGCTCTTGTAGCGCTGCTACGATGTCGTCGTAGTCAACGGCTGCTGGAGTGCGTGGCTGAATCAGGGCACAGACTGTGTCGTATGTCTGCTCCCCACACAGCGTTAGCAGGTTGGCCCTCTTCATTGCTGCATCAGTGATGTTGTTAGCCTCGAAGTAAAATTGCAGGCGTCCAAACCACGATGACCATGATGAGCCGTTGAATTCGGGTAGCCGATTTGGGAGCCCGTGCGTAGCCATAGCTTGTAGCTTGTCGAAATCGTTGCGTAGCGTTGGTCCAAATCCACTTCCTCATCGCCACTTTTATGTCCGGTGTTGTCGTCGGCCCATAGACGTACGCGTAGGTCGCGGTAGTCCAAAAAGCTCAGACCACCTCGGACGGTTAAAAACAAGTTTATTCCTATTCGGATGGAGGCGGCGGCTGAACTGCCGGGGGAAAACGACGGTGGCTCGTTTGCGCCGAGCGGGGGAAGGGGTGGAGTCAACATCAGGAAGCAGTTTCAGCATCCGGTCCTTCGCAGGTTCGGAGGCTCGCTCGTGACACAGGGGTGCTTGGAACACAACAGAAAGTTTATTCACTCACTCCACACAGCGACATAACCAGCTATGACAGCTGGATACATAAAAGACTGTCTAAGTATTGCTTCATTTCATGCGCAACACTGGTCTTGCGGTGCACATTTAGTTCACATATAGACACAAAATGTCAGATCTTATGGTCAAGTCTATTTTGCAATAAAATGCGAGGTTCTTACCAGCCACCGAAGATTCAGGATGCGTCGAAGGTGGCGCACCCTGTACTCGTCCGACTCACGGAGTACGAGTGCTTCGGCCAACTTCCGGAATCTCCTGTATTCGCCTCTTGGCACCAGCGTCCCTGTGTGACCGTAGCCATCGTCGTATCCGTTGTCATAGCCACCCGGGAACCCGCTTTCTGCGACCTTCCCCAGCAGAACCAGCGATGCGATCAGGAGAAGCACGACTCGCATGTCTCGTCCCATGACTCAGAGCCAGAACTCGACTGCAGCACTCTCGCGTCAGAAAAAAAAGAAACTTTCTCCGTCATCGGGTTGGTAGAGTTTTCGGACGATTGATATACATACGGACACGAACTCATGATTCACGTCTCGGCGTTCAGAGGAATTGTGTGGTACTCCATCATCACCTTTGAAAGTGGACGAGGTTGTGTGAGCTTAGATTGTCGGTGGTGATGCAGGGCACGGGACTTCTTTTGATGCTGGATCACGGTGACTGTCTACTGGCGTTAGAATTTTGACACTGTGATAGCGGGTACATCAATAAAACTAGTTTCATTCAGACTGCCACTTGTGTGCAGTCGTCGATTGAGTTTTGAATGTTCACGAACGAATGTCACGTAAGTTTGGCACAATGTCACAGAAGCGAATTCTTGGAAGATGGACGTCCCCGCTGTCGTGACGTGGCTTGCAAGAAGGCATTTCGAACCCGGTGGATGCGTGAACTGTGCAGCGCAGGCAAACACCATCACTCAGCTGCAATGGAGAACAACAGGACCAGTATGGAATCACTACTCTTTACTCACCACAGAAATTGCTAGCAACTTGGCAACTCTCGTGTCGTTGGAAGTCGAGATAGGGACATCCAGTGGATGCTCCGGAGCTTTCATTTCACGCCGTTCTCAACCTGGTTTCCGGTTGCATCGCAGAAGTAGTACCTTTGCCAACGCTGCAGGCTATTACTGAGACAAAGCGCGTGCCGCTCGCAAGAGTTCACATGCAATAAAAGCTATCTTTATGTCTTGAAGGGATCGTGTCCGTTCACGAAGCGTTAAATTCCAGGCCACTCCTCAAGGATTATAATACACTTGAATCCCAAATACGTGTCACTGTGAAGACGCAAGGTATTCATTACGTTCACTGCGAGTCGATTTGTTATTGCTCCTTTGCTCCACTTCAATATCGTGTCTCGGCAACGGCCCCAAAAATTTTATTTTTCCTACCATATTTCGCGCTGACGTCTGGACAAAAGAAATGAGTTTTCAGCTTCACAATCTCGTACGCATGCGGTTTCGATAGTCAGAGCTCTTGACTTTTTGGTCTTCATTTGCGCTCATTTGAAGCTATATAGCTCTTTCACGAATGTTTTTGCCATCGGTAATTTTCTCTTGTAAACTATTGGCTGCTAATTCATTGCCACCCTAGGCAAGGGGAGTTGCGTAGTAGTCGGGTCCGTATCGATTTTCAACGTCAGCTGGCGTGTGACAACTCTTCCACGCTTGATATGCAAGCGTAAAGAGTCTCTGCATTCACGCAGTGGCAACCCGAGTCTTTCATGCATCGTACACGAGAAAAGTGCTCAAGAAGCTTCCAGTCAGTCTAGAGAAACAGCCAGCGGGAGACGTAGATCGCACCTGCCAGCACAATCGACGTCTCAATGGGTGTCTTTGCGACCGCATGAGATGTTGCTTTCGCGATTCCATTGAAATAGACCGGATGGTGACATCGTTCGACTTTTAGTATTTTTTTAACCGATAACTTATAAGGCTACCACACGAAACTTCCGTGGTGTTATTCAGAGCGCTTATCGACGTAACCTTTTCTTTCAGAAAGTGACCAGAAGCAGAGGAACACTTTTATTTTATCTTGACCCAGGAGCCTACACCAGGCCACCTCGATTTATGTTTCCGTCTTATACGGTAGTGCTTCGAGCTTTAGTACTGCATGGTCTTTAGTATGGTAGCGCGAAAACACAACGAAAGCAAAAGGGTACGAGCACTAACTTTTTACCTTAGTGTTGTTGTTAAACAAACCAAGATAGATAGAGACGTTTCCTGGCGCAAAGTCAGAACATTGAAAGTAATGAGAGTGGAATAAGCAAGCACCTGTAAGAACAAGCGAACTGAAAATAATCGGATGATAGTGCACCCGTATAGTCGTAGAAGTGGTTCTGAGGAGGCTGGAGGGATGCTCGTGGCTCAGCAAGCCGTTCATTTCACTGTGTGATCAGGAACTAGATTTTACACTGTGGAGGGTGTTTAATGACAAACTTAGTGGAAGATTCGTTCGGAGAGTCACACAGCTTCTAGCTGGCATGTGCCCCACAGAAATCGGCTGATCCCTATGCTATTCATCTTCGGTCCACTAGAACTGAACTTGTCAGTGTCTGGAATGTTTGGCGATGGTTGAAGTCGTGCGCGTGCGCTCTCTGAGTTAGATAGATAGATAGATAGATAGATAGATAGATAGATAGATAGATAGATAGATAGATAGGTAGATTGATTGACAGATTGATTGATAGATTGATTGATAGATTGATAGATAGATTGATTGATTGAGTGAGTGATTTAGAGATTGATTGATAGATAGATTGGTAGATAGATAGATAGATAGATTGGTATATAGATAGATAGATTGGTAGATAGATAGATAGATTGGTTGATAGATAGATAGATAGATAGATAGATAGATAGATAGATAGATAGATAGATAGATAGATAGATAGATAGATAGATAGATAGATAGATAGATAGATTTGAAATGAACTGCGAGGACAGCCGAATGCCTCAAGCAGAAGGTTGAGAGCTAAGCTAGTGGTGACTGATAATTTTACCGTACGGTGAAGTGGAGCGCCTTTTCAGCGTCAAAGGGGAAAGGACAAGTTGCAGTGAGTGTCGGGCCCTTCTTGCTTCCTTTGTCCCTGTAGAAAGTGCGCTAGTTCACCATAGGGTACAATGGAAGTGTACCGTTTACCCGCTTGTTTGCCCGCCAAAGCTGCGGCGTCCTGCCACCTGAATCCCGATGTGAAAAACAGGCTGTACTCGTGCGTCCGTGACCCTGAGGTCACGGGACACGCTGTCGGCGCATCGAAACCCGGATTTGGGGCGTATTCAAAATGCATCATCAACAGCGGATGATTAGTGGTCTCGAAATATCTCGCGCGAGAGTGCGCGGTCAGGAATCACAGAACACCCAGTGGAGTCTCTGCGTGTGCCGCAGTATAGTTGGGTGGGTGGGCGATCGCAGAGGTCTCTCAGAAGCTGACGCCACAATTCGGGTTCCCGTGTTGTGAGGCACAGAAAGAGTGTGTCCTTCAGTGTATTGCGAGCATTATCCGCAGGCCGAGTGAGCAGCAGATCACGCACCTTGCTGATGGTCTGGATTGATTGATTGATTTGTGGGGTTTAACGTCCCCAAACCACGAAATGATTATGAGAGACGCCGTAGTGGAGGGCTCCGGAAATTTCCGGACCACCTGGGTTTTTTTTTACGTGCACCCAAATTTGAGCACACGGGCCTACAACATTTCCGCCTCCATCGGAAATGTAGCCGCCACAGCCGGGATTTGATCCCGCGACATGCGGGTCAGCAGCCGAGTACCTTAGCCACTAGACCGCCGCGGCGGGGCTTGCTGATGGCCTGCCGCGGTGAATCAGTGGCTGAGGTGCTTAGTTACTGACCCGGAGGTCACTGGTTCGATGCCGGCCGTGGCAGTCGCACTTTGGTAGAGGCGAAATGGTTGTGGTCCGTGGCTCACGTTAAATACTAACACCGCGGATGGTCGAACTTTCCGGAGCTCTCCACTACAGCGCCTCTCATTCACATCGTGGTTTCGGCACGTAAAACCCGAAACACTATTGTCACGTGCTTGCTCAAGAAAGACGATGGCAGTTGTGCACGTGCCACGAAGGTTTACGAAATGTACGAAAAATAAGAACTCGCTGCGCGGTCTAATTAAAAAGATCGACCTGCTTCTGGTGTCTCAATCTCTGCGGCAAGACCTCTGTTTGGACGTCGTGACGTCGGTACCCAGCAACTTCACTCATAGAGTTTCTTAATATACACTAGAGGGAGCTCTGGCGCTAGTCTCTATAAGAGCTGCAACGCATGGCGCTTCAGCGAGCATGAGAATGATGGGTAGTACACACATTTGTCTAATTTTCGTACTTCTGGCCTGCTTCTGGCCTGCTTCGGGCTCCGTGTGTGTTTGTGTGGCTTGGAGCTGTTTTTTTTCACGAAAACGTAAATTAGCAAATGTTCACCGTTTGCGCTTCACAACCTTATTCTTTTAGGCTTACCATTTCGAATAAAGGCGCTAAGTTCAAAAGGGTTTCTTCTTTCTTTCAAAACAAAACCGTAGCCAGCAATAAACGAAGCCGCAAGTACGATTCGCCGCCCGCAAGTACGAAGACTAGGCAAATGTGTGTACTACCCGTCATTCCTATGGTCGGTGAACGATCGCAGCGCCAGAGTGCCCTCTAGTTAATTTTGGGAATATCTATGCCTCGACCAGTGTCACGACGTCAAAACAGAGGTCTTGCCGCAGAGATGGAGACACCAGAAGCAGGTCGATTTTTTAAATTAGAACACGCAAGCAAGTTCTTCTTTTTCGTCCATTTCGTAAACCATCGTGGCACATGCACGACTGCCATCGTCTTTCTTGAGCAAGCACGTGACAATATTATTATTATTATATGGACCTCGCTGATGGATCCTAGGAGAGGAGGTGGCGGGTAGAGGGGGGGGGGGAAGAAGAAGCTTTCTAAGTGCGCGTAGCGCGAGTGGTTGGCTGTGATACGACGGTCGGGAAATCGAGCCTCGGCGTTCTTATAATCACGCCTAGGGGTCTGTGCGTCTAAAATGGTGCCGGCCGACAGCAATCACGACAGGCACGTCGATGGTCGATGTGACTGTGCCTGCTCATATTGGTTGACTACTGTAGGATGCTAACGCAGGCTAAGAATGAGGTTACTGAGAGCTGGAATTCCATACTATTACCGGACGTTTGATTCCCTCCTCACGCCACACTATTACGCACTAATCTCGGACGGAGGGATGCCAGGCGTCAAATACAGCTTTCTGGTCAAAGGTGAGATGCGATAACGAACGATAAATGAATAAATAAATGAATAAATAAATAAATTAAGAATGAATTTATTTTTTATTTATTTAATAATACTGTCAACCCTCGCTTGAGGGTCATAACAGGGAGGGAGTACAATAGTACGTACAAAGAGAAAACAAAAACAACTGGCACTCAAATAGCAATGCACACAAGAAACCGAAATCGGCAGTAGTTCAATTCAACCATGACCAAAATAAGCATCGATTTCTCTGTCAAAAGATTGCAGCCCCGCCGCGGTGGTCTAGTGGCTAAGGTACTCGGCTGCTGACCCGCAGGGCGCGGGTTCGAATCCCGGCTGTGGCGGCTGCATTTCCGATGGAGGCGGAAATGTTGTAGGCCCGTGTGCTCAGATTTGGGTGCACGCTAAAGAACCCCAGGTGGTCTAAATTTCCGGAGCCCTCCACTACGGCGTCTCTCATAATCACATAGTGGTTTTGGGACGTTAAACCCCACATATCAATCAATCAAAGATTGCACATCGGTACTATTAACAACATGGTGGGGTAAACGATTCCATCGTTCTATAGCATACGGAAAAAATGACGCCCGAAAGAGGCCAGTGCGAGCGTTGAAAGGTTTAATGGGGGCATCGTGATTCAATCTAGCGCTACGTTTTCCGGGAAGGCGTATGTACTCGTCTTTAGGTATTTTGAGCATCCCTTGCATTATACGATATAACGTTTTAAGTTTTTCTTTTTGTCTTTGAATTGCCAGTGATTCTAAATTGCATGAATTGAGCATGTCAGTTACTGAATCCCGCCTTCTATATCTAGGGCACACAAACCGTACTGCATGCCTCTGAATACGTTCTAATTTGGTAACTAAGTGTTTTTGGTGAGGGCTGCAAACCACGGAGGCGTACTCCAGTCTAGGTCTTATATATGTTTGGTATGCAAGCAGCTTAACGTGTTTCGGTGTTTTATGCAACTTCGCTTGAAGATAACAAAGTTTTTTGTAATGACTCAGAACAAACTGATTCAATATGACGGCACCAAGTTAAGTTGTTTGTAATTGTCACCCCTAAGTATTTAAAACACGTTGTTTCACAGGGTGTTGCTCCCGATGCTGTATGAAAATTTGAGAACATTTTTCTTATTGGTAATGTGTACAGTTTTTTTGTGCTTAATTTGCACATCCTATTCGCGACACCACAATTCTAAATCTTCGAGGCACTTGTTCAACTCAAGCTGATTATCAGTATAGCTTATACCCCTGTCACACGACCACCACCAAACTCCGTTGAACACCGTCAACGTAAATCTCCCCTAGGGGGTTCAACGGAGAAAGAGTTGTGGCAGCGTCACACGGCAATGACAAGGTTGCAACAGTTGCCACGAGGGGGCTCAGCTGGCGCTGTTTGATTTTCGGAAAAGCATTCTAATTTCATCTCTATTGCTTTTTTTGTGAATCCTTGTGATGCGGTTTTTACAAAAAAGCACTATTAAGTAAGTATGCGACTAACAAACCATTGAAAATAATTTCAAATAAAAACGCATTTGCTAAATGTAGCAATGCTGCTAGTGACGCTGGCCACATTGTGCTTTTAGTTGTTTTCTTGCCGGTATACATGCTCGTTACGAAAGTTCTTATGCTTCCTTTCCTCGTGAGCGCACATTTTGTGTTCTTCAGCCATTAATGACACAGCGGACGACGTGAGGAAGTGGTACCATATTGCGCGGGTAATGACGTTGATCGGCTGGTGCCGGCCGGCCCGACTCGTGAGGCACGGTGTGTAGGGCATCGGTTTTGAGAGTAAGTGAACTCTGGCGGGCGTAAATTTATGTAAACGAACACACGTTGTGAATGAGTACTACAACGAAAGAACGTTTAATATTGCCAAAATGTATTATTCTTTCTCTGCGGCCCCTTAGTGCTCGAAATTTTTATCTGACCTCTAGACTGCTGGGGACGAGAGTACCTCGTTTCACTGCGAAGGGAGATCGTTGAACGTCCTTTGCGAAATGCTCCGTTTACCTTCGTTTGCGTAAGGGTGGCCGTGTGACACAGACCGCATCTTTGTTGTCGTAAGGACGAGGGATTTAAACGGTCTTCACGGGTGCCCGTGTGACAGGGGTATTACAGGCATGTAAACCAAACAATGCGCATAAATTTTCATCTTAATAGCATAAAATCTCATTCATCTTAATGAATGAATAAATAAATAACAACAAAATGGAGCCCGAATAAGCAAGGATCATCGTGAAAGCGTTCTTTTTTTTTTATTCTGAAAAAGCTAGTACAAAGGAGCATGCAGACGTTGACATGTCGTTTTCAGACAATGTTCGGTTCAGTGAGCTCCTAGTACTCATCCGAGTCTAACCCTGCAGGGGTCCTCCATGCCGGCCCTCTTGTATGCGGCCACCTCGTATGCGGCCACCTCGTATGCGGCCACCTCGTATGCGGCCACCTCGTATGTGGCCCCCTCGTATTCGGCCACCTCGTATGCGGCCCCCTCGTATTCGGCCACCTCGTATGCGGCCCCCTCGTATGCGGCCACCTCGTATGCGGCCCCCTCGTATGCGTCCACCTCGTATGCGGCCACCTCGTATGCGGCCCCCTCGTATTCGGCCACCTCGTATTCGGCCACCTCGTATTCGGCCACCTCGTATGCGGCCACCTCGTATTCGGCCACCTCGTATTCGGCCAGTTTGGTCGCCTTGTCGTCGGCCATTTCGGTCGCCCTGTTTGCTTGCGTGGGTGCCTTGTCGTCCTCTGGTTTGTTTGAGTCCTGAAATGTGAGGGTTCAAAAGAATCGCCTCATCACGAAACGAAAAAAAAAGTTGCTGTAAAAGGAAAGCCTAAACATGTGCGCTTCCTATTCGTCTGCCCAAGCTCCTGTTTCACTTACGCGCTCGTATTTCGACTATGGTAAAATTTAAATTTTGCTTACATTTTTTTGTAAAGAATCAACCGCATCTAAGTAGAACTCATTAGCATTCAAAATTACAAAACTAGAGTCAATTACAGTCTTCTACGGATTTCAAAAAAAGAAACGCATCCTGCAATAGTGAAGCAAAGCTGCAGTAAACAGTGGAGCTAGTGTTCGACCTCGCTTCTAGGTGTGAAGCACCTCAAGAGCAAGGCTTGTCCATTTTCAGGGTCACATTACACAGAGCAACGCTCTGGTAACGTACGTATACGGTAACGCGAGACACCAAAAGAGGTCTAACAATAGACAAATGTCACCTTATATCGACGTACTAGGGAGGGAAGAATTTTATATTGAAAGGGAGGGGGAAAGGTGTGTGAGTAAACCGTTGGTGACCCTTAGTGGAAAGGAGGTTCGACTTTTGACTTCAACGCTGCTCCGTTAAAGCGATTATCATTGCCTGTATAGATTTTTTTTTTTTCTCAGGCGTTCACAAGGATGTTGCGTTTCGTCATGATTAGTTAATTATTTTTCTTGACCCGGAATGCTCTGCTGCGCAAACGCCATGATGTGTCATGTGACTTGGCCGGCTACTTCGTGGGTGTGCTTGTGCTTTTTAATAAGTTTTTTTTTAGTTGCGAGTTCAAAGCCTGGTCATGTCTTCTTTAGTACTCGCCTGTTTTTTTTTTAGCGCTGCTTTTTCATCACAAGGAAGACACCGAAAACGTTCAAGCGTGTAAAAGAACGCGAAAAGGCTTCAAGAAGACTGCGAGAGAACACCGAAGCGATGAATTACCCAGGCCAGTAAGATGGGCACCTAGATTTATGAGAGGTGCGAACGCTTTGCTTTCTTTTTGCGCGATTTTGTCTCTGAAGTTCGTGAAACTGTGTCATGTCTGTGGCAGTGTGTGGTTTGACTCGAACCAATCTGCGCCAATAATCAACTTAGAAAGAACCCGCATAACCTATCCAAAGCCTACAAACAACCTGGAAGCAACGGGCTTATAGTCTTCAAAACGCTCCAGCTTCGTTGTTTCAAGCCCTCTGCGGCCCTGAGCGAGTTTGGACAATTTTTCTTCGTATGCTTCTCGGCTGTTAGTTAATTTTCTTTCCACACTCTTTTCGCAACACTTTTTTTTATAGTAATCACCAAAGGAATTCATTAGAAGCGCTTTGTAACGAGAGCTACGCTGGCCGTATCCTCGCTGTATCGCTGTGGCCGGTGGCCACACCACGAGCTTAACCGTTGCCTAGCAACCACCCTAGCTGGTAGCGCCACTCGCCGTGCCAACAGGCATGACGTCAGGGGAGGAGCTACCGGTGAACCTGCGTTTCAACACAAGAGGAGGCACCGGCGTGGCGTCGTATACAAAGACGGGGGCTGTTCTGCGGGATTCGTCGGCAGATATGTGAATTGAGTCGGAGAGACTGAAGGGAGTCATGCTTCGTCGTCGGAGCGAAACCAAGAGGAGAAAGTGAGCCTATAAAACGGAAAAGAAGCAGCAGCACGCCTCCGGAAGCGCAACCGCACAGAAAACCAAGCTAAACAATAACATCGAACAGGTTCACTTGGGCGTCCGTGGCAGTTCTGTTGACCCAGATTGCCGACCGTTTCCAATGAAAGACTGCGTATGAAAAAATGTTGCGTACGCTCAACTGAATGGGGCTGTTAAGCGTACCTTTCGCAACGCATAGCCAAGCATAACTGAGTTAAGCCATAGCCAATTTTTTTTTTATTGCCTCACGAATAGACAGCCGCAAAGTTTTCAATCCATCAAGTACGAGCGGATTTGCAGGGATTTGTCGCACGCTGTAAGCACTTTCTCCCTATACTAGCGAGCGCGCTGAATAGTACGCAAAAAGGGATAACAAGGGTACAACAGGCCTCGTCCGTTCGTCAGTGCACCCCATGATATTGAGCACTTTTTGAAACTTTTTTTTCCCAACGAACGCTTTTCTTCTGTTTGACCCCAAGATGGGCCCACGGACATGTATCCAGCGGCGGCCACGGCAACTATGAAGCTCATGATGCTCGTATTAGATAATGGCCATGGGCATTGATTTTAAGACACGGTCATTTGTGCTTATGGCATTGGTGATCGAAGGAAGAATGAACGATTTATGGTATACTTTGATGATGAATTGTAAAAAACAGGACGCGTGCTATGCTTTAATGTTTGGCTGAGATCATCTCATGACCCTCAAATTCGGTCGGCAGCGTTTTCTCTCCATGCTGAAGAAGCGGGTAGGGCACCTTTGATTTATGTGTATTGCCCCAGCATGGCTATGTCAATCAAGATGTTTACTGAAGGCAACACGGTAATACATCCTGTGTAATTCGCAAGATTATGTCAACATCACTATTATGCAATTCGGGTAAAATTCGCATTGTTAGTTAATTAACGTTAAAAAAAATGAGGGCTTAGCGGCCCATTCCTGTTCGTCAATTAGGTATAGCCGATTGATTCGTTAACTCGATTGATCTAATCACGTGCTCATGCGAGAGAGGAGATACATATTTACGGTCAGAAGCAGCATAATGTAAACGTTTGCAAGTAACGACACTGGACTAAACAAGTAAAGGCACAGACGAGTGCTGTTACGTCGTGTAAGGACGCATAGCTGCACAAGTAAGAAAGAGTACTCGCGACACCACACTCTGTAAAAGAAGGCCCTGCACAACCACGTCCCGTAGGTACGCATGACAAAGCCAAAGACGAATGCAAAGGATTAAACGAATGGACAGTGATGTACAAAACTGAATTACAATTCGTGTTTATTAGGGACGTAGTTTTTTCTTGGGATACTTCATTGGAAAAAATATTGGTCTGTCTGTCTGTCGGTGTGTGTCCTACAATTCGGCCACCTGGCGAAAGCTTTAAGCCATGCTCAAGACTCAACCATTGTCATCCGGTGGTTGTGTTCATACTTGAGAACATTGTCAATGAAAATGCAAATATTACGCATATTTGAGGCGCAACATCAATACGTGAGTGTTAAGGCTGGTGCACACCGGCGACTAGCAGCGGTCGCGCGACCATTTGCGACTGGTCGCAACCAGTCGCGAACGGTCGCAAACGGTCGCAAAGTGACTGCGTTGGCCAGTCGCTTCTTGACCGATTTTTCAGTCGCGCGACTGCAGTCGCAAAGCTGCTTAACCAATCAGCGATGCTCAATTTTTTTTTTTCATTGCGCTGGCTTCCTGCCGCCAGATACAAACGAGTGCGTTTCTCTGGGTCTGTGGCACCATGGCCACCACGGAATACTTGGCTTGGAGATGGCGGGCCGCAGCAACTCGAGCAAAGTGTCGAATTTACGTGGTGGCATTCGCAAGAAGCTAAACACCGTCAAAGTAAAGAGAAAATAAATTGTGCACTGTCTTTTCCCCGCATTCGGAAACTTTTTTTTTGTCTTGAACTTGACTTGTCAGCGCATTCAACGCAGCGTGTTTGGAACGCGTTTGTACTTCATGCCTTGGCAACGACTTAAGACTCCACGTTCGAGACGCATTTGTGCTGCATTGTAGGCTGTGGCAAGTCAAGGGAAATTCAAGGATGGTTTCTGAATACGTACGACTCTCGGAAATACTCCTCGTCGTGACAGCGCAGCTCTGAAGGCAGGCGGCTTGCATGGCCGGTCAACTCCCGCGATCGAAAGGATGGTCACATCCACTACCGGCTTTTTTTTTTTCTTTGAAGGCATCTGTGATGCCAGCGCTGACACCATGGCACAGTGCATCAGCACCTTGAAATTGTCTTGTTCTTCGCTTGAATCGAACTTGACGCTGTTGGGAACGCTGTGCGAGAACGGACTCAGCTGGCGGCGATCAGCTGATCGCGCCGGTCTCAGGAGTTCTCGCTCATAACGAGATCCGGACGTGACTCTCCGGTTTTGCGACTTCCGGTCGCTCGCATGCAGCCTCTGTCGGTGTGAACATCAGTCGCTTTTTGGTCGCCAGTCGCGAATGGTCGCGCGACCGCTGCTAGTCGCCGGTGTGCACCAACCTTTAGGAAGCGTGGCTTTCCATTTAGAAAATGCATAGATACAGAAATTCTAAAGACCGTGGTGGGGGTTACGCTGCGCTGACATTGTGACGCTATTAACGAAAAAGCCGGTGTTTCCTATGCTTCGTAAATAACTTAAGGGCCTTTAATTAAAATACCCGGTGCAGCCACCTACTAGTGACTATACGTTCTAAAAAATAAAAATACTCGTTTCGTTAAATTACTGTTGGATGGTCACTTCCAGACAGAGGACTGTCGTCTTTCGACATCCTTCGCAGAAAAGCATGGCGACTCGAGGTCAACGTTTTCAGCGCGCATATTATGAGGTTCCGGTCAAACATAGCCTTCAAACGACAAGCCCAATTTATTTCAATAGTGCTACATCGGGCTTCGGATAGCAAGGCATACGGGAATGGGGGGGGGGGGGGGGGGTGGAGGTTGGAGGTCATGGCAGGGCCTACGCAATAGTGCTTCGCGGATTACAGGCTGCCGGCTTCTGGCATAAATGATACGTGATTACACAATTACAAAGCCAAATATAATGCAGCATTTAACTCGTGCATGAATGCTTAATTAAAATTAGCTTACCAGCATTTTTTCTCCAACAAGCGTCTGGGTGTTAGAATCCGGTCCACCCCAACTCGCATCTCGCAGATCCTCAAGGGCTGTGAAATAAATGAAAATACGAATGCAAAGGAATTAACACGGAGGTGCATCCACTTGTCATCCACTTTTGCTTTATTAGCACGCACTCACACAAAGATACGAAACGAAGCCTTCCTGTTGATGAATCACCTTGCACAGACATTCAAACCCGTGACTAACGTCTTGGTGCTCACTGTCAGGAGTGTTGACCAAACAATAACTCGAAGTACAGGCACTGTGGATGACTTTACATAAGTGCTGGGCGATATTACAGGAGTATTGACACGATCTTGAGGTATCGAAATAACACTGTTCTGGAGGTTTTACGTTCCAAGACCTCGATGGTTTTGTGACTGCCGCCTTAGTAGAGCGCCCCGGAAATTCGGACCTCTTGGGGATGTTGAGTGTGTGCTTATATCTTATCATGCACCTAAACCTTCAACGTATCCGGGCCTCCAGCACCATCGCCTCCACCGCAAATGCGTCTGTCGCGGCTAGAATTTGATCCCGCAATCTCGAGTCGGCAGTTAAACACCGTAACCAATAGACTACTGTGGTGTGCCTTGATGCGTGCCAAAAAGATCTCTGGCACGCAATGTTAATGCTTTTCAGACGCAGAGCCAGAAAACACTTATAAAATATTTTACAATCTGAGAAGGAAACACGAGCTACGCCCATATAACTTCAGTGTGCGTGCCCATCACCTGTGAGATGAGGATGAACAAACTTTATTTATTAAAGACGATAGTCTTTTACGGAGACCTTCGACGCAAGAATTTTGGTGTGTCTGTGTATCTGAAATTTGTCTGTTTGTCCGCTCTTAACGGTACCCTAAACGGCACCAAAGTGGCCAAACGATACTCCAAATGGCAGACCCCACCCGCATCGCCTACCAATATTGCTTACGATTCAGTAGTCCGGTCGTCTTCAGAAAACTGCAATGGACGAAGTCACATCTACACACATGTTGCCCTTCACTTCTCTCCCTCTTCTCCTTTAATCTCCTCACCCCTTCCCCCAGTGCGGGGTAGCAAACCGGACGTGCGTCTGGTTGACCTCCCTGCCTTTCATTTCTTCTCTTCCTCCTCCTTACGATTCAGCGTTCAAACTTGTGTGATTGTCATTTAAAAAAACGATTATTGCGCATATCCGAGGCACCATAACAACACGTCAATATTCTCTGTGTGTGTCTCTTACTAGGAAAGGCATACATAAGTAATTATAAGTACCGCAGCGTTTATCACGTTGCGCTGACCAGCAACGCTTGCACGAAAAGGCAAGTGTTTCCAACGCTTTGCTAAGATGACACGGTGGTGGCACCTACCCGTCGCCTTGCGTTCTACACCTTATCACCTCCGAGACGGGCGCTGCGTGCGCGCTTCGTTTTCCAAGAAAACTACAAGATGGTGCTCATGTCTCACTTGTGACGTGGCTTTATGCGCACGTTCGCCTCCCCTGGACGCTCGAGGCACTCCAACGCAGCGCCTCCAGTACACCATTTCCTTGCCCAGAACATCAAATAAATGTTTTGTTCACTCTCTTCAGACGCAAAACTATCGTCTTTCGACGACATTTGCAGTGCAACATGCAGATACGGGGCCAATTTTTTAGCAGGAAGATCCTCCTCCCCTGTTAGACTTAGGGGAGCGGACCCAACTCAGATGACGGCTATGATTCCAAGGGCCCTGGCGGCCTTTTCAGTCTGCCATTGTGTAAGGCTTGTGACTACTTTTTATCCACCAACGTAAATCTACTCACAGTAATAGTTCAAGGCTCGTCGGTACTGCATAAGACGCTTGGCCGAGCAGCGTTGTTAGTATCCCCACTGAAATTTACCGGGATGCTAAAGTTTCCCACCTAAAAAATCACGGCATATCCACGGAATGAATGATGATGAGTGGGGCGAAGCGTCCGTCAGTCCGTCCGTGCATCCGTCTGTGCTCCCCTTCACGCGTCCATTCTTGCGTCCGTGCGTCAGCCCATCCGTACGTGCGCCCGTTCGTGCGTCCGTACATGCATTCGTCCGTCCGTGTGTCTGTCTGTCCGTTTGTCTGCTTGTCTGTCTGTATGTACATCCGTTAATCTAGTGAACACTTCAAGTACCGCCATCTCGTTTCTTTTTACCATAAATTCATCATATACAAGTACCGCCATACAGCGGACAATCCAAGGACTAAACGAGAGTATGTACCAAATTTTTGCTGTAAGCGCTTTGTTAACACCGATAGCGGGATAACGACATTGTGATACGCTTTTCGTAACATGTGGACATGCGGATATGTGCCCGAGGGCGGGTATGCGCCACTGGTATGCGGATGTGTGCAACAGGTTATGCACAACGACAACGGGGGACGCACAAGCCACGCCATAAGGAAATTCGCCCCTAGAGCAGCGACGCAAACGAGTGCCTGTGCGCTAACGTAGACTATCGGGAACGCTCCGTATGGGCTGGACGTCACGAAAATGAGAAAGCGCTGTGGGATGGATCATCTGTACAAAATCACCACATCAGGGACAGCGACGGCTGTGGGCTGAGGAGACATTTTTTTGTCCTAGGTTTTTATCTTGTAACCTAGTGTATTTTGGTTTTGAATTTTTCGTCGCCTGGCCTCTGCAAGCCACTCCCACCGATATGGAAGTCACCGTGATGGATCAATGCAGTCGTCGAAATCACTGTCAGTCTCTCTAGACGACAATTCATTCATTCAAAGCCAGAAATAGAGCGTGCCAGGACGCTGAATTTATTAACTGAATTTATAAACTGAATTTATTATCGCTTGACAAGAAATAAATAGAAAACTTTTGAGAAGTCACACAAACAGCCATACGAAATACCCCCACTACCAGGTTTGTCAACGGCACGCTCGCTCGAGGAAACATATTTCTCTTTCTTTTCTCCGTGGCTCCGTCTAACCATATCCCCGTCCGCGCGAGCTTCTCTCTTATCGAAACGTTTTCTTGGGCTAGTAAGGCTCATGACTTGAAGGAAAAGCATTTTAGCTGCAAAATCAGCCGAGAGCCAGGCCACAAAAGAGACGTGGTCGAGCACGTGCTCATATATCATCCTGGAACGCCGGTGGCCGAAAGTGGCGCCTCCACGGGTGTCTTGCCAGTAGATTGCTGCCCACCTCGGGTTAATCGCGAGTAGATTGCTGCTCACCACGGTGTTGCGACTCCGGGTCCCGCGGGTCTCAGTTTGGTAGCGGGCCCCCGTCCTAAGACCCATCGTCGAACAAGTCAGACGAGGCGCTCGTAAAAACGACAACAATTTATTTACATGGTTACTAACTGAGAATTTGAAAAGAGGTGATCAAGTGATGAAGTAGAAGCCAAGAACTGTACATGAGAACTGTTGAACTGTAGAGCTTGTAAATACACAAGTCTTCCGTTTATATAGCGCCGCGTTGCCAACGCTGGGCGCACTGTCCGCGGCTTCAGCCAATACGGCGCTTCATGGTCTAGGTGCTCCACCCACGAAGGAGAGGAAAGACACCACACAATTCATGTGGAGAGGGCACAGTCCACACGATGCCCAAATATGGTTACCAAAGCACTGCACCGACGTTTTCGCACACGCCACCAAGTTTCGCGCCCATCCGATGATTTTGGTTTCCAAGATTCTTCTGGCAGCTGGGTGAGGTTCGAAAAACCAGCTGCCAGTACACGTGTCAAACTTGCCTGACTGTTTGGGTAGGACAATGTAGTTGTGGGCCAGCGTATCGTCAAAATATGCCACCCCATTCAGCCGATCCTATGGAGAAAGGGGAAAAGGAATAGTCAACTAATCCCTCGTCGCTGAGGCGGGCTCCCGCAAGACTGCAGCACATAGTGCATTATCCTTTTCTTCACCCCCACATTCCATTCTTGGTTGTTTGCTAGAAGCTGTGGCGTAGCAGTGCATATCCTGGGGCTCCGCTTGTCTTCGCAAGATGCAGCCACAACCAATTTGGCTTTAGCTTGCAGCCTGAACTGCAAATACCATGCGGGTTCCGAGATTTCCAAATCCTTGGTGACCTCGAAAATGGCCCCTGCAGCTGCCTCCTTGTCTGCCTCGAAAGCTTTGCTAGCAGCAAACACAATGGCCTTTCTTGAGTCGGGCTCACAATGGCCTCTCTTGGCTCGTGCGTTTTCTCTGCGCGAACCAGTCCCGAACCCATCGTTCAGGTTTTGCCGAGAGGAAATCAACCCGTCTTGACGGCACACCCTTGCTTGGAATGCGTCGAAATATTTTCGTCCCGTTCACAAAGGCCGAAAGACTTCGATAATGATGACGGTCGTAACAATGGGTATCTCGCGAGTGGATTGTTGAGCACCACGGGTTGGTCGCGAGTAGATTTCTGCTCCGGGACGTCCGATCACGCTAGTGTCTCGCTTTGATTTCCCTGTCCCTACCTATGGATAGGGAAATTTCCTTTCTATGGATAGGGAAACTTGGATACTCAATGAAGTTGTTTCTCTCACTCAGCTCAAATCAACACACGGACCAACAAATGGGGTCGCGTCTCCTTTGTCTGCCGCAATTACAGTGCAGCGTGTTACGTGCAGGTCTGGCAGTGTTTTCTCTGCTATTTTTCTCTCCTCTCATACCTTTATATTTTGCCTTTGTTTTCATCACTCTCAATATCTTTTCGATCCCCACTCCCCTGCGACTGTATCGGTTGAGATCTTTTCACTTGAGAGACAGTTATCGTGCACTACAAACCCCATTTTCTGAACCCCCCCATCTTTCCTTACAAAATTATTCTATCCCCCCCCCCCCCCGACATACACAACACCCACACACAAGCGAGCTCTGGTGAGGGATAGTGTGGCTCACGGCAAAGAGTCGACACAGAACAGCCTTGCTGTTAGAAGCAGCAACCTCATGCTCGCCGTTAAGTAAAAAAAAAAAAGCTTCGTTCGTCAGCCAGCGTAATCGCAGCAGCAGGGTTACTCACCTTTTTTCTATTATGCCAGCACTTCGCAAAGTCGATTGGTTTACGGGGTTGCCGTTGACAGGTGGAATGGTACATCGAAAAGCGGATATGGACAGCCGAGTCACTCTGCGAGCAAACAAACCAGTTAGCCGATGATCACCAGAAAAAAAAATGAGCAGTTGCACTCAACGTTAAAGGCGCAAGCAGGGCGGCATAGTGATTCGCTTGCCTCTCAGCGACGCGCGTGTTTGTGTAAAAAGGCACACTGGCGTTTCAATTGTGCAGCATGTGGGAGTTTATGGAGGAAAAAAGAAAAAAAAAACGTTCATCTGTGATGAAGTGGCACCCTGACCCTCTCTTCTCTTTCCTTCACCTTGCTACGCAGAACTACACAGGGCTATGCCGTTCTATTGCCTCCTCTTCTTCTTTTTTTCATCTCTTTCACTTCACTTTGCCAACGACTTGATTTACCGTACTGTACAGGGCCATCCTAAGCTATACCCTCTCACTTTTTTCTTTCCTCCTTACTCTCACTTCACTCCACCCCACCCACACTTACCTTTTCCACGCCTTGATATTCCCTGCCACACATCGCTATGCTACACTGCACTTGCTATGCTAGGCTTTCCCTTTCCCCTTCCTCATTCCCGTCCTCCGCGACGGCCGCATTCTTTGCGGAGGCGGAAATTGCTTGAAGACCTTGTACTCAGACTTACACGCACATTAAAGAACAGCAGCTGGTCGAAACTTCCGGAGTCCTCCACTACGGTGCCTCTCACGATCATATGGTGGGTTGGGGACGTTAAACTCAATAATTATCGTTTCCACCCTTTTCAGTCTCCGTACCCTATCCCTCCTAATCGCTCTACCATGGTCGAGCTATGCTGATTTCGTCTTAGTAATGCCACACATGGTCACGCTATGCTTTGCTTGCCCCGCCGCGCTGGTCTAGCGGCTAAGATACTCGGCTGCTGACCCGCCGGTTGCGGGATCAAATCCTGGCTGCAGCGGCTGCATTTCCGATGGAGGCGGAAATGTTGTAGGCCCGTGTGCTCAGATTTGGGTGCACGTTAAAGAACCCCAGGTGGTCAAAATTTCCAGAGCCCTCCACTACGGCGTCTCTCATAATCACATGGTGGTTTTGGGACGTTAAACCCCACGTATCAATCAATCAATCAACGCTATGCTTTGCCATCTTCCTTGCTCATTTCTGTCTTTCTCACTTTCGATTCGCTTTCCCGCACCCTCACTACACTGTACTTTACATGGCTGCCCGGTTTTGTCTGTGTGACGTCCTACATGGTTACGGAAGACTTTAACCTCACTTCTGGACAAGATATCTCGGGTTTTGTATCCGAAAACCACGACACACTTATGAGCGACATCGTAGCGGAGCGCTCCGGACATATCGACCACCAGTTGTTCTTTAACGTGCGTCGACATGGCGCGGCACAGAGGCCTCAGGCATCGCGCCTCCATTTAAATGCGACCGCCACGGCGGCGGGATCAAACTGGGGACCATGGTGTAAGAATAAGTTTTTCTTACACCGTGCTCATGGCCTTCGTTTCCATGGCCGAGCACGCTAACCCCTGCTTCACCGCGGTGGACCCTCTTCCTTCGTCGCTCTCCAGCTCCTCAAAAATCATCTCTTTCCCGCGCCATTACTACATCCTGGTTGGGCTATACGTGGACCTTTGCCGAGTGTCACCACGCATGGCTATGCTATGCTTCACTCTTCTCCTTTCTTTCTTCCTCACCCTCACTTCCCATTACCAACCACTTGCCACGCATAGCTATCCTTCGCATGGTTTCGCCTACGTGACGCCAAGCGACGACATAAGATGACGGAGCCCTCCCTTCCTCCTCCTCCGTCCTATCTACTTTAACCTCCCATTCACGCTCACTTACCTTTCTCACCTGCACGTTAAACATGGCTATGCTAGACATGGCTCTGCGTGACGACATTTTACGTGATATGCATGACCAAACTATAGATGGCTCCGGGCTCTTTCACTGCCCACTCCTTAACTCAGCGCGTCGGTGTTGTTGCGACCTTCGTGGAGAGACGCTGTTACGGTGACGCGCTTATTTATTCACTTTTCTCTCTTTCGAAGTCGAGATACTACCCCAGACCTCTCCCTTTGCAAAAACACGGAGGGTGCCCGTTGGCAAAACACAGGTCACACCGTAGGAAGTGACCATTTCATTCTAGCGGTAACCATTGAGTTAACCACAAGCAATGTAAAAAAACGAGCCACAGCTCGCATTACAGACTGGGATAAATTCCGCCAACTGCGCAAAGAAACGGCACCCGATTCGGTATTGGACTTGAACGAATGGATACTTTCTTTGAGTCGAGATGTGGACGCTACAACATACCAAGCAGACGTAACTCCGGAACAGCCATCAACAGATTCACGCCTTCTACATATGTGGGAGGCGCATGAAAGCCTCATGCGTAGGTGGCGGCGCCAACGTCACAACACAAGGCTCCGCCGCCGCATCTCGAGGCTCGAACGTGAATTAGAAGCCCACACCGCTGTGCTAACACGCCAACAGTGGGGCCAACTTTGCGGCAGCCTCAATGGCCAGATGGGCTGCAAGAAAACGTGGCATCTTCTGCGACACCTGCTGGACCCTGGTAGCTCCAAGTCGGCCGCACGCAAACAGCTCGCGCGAATTGTCCATCAATACCCGGGCACCAACGAAGAGCTGCTGGAGGAGCTCATCACCCGCTACATCAACACATCTCAGAAACAGAACAGCACAGAGCAGTTGCCTGAATACACTGGAACAGCCAACGAACAGTTGGACGCCGACATTTCGGAAAGTGAGGTTTGCATAGCGCTACATAAACTGCGTACAACATCGGCACCCGGTCCTGACGGGGTGACAAATAAGACGCTGCGCAACCTCGATCCAAAGTCGGTAGGGGCCATTACTGAATATATGAATGAGTGCTGGAGGTCCGGCCATTTGCCATCAGAATGGAAACACGCAAGGGTCGCGTTTATACCGAAACCGGGCAAGAAACTCGACCTGGAGAATCTTCGTCCAATCTCGTTGACCTCCTGCCTGGGCAAACTAATGGAGCATGTTGTCCTCTGTCGCTTGCAAAATTTCGCGGAAGAGCACCGCCTACTTCCCCCCACAATGCTGGGCTTCAGGGCCCATCTATCCACTCAGGATGCGCTCATCCAGTTGCATCACGATCTCCTACGACCTGAGAGTGGCACTAGTACCAAGGCTTTGCTCGGTCTGGACCTTCACAAAGCATTTGACAACGTGAAGCATAGTGCCATTTTAGGCCGTCTGTCCGAACTACGATCCGGGGAACGCATATTTAACTACGTCCGTGCTTTCTTATCTAATCGAACGGTTGAACTCTCAGTGGGTGACCTTCGTTCTAAGCTCATCACACTCGGTGATCGCGGCACCCCGCAGGGAGCTGTTTTGTCCCCTTTCCTTTTCAACCTCGCTATGAGGTCACTACCTCCCAAACTTGACACGATACCCGGCCTGCGATACACCCTCTACGCAGATGACATCACGCTCTGGACGACGGTGGGATCCGATGGTCAAATCGAGGAGACTCTTCAAAGAGCAACCGACGTAGTCGTTCAGCACGTGTCAGAAGCGGGTTTGGAGTGTTCCCAGAGCAAATCGGAGCTACTATTACTGCGACCTCCAGATCGCCGCAAAATTAAGACTCCACTTCCTAGTATTAACGTGTATGTCAATGACACGCCAATTAAGCAGGTGGCCCACATGAGAGTACTCGGACTCATTGTGCAAACAAACCACCACAACAACATTACGCTAGACCGTCTCACCGTAACCGTGAACCAGACGGCCCATCTTATATCTCGAGTGAGCGCTCGCAATCGAGGCATGAAGGAGAAAGAACTGCTACAGATAATTCAAGCCTTCGTTTTGTCGCGCTTCACGTACGCCCTCCCTTATTTGCACCTCCTTCAATCTGAGCGAGCCCAACTAAATCGGCTCTTACGCAAAGCGTATAAGGTGGCATTGGGTCTCCCCCGAAACACATCGACAGAGCACCTCCTCAGTCTTGGGCTGCATAACACCTTAGAAGAACTTCTTGAAGCGCATCTTACGGCGCAAATTCACCGATTACAGGGAAGCAGGACGGGGCGTTGGATCCTTGCTAACATTGACCATGTGGTATCTCCTACGGGTAACGATCCGGCTGTCATCCCCCCCAACATCAGAAAGAAATTCCTCATAAAACCACTGCCAAAGAACATGTTGGCCAGCCATCACGACGGTAGAAGGAAAGCGAGGGCCAAATTCTTGCAAAAAACGTACGCGTCCAACCCAACCGTTGCGTACGTTGACGCCGCCCAATACCGAGAGTTTACTAAAGCATATGCAATAAGCGTAATCACTCTCCCCGGCAACAACGCCAATTCACCTCAAATTAAAGCGGCTGCTTCTGTCCGTGTGCTTAATACGACAGAAGCTGAGGAAGCGGCGATAGCGCTAGCAGCAGCATCCGGATTCACCACTATACTCAGTGACTCAAAGGCTGCTATATCCAACTTCGCACGTGGCATTGTGGCCCCCACAACTCTGCGTTTACTATTGCCCAGTCTCCTTACAGATGCTGAGGAAGACGCACTATCCTCCATTGCGCTGGTATGGGTGCCGGCTCACGCGGGGAACCCAGGGAACGAGGCGGCCCACCTATATGCTCGAGGATTCGTCAGCCGAGCGGTGGTACCCGCCTCTGATTTGGAAAACCCTGGTGAAGCCTTGACATCCTACCATGACATCACACAATATTACCGTCTTTCGAGGCAGACAAAACCACCCCCGCACCATAAGCTAACTAAGCGCCAGGAGGTTATCTGGCGCCGCTTGCAAACACATTCATTTCCGTGCCCATACATTTATGCACGTATATACCCCGACTCGATTGATCCGCATTGCTCGCATTGTGGCTCAATAGCCACACTTAATCACATTCTCTGGGCCTGCAGGGAAGATCCCCCCTCTCTCGATCTCCTAGCCGCTCCCTCGCCAGAGGGGTGGGAGGCAGTTCTGACCTCCACCAGCCTGGCCGTTCAGCTCCAGGCCGTACAAAGGGCAGAGGAGGTGGCCATCAGGTTCAGCCTGGCGGGTCACCTACCTCCTTAAGTCTGACGACAATAAAGTTGTGTTCTCTCTCTCTCTCTTTCGAAGCAACTTCAATATACCTGGCAATGTGATAAACGACCTTGCCTGTCTGATACCCCTGTCACACGGGCACCCGCGAACACTGTTTAGCTCCTTCGTTCTTACGAAAAAGGAGATGCGGTTCATGTCACATGGCAACCCTTGGGAAAACGAAGGTAAACGGAGCATTTCGCAAAGGACGTTCGACGATCTCCCTTTGCAGTGGAACGATGTACTCTCGTTCCCAGTAAAAAAACAAAAAAAACTTAAGCAAAAAATTACCGCAGTGACAACAATAAATACATTTTGGCAATATCAAACGTTCTTTTGTTGCAGTATACTCATTCATAACGTGTGTTTCTTTGGCGCGGTGTGTAGGCCATCGTCCATGCGCGCGGTTTTTGTCGTCGCCGTGTTTGCGTGGGCCCGGGAGAGGAATGACTGACAGCGCTGCATCATTGTCACCTGCTTCGACGGCTGAAGGAATGGGTAATGGGACCAGACCTAATTCAAGGGTGACTTGGGATGCGCTCAGGAGGGAAGGAAACGCCAGAACTATGGTACACGGGCAACAAAGCCAACTAGTCGCCGAGAAAACAAACCTAGCGTTAGGCACAAGGTGGCCAGCGTCGCTGCGATCACTGCTACAATTAGCGAATGTGTTTTCATTCGAAATAATTTTTAATGCTTTGTTGTCTTCAGATGTACTTAATATTGTGTTTTCGTAAAAACCGCATAACGAAGATTCACACTCACACACACACACCCACACACACACACCCACCCACCTACACCCCCCCCCCACACACACGCACACGCACACGCACACGCACACACACACACACACACACACACACACACACACACACACACACACACACACACACACACACACACACACACACACACACACACACACACACAAAACACCTAGAGATGAAATTCGGATACTTCTGTGAAACTCAAACAGGGCCGGCTGAACACCCTCGCGGCAACTATTGCAACCTACCTTGTCATTGCCATGTGACGCTGATACAAATTCATCTCCGTCGAACTACCTAGTGGAGCTTTACGTTGACGGAATTTAACAGAGTTCGGTAGTGGCCATGTGACAGGGGTATGACGCTAAGCGGCATGTGTAGACGACGACAGCATACGACGAGAACCTGCGGGGCCCCTAAAGAGCTTCGAGCTTGAAAAAATCCACGCCCACAATTACGTCAAAGGGATTTACTTGGACTGTCTATAATAACAATACTAAAGGCTGACTGGGCCCTCAATGCAGTTGCCTAACGTGATTCAAAGGCAAAAGCCTTCAGCTCTTTTTTGTTTTAGTCGACTGTATGGTTGGGGCATGCACCGAGAGCCGAAGCTCGGTTAGCAGTTGATAACGCAAGGCGCACGATGTCTGATTACGCTTTCGTGCACTACTCGTGAAGGTGAAACTCAAGCGTTCTCGAAGTTTTTTTTCCTGCTGTGATTTGCAAGAATGGTATTATCTGTGAAAAGCAGTGTTTGGCGCTAAAGGAAAGCGTTTACATTACCTAAACAGTTCATAATTAAGAATACATTTAAACGGAGAAGCAGGTCTTCGAAAACTGTACTATCCCTAATTTCACCGTTATGAGATTAATAATAATCAAAGACAGATTAAAAAAGGAAGTGAAAGTTTCGTTTTTCTTTAAATTTCAACGAAACATCTTCACAGAGATGTCAGCGTGCCGCCAAAATTGTAAACAGTTTTCTTCGTATCTTGGCGCCATTGGGTCAACAAATTTTTTTTTAGCACTTAGAAACATCACTTTATCAATGTCTCGTAGAAGCCGAACTCTCCCTATCAGTCTGACTTGAGAGTAGTAGCACGTAGGCACATACAGTAAGCGATGTATACTGGTGCACAAACAGAAACTTTGCGCTCCGGACGTCACGCTTGACACCTGATTGGTGCGTAAAGTTCGCACGCGGTCACAGTCACGTGAGATCAACGTAAAGTTAAAGGTGCCCGCTCCGAATTCAGCTCCGCAGCATGTCATCGCCGGTGTCTATAGAGGATCCCTCAGCATGTTACGGCGTGTACCTTGGATCCTGGAAATTTCGTTCGCTTGTGATTTGCACCGGTTTAGGAGGATTCGGGCGACGGAGTCACCGGCTGTCCTCTAAACGGGAAGCATGTCACATTTACCTGTGGGTATTACATGCCTATTCCAGTGATGCAAACATATACATGCTATCTGACAAAGATTGCACCCGTAACGCTTGCGCTACCACTTGGAAATGGGCCTTCTCTGCAGTGGCACGGTCAGCTACGACAACTGGCTACATGGTTGATTCCGCATGACACTGCTTCAGTTCGTGCGCAACAGCGGCCTTACGGCGCGCATGTAATACACATCTGCACGCAAAATACTATGACCTAATGGCAAAACTGTGTCACAATAGAACAAAAGAGGAAAAAAGTCCGAGGCACTTACCATCCATTTAACTGTCATGATGCGTGCAAGGTGGAACACCGTTTTCGCGTGTGCTGACTCACGGTTCAAAAGATTCCAGGCCAACCACCGGTATCTCACAAATTCGTGGCGTGGCACCGCCATCTCTTTGTTGTAGTCATAGACGTATTCGTCGTCATCGTGACCCAAGCGATGGTGTCCGGCGACCGTCCCCAGCAGGGCCAGCGAGGCGATCAGGAGAAGTGCGTGTCGCATGTCTGGTCCCGTGGCTCGGAGCCAGAACTCTGCTGCTGCTGTCCTGGACCAGAAGAAAGAGAACCTGTTCCTCGCCAAGTCGGTAGGCCTTAAGCGAGTGGTATTTATACGTACCGTAACACGTTATTCACGTCTCGGCTCTTAGAGGAATTGGTCGGTACTCTATCATCGCTATTGAGAGTGGCTTAAGTTGCGATGAGATGGAAGTGTCGGTGGCAGTGTAAGACACACGACGCCATTTGATACTGGACCATCGTGACTGTATACTGACGTTTTAATTCTGACACTCTCGTGGCGAGCACACCGATAAGACCAGTCTCATATTCAAACTGCCACCTAAGTGCAGTCATCGGATGAGTTTCGGATGTTCTTGAACGGATGTCACGTAAGTTTGGCGCAATGTCGTAGGAGCGAATGTTCGGAGGGTGGACGTCCCCGCTGTCGTGACGTGACTTGCTAGAAAGCATTTCAAACCCAGCGCAAGCGAGAACTGTGCAGCGCAGTCAAGCACCTCCACCCAGCTCAGATGGCGAACAGCAGGAATAGCACGGCATCGCGACAATTTTTTCGCAAAAAACACTCGCAACAGGACGACTGTCGCAATGTTGAACGCTGAGATACGAACATCCAGTGGGTGATGCGGAGCTCGCATTCCACGCCTTTCTCAACCTGGTCTCTGACTAGATTACATGAGGCGTACTTTTCGCGATGCTGCACGCTATTACTGAGACAAAACGCGTGCCCCTGGCAAGCGTTCACCCGCAATAGAAGCTCTCTTTATGACTTTCATTGATCGTGTCCTTTCATTAAGCGCTGCCTGCCAGGCCACTGCAGAGTGATTATTGAACTCCTGAATATCGTATAGATGTCCCTGTACCGAGCTAAGGTATTCATTACGTGCTCAGCAAGTTGATTTATTGTTGTTCTTTCGTTCCGCGTTTATATCGCGTCTTAACAATGACCCCGAAATATTTATTTTTTCTGCCACCTCTAGCGCTGTCGTCCGGACAAAAGAAATGAAACTTTTCAGCTTCACATCTTGTACACATGTGGTTACGATAGCCAGATCTTTTTCGACTGTCTGATCTTCACCTGCCCTCGTTTGAAACCTCAGCTCTTCCAAGAATATTTTTTATCGTCATGAAGCAGAGGTTGTAACCTGTGGGCTGCTCATTCACTGCCACCCAGTATTTCTACTCAAGGTGAGCTACGTATAATTATACCGTATGGTGGAGGGGACAAAGAGGATAGGACAGGCACGACACTCGCTACGCCTGTGTTTCTTGTCCTCCTTCTCGACCTCCTTGTCCCCGTAAAAAGTATACTTCGTCATGCGGTATAATGATCAGTCATCAACTATCCCAGCTCTCAACCTTCATGAGCTGCGTAGTTGTCGGGTCCGAATCGATTTCCAACGTCAGGTGGTGTATGGCACATCCTCGACGCTTGATTTGCAGGCGTAAAAGAGCCTCTGCGCGCACGTAGTGACAACCCGAGTCTTCCATATATCGTCCAGGAGAAGACTGCTTGAGGAGCTTTCAGTCGCTTTAGAAAAACAGCTAAAGGGAGATCGCACCTGTCGGCACAATCGACGTCTCAATGGGTACGTTTGAGACCGCATGATATGTTACTTTCGCGATTGCTTTGAAATGGACCGGATGGATACATCGTTCGACTATTACTAGTGGTTTTTTTAAATATATAACTCTTAAGAATACTACACGAATAGACACAGGTCCCAATTGTGGTCCCTGTCGGTTGCCAGAAACGCTCGAACATATATTGTGCGACTGTCCAGCATATGCAAGCGAACGTCAGCAACTGATGTCTTCGATTGGTCGATATATTAGTCGACCATTAACCGATGAGGTTGTGTTAGGTCCTTGGCCTGACGCCAGCAGCACACATGTGGTTATACGAGCCGTCATCGCTTTCTTAGAAGCCACTGGACTGGATGCACGTCTGTAGAGTTACCCAGCCTAATCAGAACATATCATCTCTCTACCTTACCATCCGGTAGCAAACCGGATGCTCCATTTTCTGGTTAACCTCCCTGCCTTTCCCTCATTTTATTCTCTCTCTCTCTCTCTCTACCTTACCATCGTCATTCATCACTCTTTCACTCCCCAGTCACCCTTCCCCAGTGTAGAGTAGCAGGCCAGAGCAAACTATAGCTCAGGCCGACCTCTCTACCTTTCTGTAAATAAATTCTCTCTCTCTCTCTCTCTCTACACGAATATTTTGTTGCGGTAATTATAGCACTCATAGACGTGCTTTTTCTTTCGCAACGCCACCAGAAAGTACGAACTTTTTTTTTGTTGTTGTTTACCTTGGTATGTACGCCAGCCGAACTCTGTTTACGTAGCCGGGCTTCAATGGTGCTGCTGCGATCTAGCTAATACAGTACGAACTTTAGAATGGTAGCACTGAAGAATAACAGCGTACAAGCGCTAACTTTTAACTGAGCTTAATTGCGAAATGCAGCAGGATAGATACAAACGATTGCCCGTACATCGACGGAACGCTGAAAGAACTAAAAAAAAATCGAAACAAGCAGGCACGTGTTTAGACAAGAGAAATGAGAGTAATCATTATGAAAGCACCCGCATAATTGATAAACAAGTGGCCTTTTAGGGGCGACGCTATTTAAGCCGTGGGTAGTTTCCACCTCTGTAGTCGTAGTAATAACATGTAGGGACCTCTAGTTTTTGAGTTGCTAAGTAGATGGCGTTGTGTTATGTGTCTTTTTGAATAATATAACTAGATGATGTTAGTGATTTTCACGGCATGTCAACGGAGCGAATGATGATGAATGGGGCGAAGCGTCCATCCGTGTGTACATCCGTCCGGGCGTCCGTCCGTCCGTACATCCATGCTTCTGCCCGTCCGTTCTTGAGTCCGTCCTTGAGTCCGTCTGACCGCCGGCCCGTCCGTCCATGTGCCCGCTCCATCTGTCTGTCCGTCTGTGCGTGCTCCCGTCCGTGCTTCCGTCCATTTGTTTTTGAGTCCGCCAGTGCTTGTGTCCGTGCACCTGTGTGTCCGTACGGACGGGCGGAAGTCCCTGAGTTCGTCCGGGCGTCCGTGCTTGTGTCTGTACGTCCGGATGAATGGACGCTTTGCGGCACTCATCATCGTTCACTCCGTGAATATGCTGTGATATTTTAACAGCGGAGGTACCGAAGTTAATGGAAGGTCCCTATCACTACTCACATCCGGGCCAGTGGGACTGCAATTGCTTTTAACTGAATTTTTCAGCAATAACTAAAGTCTGGGGCTGCGGTTTAGAACAAATAACATCTGTCTTTATTGTATATAACTTCATTTTTGCTTACGGCCAACGCTGCTTTTTCCCTCCTAACTAAAGACTCCAACGGTGACACCGCCGACACACTAATGTCGGCGAAACTAGCCGTTTAAAGCTGTCATGATAAAAAATGACCGCGTGTTCTAATTAGAACGTAGTCGGCCGGGCATCCGCGTACACATCTTTAGGAGTCAATATTTCTATGGTTTGAATGTTCTCGCTCTTCTAATCCTTCTCATATTCCTCATTAAGGTTGAATTATAATGTCCCTGCACCATTTAGTCTGCGCAACTTGTTGATTGATATGTGGGGTTTAACGTCCCAAAACCACTGATGATTATGAGAGACGCCGTAGTGGAGGGCTCCGGAAATTTCGACCACATGGGGTTCTTTAACGTGCACCCAAATCTGAGTACACGGGCCTACGACATTTCCGCCTCCATCGGGAATGCAGCCGCCGCTGCCGGGATTCGAACCCGCGACCTGCGGGTCAGCAGCCGAGTACCTTAGCCACTAGACCACCGCTGCGGGGCATGTGCAACTTGTTTAGCGACTCTGCAGTTCACGCGCGAACAGTGCATGAGGAAGCTAAGATGCTCTAAATATGGCAAACGGCACTGAAGTGGAGTTACCCGGACGCGCGATGATGACGTGTCGTCGGCGTCATTGCCGCGACGTGACGTCAGTGCCCCGGTCGTTCGCTAAACTCCTCCCCATGTACGGCTCCGAACTTGGACACGTAAACATTATTCCGCTATACTGAAACGCGCTATCTGCAACCAGCGTTTGCCGTACGGCCACAACCTCCCTTACCCCCGCTATCGAGCTTATGCGCTCCGTCCAGGAGGGCGCGGAGCGTCATGGCGTTCTGCTTTATACTTGTGCGCGGCCGGTGGTTACAGCGGCCACTCGTGAGGGGGTCCAGTCAGTACCTCATCAGGATCCATTACAATTCACTATCTATCTATCTATCTATCTATCTATCTATCTATCTATCTATCTATCTATCTATCTATCTATCTATCTATCTATCTATCTATCTATCTATCTATCTATCTATCTATCTATCTATCTATCTATCTATCTATCTATCTATCTATCTATCTATCTATCTATCTATCTATCTATCTATTTATCTATCTATCTATCTATCTATCTATCTATCTATCTATCTATCTATCTATCTATCTATCTATCTATCTATCTATCTATCTATCTATCTATCTATCTATCTATCTATCTATCTATCTATCTATCTATCTATCTATCTATCTATCTATCTATCTATCTATTTGTCTGTCTGTCTGTCTGTCTGTCTGTCTGTCTGTGGACAAAAGTAACTGAAGCCTTGTCGGGGACCCTCATGATACCGGTCAGGTGGGCTAGCAGGAAAAGGCATGGTGGTATACAGTGCCTCGGCACACAGCGGTATACAGTTGCCTACACCTCGGTGATCTTCGTCACACGGCGCCCTTCGTTTTGAGATGGCCAAGCGACTCGCCTATAAACGGGAATTGCCGAAACGTCGTTTTCTTCAACCTTTGACCCCTCTGCGCCCGAAAAATGTAAACGCGCAGTCCCGCTCAGAGTCATTGCTACCGCGAGGACGGGGAACCTAACATTTGGCGTAGACGGACGCCCGTAGCAAAGTGGCGGATTCGAAGACACAAGCCAGCGCTATGGACATCAACTTTGCAGAGGTACAATTAAAGTGATGTCATCGATTCGTGCCATGATGGCGTCGCTCTGTAATTTAACGACACACACATGTATCTCATGTCGCCGGGAGTGCTGTGACAGCTTGCGATGTTGCGCTGTGCGACGTAAGCACGCGACAAAGCCTTCGGGCAATAAACTGTCGCGTTGATCTTCCTAGTGTATCAATCATTTCGAATACCAAGAAGTAGCTACTCTTAAACATTATATAAAAAAGATAAAAGTAATGTTCGAGACCGATAACACTAGAAACAATTATACCGCAAAAGATGACACTGACGACCATTGTGGATGTATGAGTGGGCGAAGCTATCCACAAGGTCTGTTGCATGTAAAATGTCTTGTAGCGTGTCTTTAGGCTATGGGAGGATAAGACAATTGTTTATATTCGCCTTTCGTATGAACATGAGAGGTTCCAGAGAGCTCAAACAACCATTTGTTGAAACAAGTTTCGTGTCACCATGCTCTTATGCCGTTGTCATCTTATTTCTCTCAAAGCTGTCAATATATTGTTGTTGAGTTGTTGTGAACAATATGCGAAGTAGTACATGCCACCCGGCGCAATATCTTCGCCGTTGTTTGCGCCATTGTTGGTATTGATTTATCGAACTAATTTTTTTTTGTTTTATTACCTGGCAACTTTCTCGGCTATTCGGGACTCGCTTCAAAAATGGAGGCGGTTAGTTAGACCGACCTCGTCATGTGGCGTACGCTATATGGCTAGCTATATTGTTCCGGAGTCCCTGTTATCACTGTGCTGTAATGAGACAAGAAGAGGAAGACGCGATCTGGTGAAACGCAGCCATCACATTTGACTGTCGGGCTGTTTACCTCTGTAAATATCTTGTAAATGCAATCGCAAATACTTTGGTGGAGGTGTGCTGGGTACGACGCAAGACGCAACGATATCATTATTCCCGTAGCACAGTATATAGTTGGACGCAAGACAAGCGAAAGGAAGAAACGATCGTCTTCGTCCGTTTTCTTGCCCAGTGGGAATTTTTTCGCGCTACTGTAGCCTGCAACGATTGGGGGGGCGCATTCCGGACCAACCCCACTGCAAACAGACTTCCGTTGTGCGTCTTGCATGGTGTTCTGATTTTCTCCAAGCTTAAATTACGATGACGGATCTTTGTCAAAGTATGGTACCTTCGTAAATAAATAGCAAGTGAACCCACCATTCATGATGTGTAAGAACGTGTACGATATTTCTAGCTCGGAAAACGAGCAGCGAATGTTGCGTGTACTTGTAAGCCAGTCCAAAAAGCTAAAAAGCTCCCTATGTATCAACATTTAGCTCCATAACTCTTCGAGGATCATTGAGATGAAAGTATATGGCCACCGATCTCGTACCGTATATATATATATATATATATATATATATATATATATATATGGGATATGGCACAACGGGAGCGTTGTCAACAAGGATAAATATATTTATTTCCCAACAGTTTCGGGAAAGGTCCTCCCTTCATCAGGGGATTTAGCCTAGGACTCCCTTCATCAGGGGAATTTAGCCGCCTAGGACTTTGTGCTCTCGTGGCCATTTGGTCCATAGGATGTATACCAAAAGTGGCATGGCATAACATGACCGCATGATAAACAAGACTGACAGCTCATATGATGATTATGGCTTGCATATCGGAAACAGCGTGATTTGCTTGACATGACCTTGTCGCTGTAGCGGCCATTTCGTTACCTGGATATATATCAAAAGCTGTACGGCCAAGACAAGATTGCATAACAAACACAAGTGGCAAGTCTTAAGTGGCTATGTAAGGCATGATATAAATGTCAAGGTCTCGGGACATTCGCGGCTGTTGAACTTGATGGATATGCGATAAAAGAGGTACTCCGTGACGTGTCTGTACTATGAACACAAAGGACAGGTGGTAACGTGAAAAATATGATATGCAGGTTATGTGCGCCATGACTTACGAGCCACGCTCATGGTGAACTCGTGGCCCTTTCGCTCGCTTGATATGCGCCAATAATGGTGTTGTGTGAAGCGACTGCATGACGAACATTTACAGCAGGTGAGAATAAGAAAATAACGACTTGCGTGCCATACATAGCGTGATTTACACTCCGCACTCGTAGTGAGCTCAAGGTCGTTTGACTTGCTCGACGTACACCGAAATCGGTGCTGTGTGACTTGACTGAGTGACGAACACGTGCGACAGGTGGTAACAAGAAAATGACTAAATGCATGTCATGGAAGTCAGAGAGAGAGGGGGGATAAGGAAGGAGAATAGGAGAAAAAGAACGGCAGGGAGGTTAACCAGCCTATAGGAAGCCGGTTTGCTACCCTGCGCGTGGGAGGGGGGAGATGAAAGATAGAGAGCAGAGAGGGAAGAGAGATAAACACCGCACATTCGGCAGCACATGCGCGCACACTCAGTCATAGTCCAGTCTTGTCTTTCGCGGTGTGTGACATTGCTGTTACAGCCGCCTGTTCAAGTCCGTGTCACGTAGGAATT
The DNA here is from genome assembly GCF_043290135.1 of Rhipicephalus microplus. Lineage (NCBI taxonomy): Eukaryota > Metazoa > Arthropoda > Arachnida > Ixodida > Ixodidae > Rhipicephalus > Rhipicephalus microplus. Next base: position 191,025,710 of record NC_134705.1, read on the forward strand.
TTAACAGAGCTTTTGTCACCTTCTGTTGCAATGTCTTCTCTCGGGCACCTGACAGAATAGTGCTCACGGAGATTTGGCTGTTGTCGATGCGCACCAGAACGGATGCCAGTGACTGTCTCTGGATGTCATACAATGGACAGTCGCACATGATGTGGTGTAGCGTCTCTTCGCAACGACAGGCATCGCTAAGAGTGTTGTCAGCCATTCCTATAGAGGAATAAGGTTCTGTAAATGCCACTCCTAGCCATAAGCGATGAAGATTGGTGATTTCTCTTCTGTCGAGCCCAGTGGACATGTGGAGAGCCATCAAAGAGGACAGGTAGTGTTGACAGTTCGTCTCGTTGCTTGGTGGGCACCATAGTGAAAACGTGATTTGGTTGAGTGAAAGGCAGGGAGGTTATCCAAAAGAAAATTTTTGGTTTGCTACTCTGCACTGTGGAAAAAGAAATGGGCATGAAAAGGCAACGAGGAGGAAAAAAGGAGGGGAAGTGATGGTTAAAAAAAAAGAAAATAGAAAACGCACAAACATTCAAGCATGGGTGTATCACGGAAGTCATGACACGATCTTGGTGTGGTCGCTGCCACTTCAATCACTTGACATACATAATAATTGGTATTGCATGGCGTGACGGTATAACGAATGTATATGAAGGTGTTAACATGAAAATATAAGAAATTTCATGTCGAGGATGTTATAATTTACATGGCACACTCATGGTGAGCTCGCGGTTGTGTCGCCTATTTGAGGAACACCAAAATTACTAATTGCGCGACGGTACTGTATGGTCAACATGCGTGACAGATTGTAATACGAACATATGAATGTGCATATCATGTGTACGGTGACATACGCGTAAGCCGCTCCTGTCTGGCATGCTTCGCATCACATCGATTCCCCCGGTGTGTGGGATCTGCCATGGTCAACCATGTTGGGTCGGATTCGCATATCGCAAACTTTAGTTAAGCAGTCTTCTCAAAACATATTCATTTATTACCAAGTGGAATGCGTTTAAGAAGAAATACATTTTTTTTGCCCGGCACTATTCCTGTAGTGGCACCGGCACCTGGCTGCCTGGTTCGGTCTCCTAGGCGGGACCTCTTCAGACTTCCGCTTAGGTTGTACAAGACTATAGCAGTACTGCCAATAAGTTCAGTGCAATTCCGTATGGTGGCGAAAAGGTCAAGAAAGGGAAAATGATACTTCCCTTCCTTAAGATTTATAGTAGGCCTTAATGGATAACTAAGCCTCCAGAAGTTAGGTTTCACAGCAATGCTCTTTCATAACAATTTCTGGGATCTTTAACGTGCCAGTACCGTGATATCGTGAGGCACGCCCTATAGTGAAGGGCTCCACATTATTTCGATTTTTTTTTTTGCGTTCTTCAGCATGCAATGATATTCAACATGCAGTGATATACACCGCCAGAAGTTTTTGTTTTCCCTCCGGGTATGTGCAACCAAGCGTCATGCATAATCGTGCGTCTGTGTGTACGTGTGCATGACAACAGAAATGGCCAAGCACATCGGCGTACGAGCACGACAGATGACGTCACCCGTGACGTACTTAAACGGCGTCAAGAAGGACGTCATCTGAGGCCATAATCGGGTAAGTCATCGCTCTATCAACGGTGGACCGTCCACGTAGGGTAGTGAAACTCCACTTGTATCTGCAGAAAGCTTCAACGGAGGGTGGGAGGGAGGAAAAACAAACGAACTTGACTGAGAAGAATAAAAGTAATTTAATGAGTGCTTTGCCAGAACGAAGACTTTTTCCTGCCCTCTGCTCACTTCAGCATCTCCTTTATTGACGATTTTTCTCACTTCAACGAGAAAGCTTGCCGGCGGCTCATGATTGATCGCGGTTATAACAATGGTCATATATCGTACTCTTTGTATGGGGCTGAAAAAAAAAGAACAATGAAGTCAATGAAGTAACAAAAATTTGCGTAGAGGTTTCTGAGAAAGCAGGAACGTTTTGCTTCCTCTAATACTGTTTCATACGTTGATCCGTTATAGAATGCGAACACATCATTTTTTTTATCAGCTGTGATCAGCAGCATTACATCAAATATATTAGCTCTGATGCTAATTCGTTCGCTAGCAAGAAGTTCAGCGGGTTACTTATTTTAATTATGACGATACTGAGGAAAATAAAAACAGAAACACAGAAAACATTTAAGCTGCGTGAAGGTGCAAATAAAGTGTACTTATCATCGGAAAACAAGAAACAAGAATGTTGTCGTGGACCACCGATTGCGGCGACGTCCGTCTTCTTGTCGGTTTTCAAAAAATTTGGCGCCCCTTTTTTCTTCCTCGCCCCATGCACCAACTCAACCAAGCCTTAACCAAGTCCAAGTTCCAAGTACGAAGGCCCCATGTCGTAGCCTCAAGGTCATCTCGTGTCATCTACTGTCATCTACTGTCATCTGTCTACTCGGGCACTTGGCCTCGGCTGCAGGTGGTTGGACGGATGGATGGATGCTATGAGCGGCCCCTTCATAACGGGGCGGTGACATGAGTGTCACCAGGCTCGCAAGAAAAAAAATGAAAAGTTTCTTTTTATGTTGGCCGAATGTCTTATCTACTTCAATTAAATTTATGTTATTATAACAAAAAATAAAATCATGTCCAGTGATTTGCTCTCTGGCGACGGCCCCGTTCACGTGAAAGCGCGCTCTGGATTTCTAAACGTACCACACGCTGGGTGTCCATGGTTGGAAAGGGAACCTTCATTTGAGGTACAGTGGCGTGCTTTCCCCTCCTTATTATCCTCTCCCTCTTTCCTTCCTCCACATCACTGCTCACCCTCGCATCTGTCCGCCTCACCATCACTTCATGTTTCCACCCCGCTGACGTACTTACCTCTACACGGCTACGCTAAGCCTTTTCTTCTCCCTCCACCTCGCAAGTCTACCCTACCCTTTCTGACCCCATGCTACCCTCTATGGTATACATGGCTATGCTGCTGTACTATGCATGGCTGCGGTATGCTTTACCGTTTCCCTTCCTCCTCTCTCTGTCTCTTCACCCCCATCACGTTCCATTTTTCGTGATAGGGAGAGAGAGAGAGAGGAGGAGGAGGGGAAATGGTAAAGCATACCGCAGCATACCCATATAGCTCATTACGTTCTTTGTTTTCAATTTCCGGAGCCCTCCACTACGGTGTCTCTCATAATCATATAGTGGTTTTAGGATGTTAAACCCCACAAATCAATCAATAAACGTTCCCTTTTTTCCTGCTTGCTGTATTATAACGGGTGTTCAAAGTTTAGCTTTATGGTTTTCTTAAAATTCAGCACTGGGGAGAACATGATAACCACCTTTGCAGATAACTTATCTATTCAAAAGGACTCAGAAAAGCGTAAGTGTAAGGGCTTAACAATGTCGATGAGAACTGCAATGTCAGGGAAAAGTATAGGGGTTGTCATTAGAAGTAATCGGAACACAAATGTGAAGAAAGAAAAGTGGGCGGAAAGATGACTTGGTGTGCCGGTGGCCCCCACAATCATTTTCGCTTTGTATTTCCCAGGATACATAAGTTATGTACGAAGGTATTTTTGATGTCCTTTCCAGTGCTGAATTTCAAGGATACCATGCAGCTTAACGTTGAACACCAGGTATATTCTACACATGCATGCACTTTACGAGGCCTTGTCTGCTTGACTCCACGCGGTGACACTGCGAGATACATGACAGTAGGTGACATGATAGGACATGAGGTGACAGCCTGGGACCGTAAACTGCTCCGTACTCCGAACTTGGATGCCAAGATGACAAAACGTCACACATACCTCCGTTTCTCAGAGTTTGGAATGCAGGTTAACCCACCTTTTCGTACGTCGCAAGCCTCACTGTGGTTGGCGAGATGGGAAAGTGGAACTCAGTGATCGTGAACGTTCCTTTCGCAGGAGAGGCAAGTGTTGACATAAGAAGAAAACAAGAGACGAGAATGAGTTAACAGGTTAGAACGACGCCAGTCGTGCGATCTCGAAAATGGGCGAAACGCTTCTCTGCGCTGTATACTTGAGAAATGTAAAAAAAAAAATAAGAGTTATTGCGGAGCATCACTTCGTTTAATAGGTACGGCCTACTTGAACAGCAGCATCTTCCTCGTCAGTAATGTGCGCGGGGTATTTTTTTTTCTTTCACAGGGAGAGGAAGAGGGAAAATGGTAAAGCATACCGCAGCATACTTGCATACCCCATCAGTGGCTAAGCACATCGGCGTACGAGTACGACAGATGACGTCGCCTGTGAAGT